>NC_133618.1:172826732-173179232 GCF_048593235.1 Sminthopsis crassicaudata | reverse complement strand
CGTTAGATTGTAGCTTCTTGAGGGCAAGGACTGTCTTTTTGTAATATCAGTACTCAGCACAGTACTTGATACATAATTTTTTTTTTTTTTTTTTTTGGTTTGGTTTATTTGTTTTGTTTGTTGATTGATGTTAATTTTGGCAAATCTACTCATATCTGTAGTGGCAAAACCCATTTCTGCCATATGATAAATTGTATCTTGTCCAAAGAGTTTTGTATGAATGATCAAAGCACTGCTACATTACAAAGTAATGAGGAAGACATGGAATAGATATTAAAATTAAAGCAATATAAAATTGCTCTCTAGTTTTACAGCATCTTATAATTTTTGAAATCCTCTCAGAAACATTTAGTTCAAAAAACATTTCTACATGACTCAAGTCAATCTTCCTTGTCTAATATATGACTAATTTAATGATTATTTTTATTTTACTGATAAGGAAACTGAGGAAAAGAGAATTATAATTTGTTTTAAATTTAAGTTTTCTTCTCCAAGTCATGACTGATAATTGAGAACTAGGACTAGAACCCAGAGGTTCTGCCTCCTAGGCAGAATAAAGACCTGAGACATAGTGTCCAAGCACAGTGTCCAAACTAACTGGAGATGGGGGGAAGGGATGGTGAAGGGTGGAAGAGCCTAGTGAAATTTCCCATAAATAATAGCAAGCATCTCAAGATTTGCAAAACACTTTATGGTGTTATGCTCTTTGTTCCTTAAAACAACTCTATGAAATAGGTGATATTTATTAGTCTCATTTTACAGATGAGGAAACAGGTTAAGCTGTTTTATGATTTGCCCAGGATAACACAATTAAATAAGAATCTAGAGTCAGGTCTTTCTGTCTCCAAGTTTAACACTGTATCTACTGGGCAACTTACTTGCCTCAAGAAAATAATATTTCTTAGTGAATGGATTTCTATTGCACAAAGAAATATCACCATTGCTGTTCGTATGCAAAAAGGAAACAATTGATCTTAATTATGTGTACAAGTGAATCAGAAGTGAATAAATAATGAATCTTTCCTACATGGCATTATTGTTATTTATTAATTTTTAGACAGGTCTGTTATTTCATAGGCTTTGGGAGCTTTGGTTTGAGAAGTACAGAGCTCACTGTTCTAATTCAGATTGATAGTCTCTGAAATTCCAACTATTAGAGTGTATTTTAAAACAGGTTTTACTAACTTTCTATACTATGTATACCATGCTTCCTTTCTTAAAGAGCCTATCCCTGCTTTTAATCCTAACTCTTAGTTTGGCCAGAATTCTTTTTTTTTTTTTTTTTTTTTCTGAGGCATTTGGGGTTAAGTGACTTGCCCAGGGTCATACACTAGGAATTATTTAATGTCTGAGACCAGATTATTCTGGTCCTCCTGACTTCAGGGCTGGTGCTCTATCCACTACACCACCTAGCTTCCCCAATGGCCAGAATTCTTAAATAAAAAAAAACTCCATTTCCCAAGTGTTATTGGAAGTATGCAATTCAATTATCTACATTCCTTATTTTCCAGGTATTTGAGGCTTTCTACTTAGAGTTATGCTTCAGAGCAGAAATCCCATTCCCAATGTGTGGTCCCATTTCATATGACTGACAATAGCTAGAGAGTGCCTGGCCTCTTTTTGAAGTGTTAACACAGAGCTACATTCACTACTTTGAAAAATCATGAAAAGAATAATTTTTAAAAAAATAAATTCTCTAATAGAAATCTGTTCATTGGGAAGTATTCTTTTCTTGGAGGCAACTAGATTGCTCAGTGTTGAACTTAGAAGAACAAAGACTTGATTCCAGTCTCTTATTTAGTCGTGTTATCCTGGGCAAATCATATAACATCGTTTTTTCATCTGTAATGTGAGACTAATGAATGGCACCTATCTTATAAGTTTGTTTTAAGGAACAAATAGTATAACACCATAAAGCATTTTGCAAATCTTGAGATGCTAGCTATTATTATGGGAAAGTTCACTTGTCTCTTCCACCCTCCATGGTTTCCTCCCCCCATTCCCGGTCAATTTGATTAATACTTGCTTGGACAATATGTCTCAGGTCTTTATTAGAATAGTAACTCACTTCCAAGTTCCTAAAACCTTAGTTTGATGGGCAATCTTCCCAGCTGAAGGAATTTTCTCATTAACCAGTAGGGAAAGCATTCTAGTGACTGCCAGATTATACTTTGTTTATATCTTGCATCTCATTAGCATTTGTAAGAAATGGCTGAATAAGTCCATTAGAGAATGTTAAATTAATCTGAATTGTTGAAAGGATGATTCAAATCAGATGAATTAGTTCCATCTGTATTATTTCTCTCCCATCTAGCCAGTCTAAATAAGGTAGTGCCTTAGCTGGTCACAATTCACCTGACCAAAATCTGAAATGCTCTGTTTATAGTCATGTAGAAAATGTGAAGGAAACCAGGACCTAAAGGAGAAGAGATCAGAATAGAATCATCACTTTTTATTAGGACCATTGGGAAAGTGCAGACCAGGTCATTGCACTTGCCCACTCTTCCCTAGAGAAGTAAAGCAAATCAAAAATTGAATGAGTTATGTCACATTGGATGCCAGTCTACCTTTTTGCAATGTCTCTACCTTATTTTTGTTTGAACAAATAACCTTTTGTTTGTATGCAAGTGGAGGAAAATTATTATAGTACTGAAATATTCTTTCTGGAAGATGTTCCTTGAAGTGGAAACAAAACAAAACAAAAACCAACCTAAGATATCATATTATGAAGATGGGATTTTTTAAAATATATTTTTTTCAAAGTATGGCAAAGTAAGATGACTTTGTTTACAAAAGATTAGATTTTTTCTTGCAAGGAGGATGTGACAAGTGATATTGCAGAATGTTAGATAGGTAGAAAAAGAGCTCATTTTCCATTACACAAATCATACAGAAATAAAGGACATTTTTACAATCATTCAAGTATACAATGTTTTGAGAATTTAAAATTGTTTATAATGACAAATGGACAAAAAGTCTCAACAGGCTTATATTAGAACTAGCTAACTTTTCCATTGTAATTAAATGGGCCACTGGTCTAAGAACATGGTGACCTGGATTACTCAGCTCTGTCCCTGATTATGATCTTGGTCAATTTCCTTCACCTCTCTGGACCTCAGTTATCTCATTTGCATTATGAATAGGGTGAAGCAGATGGTCTGGTTTGGACCCTTCTAGCCCTAACATTCAACAATTCTATCAATGACCTGAAACAGCTGCAAAGCTAACAGTACAGCTGTTTCCAGAATGTACTAAGAACCCACATCTGTTACTCAAGAGATTACACAGAAGAACTTGGTCCCTATTGTTAATGATTGAGTATTATAAAATAAAGGGAAATTAATAAAGAGACCACCTATGACTGAATATTATATGCAAATAACCAAGGGACTATAAGGTAAAGATTTGGTAAACTGCTTCTTTATACAATATTATTTATAGAAAGAGGGTAGACATCCAGCAGTGCAACTTTTCTAAATGGAACCATATTGTTTGATCTCCAAAATCATCTCCTTTCCTTCCCTTCCCTAACCTATTTCTCTTCATGAAGTTTAAAAATTTGAAAAAGATAATTCTAGACCCAAGATAATGTTGCCCACTCCAGGTCTTTCTGTTAGCAGATTAGCATAACTAATGCATGTTTCCCAAAGGCCCCCAAATGATTTTTCAAATATAATTAAAAAGATAATTCATTGTTGTTATTGCTATAATTTAGGAGACCCCCCCCCAAAAACATTTTAATGAGTTTGCAAACTCAAGGTATAAAAAAACAGATATGCATGACATCTTTGAACCTTTTTGCTTTTCAATATAGTAAATGCTTTCTGGCTCATAGTCCCAGAAGCATTCCGGCTATATTTCCCTTCAAGAAACTAGAGTACCTTGAGGATTTGGGGATATAACTTCTTCACTACTAACTCTCTTGAATTTCCATTGACTGTGTTCTACCCCACTTTTAGGTACTAATGACCAGTGTCCCAGTTCCATTTAACTGCAACACATCAGTTAGTTTTTACAAAGAAATATTTATTTTGAAGATAAGAACAAAAGCAAAAAATATTCCTGTGGACCATTTAAAAGGATATACTCTTATTTCAGTACCTAAAAATGTAATATTAAGTTCATACTAAATCATACCAAGTTCAGACCAAAACTGTAATGATTGAAAAAAAGTGCTCATTTCAGGTGCTGGCTTTTGTCTCAAAGGTTACCCCTTCTTGTGGCACAGATGTGGTACTGGCTTGGCTGAAACTGACTCATCTTCTTGATGCTGCCCCTAGTTCTAACTATGAAACTGATTAAAGAAAAACAACTCTTCTTCTTTTTTTTTTTTTTTTTTAAATAGTTTTTATTTACCATATATATGCATGGGTAATTTTATAACATTGACAATTGCCAAATCTTTTGTTCTAATTTTTCCCCTCCTTCCCCTCCTCCCCCCAAGATGGCAGGTTGACCAATACATGTTAAATAAAACATAATTCTTAATCATTTAGTTAATAGTTTGGAACCAATGATATAATGTCTTGGTTAACCAATTAATTATTTCCAATTAATATCAGGGAGATGCAAGGCTTTTCCTTTTGTATTTCCTCATTTGAAGGCTAGGTCAAAGCAGCTTCTGAAGGAAGATTAGATTAATGATGATAAGATTAGATTAATATTCTTCTCAGTCTTGGTATGTTAAAAGAATTTGTAAGTTTAGACATCCTTCAAAGTAAGGGGCAGAAATTTTGTCATGCTGCTAAGAGCAGGTTAAATCCATAAGGATTTTTAGTAAGACAAAGTGTTTTAGCAATTAACAAGAGGGAAGATAAATTCCCTTGCAGTAACCAAGAGGAAGATACTATTAAGGAGAAGATAGTAAAGAATATGCCATTAACTGGTAGAGAAATTAGCAAGAATCTATGGGATTAGTTTTATAGGGGAAATAACCTTAGAAGTTTGGCATCATAACTTGGCTTTCTGATAGGATACAGTAAAGATGAGGTTGTCAGAGACCTATACCTGAGGAATAAAAAAGTCCACTTGTACAAAAGGCCTACTTAAGAAGAAAAGCTCATTGGAGGACCAGATGAATCTATCAGTGCTTCTCCCTGCTTTCTTCCTGGAATAGCTAAACTTCTAGATTATTGTAGAGAGCCAGAACTCTGGGAAAGTATACTTGAAACAAGGTGTTAACTCAGTGGAATTAATGAGATAATGGTTCTCTATATATTTAGTACTTAGTATGGTAATGAAATGGTTCTCTAAGTTCACACATAATTAGCATGTGTAATGATATAATTACAATAAGGTATATAAGGGCTAAGAAGGACTGGAATATAGACATTCTATCTTTGACCAGCCTCATGGTGGCTGTCCTGCCTCCTGCGCTCCTGCACTAAGATCAAGGCTGGTCCTGAGGTCCTCCAGAAAGCTAGCCTGAATACTACATTTACACTACAGATTATTTACAAGGATTCTCTGCCAATGCCAACTTTGCTACCTACAATGTAATTATGGAGATGAGTCTCTTTATATAAGAATCATATGATCAGAGTAATATCCACTGCCCCTCTGGAGAATTAAGTCTATCTCTTTTATAATATTTATTGTTATTAATTGTTAACCAATCAGAATTGGTTTCTTACTTTCAGGAACACCCACAATTCATAAGGTTTTTAAATGTTCAGCAGCCCCCAAGATTCAACTTTAGATTTTGAGAAAAAGCCACCTACCTCAAACTATTAATTATTTACTAGCCACAAAATTGTCTTTCTGACTTATTCATTGTAAATGAATGCATTCATGTTCTAATGTTCAAGGCATTTCCATTCTAGTCATTATGATTATCCTAGAAGCAACTTCTCTCCTTAGGGAATTTGCAAAAATGGATTAAATGGAGGCACTTTGCCTATGTGCCAGACCCTCATGATAGTAAGAAATAAAACTTCATCCTTTATGTTTTGTTAGTACCTAGATATGATTTATGATGATTCTTTAAAAACAAAAACAAACAAAAAATACTAAAACATATACTTCAGACTAGATATTTTTCTGGCATATATAAGAGAAAAGGATATCATTTGTCATGAGGTTCCAGTTCTCCAAATAGACCTGATTGAAATTTCTGGAATTAATTCTCATTAAGTTGTATTATGACTGAGTCTCAAAATAATTGCATTAGGGGCCAATGCATGATTCTGGGGGTAAACAATATATGCATTTATTTTTTCTAACTACTAAGAAAAAAGTGAGGATATCTTTAAAGACTAAATAAAACAGATAGTAGTCAACTCAGTTTCTGGGGGACCACTATCAGTAATGATTAGAGTTAGAATATTCACTTCCATGAAGAGAGAATTTTTCAATGAAACACACAATATATTGTTTGTAATGAAAAAGGTGTTTTTATCATTGCAACTGCTCAAGGCAAGGATTCATTAAAAGGGGAGACCATCTCAAGATGGCATTTAGGTTTTTCGATCTGTGTAATAAAATATATTGAATGGGCATTTGACCAGGAATGGTAAATATAAAAATAGCTGGTAACATTATAAAAAACATCATTAATAACATCAACATCTAAAAATAGCTGGTAAGAAAGTAATTGTTAGAAATTTTGCCAATATAAAAAAAAAATCTTTCATTTAACTGATAAACATTTATTAAGTGCCTACAGTGGGCCAAAGACCATGTACTAGAGAATATAAAAAGAAACAGAACACAATTCCTGCTACCCTCAAGGAGCTTACAATTTAATGTGAAAGATAATATGCAAACAAATATATATAAAGCAAGATCTATACAGAATAACTAGGAAATAATTAACAAAAAAAGTATTATTATTGTTTAGTCATTTTCACTAGTGTTTGTGACCCCATTTGGGATTTTCTTGGCAAGGATACTGGAGTGGTTTGACACTGTCCTCTCTGGTTCATTTTATGGATGAAAAAACTGAGGCTAACAGTGTTAAAGAATTTGTTTACGATCACACAGTTAGTAAGTGTCTGAGGCCAGATTTGAACTCAGGAAGAACTCCAGGTCCACCACACCACTCTATCCACCATGCCACCTACCTGGCCCAATAGCACCAGATATTCCTAGGCAGTCTACTATCCAAGATCTGACCCTGCTTAGTTTCTTTGAATAGATAAGATTGGATGAATTCAGGATGTTATGGTTATAGACATAAAGAAGTTGCTGGAATATAGAGAGGCTTCCTGTAAAAGGAGGGATTTTAGTTAGGTGTTAAAGAAAGTTAGGGAATGTCAGAGGAGGGAAACATTCCAGGTAGCTGCCAAGAGATGGAGAGTCTTATTTGTGGAAAAGCCAGGAGGCTGGTGTGTCACTAGATGAAAGGGTATAGGTTAGAGTATGAAGTATTAGAAGACTGGAAAGAGGAAGCAGGCAGGTTATGAAGGCCTTCGAATACCAAAAATAATATTTTGTATTTGTTCCTGAAGGCAATTAGAAGCCATTAGAATCTGTTGGGGGGAGGAGGGGATGGGTTGGATGATACGCTCAAATCTGTATTTAAGAAAAGCACTTTAATGCCTGAATAGAGAATTTATTAGAGTAGCGAGAGACTTGGAACAAGCAAACCCACTAGCAGGCTTTTGCAATTGTCGAGCCATGAAATGATTAAGGCCTGCACCATGGTGGTAGCACTGTCAGAAGAGAAAAGGGAGCATATGTAAGAGATGTTACAAAGGTAAAGTTGGCAGATCTTGACAAGATTGGATATAGGAGGTGAAGGATAGTGAGAAATACAGGAAAACTCCCAAATTATGAGCCTAAGGGACTGAGAGGAGGGTATTATCTTTTTAGTAATAGGGAAAGTATGAGGGTAAAAATGGAGAAGGGGAAGGTTTATCAGGAAAGATAATGGCCTCTGGAAGTCAACAGAGAGGTTAAAGCATGATAAATTATCAATGGAAATGATAATTAAATCCATAGGAGCTTCTGAGATCACCCACTGAAGTAATATATAGGGAAAAGAAAAGAGGTTCTATAGAACATTTTGAACTGAAAAGGGGAAAAAATAATTACAACCAAGTGCAATACCAGTTAGAGAAGTTACAATGTAGGGAAAATTGTAAGTATAGGAACAAAAAAAAAACAAACTCAGTAATAAAACCCACTGCTTCAGATTACTATACATAAATGCATAAAGAATAGGTAATAAGGTGAAATAGAGGCCTTAATAAACTTGGAATCACAGTTTTCATTGAGATTTGGAGGCATGTGGTCCTTAACTAAAATACAGATCCTAAAAAGTACACCTTACTCAAGTTCTCTAGGCAACTGTCTAAGACTGTAAGATGCAGAGAAGGTATCAATCTGCATTAATAAAAAATAATTTCTATACCAAGAAAGTCAATCTCAACAAATGTACAGAAGATAGGAAGACAGATCAGGTATTAGTATTTTAGAGTTGAAAGTTTAGAGTTAGTTCAATGACCATTTTGACCAATTCATTTTCCCAAAACCATGTCCACTGTAACATACATAACACTCTTTGACTAAAGACTTCCCAACCCTATTCACTGTTTGAACATTGCCTCTGTCAAACTGAGACCTGTTAAAGACCTTATCTTTAAAAGGCCAAGGTCTTCTCTTTTTTTTTTTTTCTTTAAAATTTTTTTATTTAATATTTCACTTTCCCCAGTTACATATAAAACAATTTGTAACATTTGTTTTTAAAACTTTAAGTACCCAATTCTCTCCCTTCCTCCCTTCTTCACACACCAAGAAGGACATATGAAGTTATGCAAACATTTCCATCATGTTGTGAAAGAAAACAGATTCTACCTCCACCTCCCCCCAAAAAAAACTTAAGAAAAATAAAATTTTAAAAAGCATGTATCAATCTACATTAAGACCCAATCAATTATTTCTCTGGGTATAGATAGCATTTTTCATTATAAGTCCCAAGATCGTCTCTTGTAATATTCTCTCTAAAATGTAATATTCTCTGTTGAGGTTTTTTTGGGGTTTCTGGAGGCAGTCTTCCTTTCAGTTCAGGAATCACCACAAGTGCAGCCAGGGATTAAGGTCCAAATCATTTTCTGCACCCGGTTAGCTTTTTTATAGTCCAGCTCCTTTATTATCTCCTTCCTGGGGCTGGGCAGCTTTCTGGAGAGCCTTTCAGTCTGGTCTTGGTTCTGAGAGCTTGACTCCCACTTGCTTTCTCTGGATTCTGAATCTGCCCAACTTCCAAGGTTTTGTGCTACAGCCTCCAGTCACAACAAAGGTGGAAGATGGAATAAATTTGTCTTGGCCTCAGAGAGCTTCTAGTGCCCTTGTCTTTCTGGCCCTGAGCTTCTTGCTTATATGCCCCATACTGAGTATACACCAATCATTATATCACTAGGAAACCATTATTTGTTGTAGGATTAAATCAATGCTAAACTAGATTTAACTATTGTCTCCTCAATTCCACTTAGTACCTTGTTTCAAAGTCCTTGTAGGATTAAATAAATCATACTGAACCATGCTAAATTAGATAACTATTGTCAATTCCACTAACTTAGTACCTTGCAAGAATCCTTTGTTTCAAGTTCATATTTCTGGCCCATAACATTCTCTCAAAGGAGAAAGTGAAGCTGGTGACTTTGTACAGTCTTTCCTTACTTAAGTCCACTTCACTTGTATACCATGGCATTACTTTCATAATGTCATGGACCCTTCAAGAATGAAGGGCAATAATAACAATACCAACAGCAACAATCCAATGAAGAGAAACCCATCATCTTCAGAGGCAACGCATTTTGTTCATAGACAGCTTTAATTGTTAGGAAGATCTTCCTCGAATTAAGTCTAAACAAAACATGTCTATTATCTCTTCTAAATGATAACCCTTAAAATATTTGAAATATTTTTACTTGTCCTGAGGTTTTTATCTCCAAAATAAAGTGGCTTTATCTGATTCTCATAGGTCATAAACTTAAGTCCTGTCACTTTCTTGTTTTTTTCCTTTGTATGCTCTCCTGCTTAGCAATATTTTCCTTACATGTTGACACCCAAAATTGAAAACTGTACCTCAAATGTGGTCTGATCAGGGCAAAATAGAGAACAAATGTTACTTCTTTATTCTTAAAATTTTTCTTTGTTTTAGTACAGTCTAAAATCACACTATCTTTGCTGGTTACTCTATCATTTCTTACAGAACAGTAATATTCCATTACATTCATATGCCATAACTTATTTCAGCCATTCCTCAACTGAGTTGAGTTTCTAGTTCCTTGCCATTACAAAAAGGGCTACTACAAACATTTTTGCATATATGGATCCTTTTCCCTTTTTCATGTTCTCTTTGGAATACAGACTCAGTTGAGACACTGCTAGATCAAAGGGTATGCACAGTTTGATAGCTCTTTGGTCATATCTAGAGATACTACTAAGGAAGGATTCCTGATGGTAGAGATACTCCTAACTTCTGAGTGCTCTACCATGAGATCCACTTCAGTACAAGAGCTTTTGATGGCAGTGGGCTGTTTATATAAACTGAAAGTAATATTATCTCTATAGAAATATTCCAGCATTTTCTGAAAGGCCAACAAAGCGTGGCAGGAGGAAGGATGTAATTATATCATATCAACACAGGGCACTTGGGGACACGGCATGGAAATTAATACTCCATGATAAATGAATGGATTGGGAGAGAAAGTCAAAATTAAATTCACCCTAAAAAGACCAGGACATTGTGAAAGAGTATAAGACTGTGAGAGGTGAGAAAAATAATAAAGATCACATTAATAATATTTCCCCATTCTTCTTCCATTCTACACAAAAACAATGAAATGGTTAGATTTAGAATTGTAAAGATCTTTGGTAATCAAATATCTCATTGTACATGTGGGGAAATTTAAGGACCAAAAATGTTTCACCTAAGTCTTACCAATAGTAAGAAACAAGATTAAGACCAATTAAGTGCAAACTCAGATTCTTTGACTCTAAAAATGATCCCCTAAAAATGGGGATCTTCTCCATGGTAACATACCTGCTAATGACATTTACTTAGGTTACTCTAAAAACAAGAGCTTCCACTGCATAACACATTAACCTAGACTTTTATGATTATGCCACCATTTGGCCTTTAATAACTTAGACTAAGAAAAACAGTCACTCATGTAAAAACCTAGAGAAATTGTCCTTCCCTCCATGGATATATTAAAGACCCTTCTCCAATTTCTACATTAGAGAATTGTTTCCTTTAATTCTGTTAATTAATTTTAATGAACACTGTTATTTGTCTTAAGAAGAGGTTAATTAGTAAAAATTTCTACTTTCAACTGCTTTTATCAGTTCTATTTTATACTCTCTCCTTCATTCCCAGCCCCCCCAACCTGAAAAGTGCCTGTTGTGGCTTACACAAGTATAACCAAATGACACTAATAAAGTGATCTGTGTGATTTAATTATAGCTTTTCAATTCATAGTAATTGGAATTCAAGGGTAGCTAAATACTTTCCCTTAAAGCAAAGCTTGACTTTGTTTCCTATTATTTTATGTATATATTATAAGTTTGTACAGGAAATAGGTTTTTAAAGATACTTGAGAAAAGGAATTACTGTTTCTTTTCTTTCTTTCTTTTGTTATTAGACTTGCATCTCCAATGCCACACATAGAATAATGTCTTGTACATAATAGGCAATTAATAAGTTCATTAAATTCTAATTGATCTTCCTTGCTGCCTAAAGTTCATTAACAAGTTAAGTCTCTTCAATGACAATGACTATAACTTTTGCTGACTACAAGGGTGTCATTTTGTGGACCCCAAAACTGATTGCTGTCAGTTCAAACCTGTTTAAACCAGTTCTAATCAGTTCCAACCTATGAGTTCATATCTAAATAGTTCACATCAATATAAGATAGTTCAGATAGATTCTGGCCATCTCAAAAATGTTTTAACAAGTTAAAATAATTTTCCAAGTTTCAAAACATTATAAAAATGTTTTAGTGTATCTGAAAAGAACTTTGACATGTTCGAATTTCCATATGTTTTCAGTTTCTGGAAAATAGTTCCAAAGCATTTGAAAAAATTTCCCCAAAATTTTATACAATTCTCTCTTAGCATCAATATACCATTAACATGCCCCAAACTTTACACATGAAATTAGCAAGGGTAGACAGCTGTTATGATTCTTACAAGGTACTAAGACAGTGGAATTGATAGAGACAATAATTATCTAATTTAGCATGGTTCAGTATGATTGATCTGATCCTACAAGGAGATACTATGGGCTAAAACTTGAAACAAGGTACTAAGTAGAATTGAGGAGACAATGGTTAAATCTAATTTAGTATTGATTTAATCCTACAACAAATAATGGTTTCCTAGTGATGTAATGATTGGAGTATACTCAGTGTACAGCATATAAGCAAGAAGCTCTCAGGGCCAGACACAGAAGCCCATAAGCCCACTCTAGGAGGTAGAGTCATATTCATGCCATTTTCCACCCTTGTGTTGGCTGGAGGCTTTGGATTCAGAGGGAGCTAGAGGCAGAAGCTGGAAGAGACAAAGGACTCTTTGAGTCTTTTTTTCCAATGGCTCTTGGAACCAAGGAAAGAGATAGGCCTCTAAGGCTACTTGGAAAGAGACAATAAAGGATTTGAACTTTTAGCTCCTGGTTGCATTTGGGGTGATTATTATATTGAACTAAAACTAAGGCTGCCTCCAGAAGCCCCCAAGAAATCTGCTCCCAGAGAACATTTAGAGAAGAATATTACAGACAACAGAAATATGCACATGGATATGTTTATATTTATCCTTACATTAGAAATGTGTATGTGTGTGTATGCACATATATGCACACACACATATATGTGTGTGTATATATAAATATATAAATGTATATCCACATATATGTATGCCCACATATATATTTACATTAGCTAAAATTAGTTTCTACTTTTTCTTGGGGATGGGGGAAGAGGGAGGGAATATTATCCAGCAAAGGCTCTCCCTCTCTTTAGTTGTTTTGGGTTTCATGTCACAGTCTTACTTTGAGTCATTACTGAAATTACCAGAATTTTTTCTCTTTCTTTTCCTGTTATCCTTAAAATAAACTTGGGAATCAGTTCATTTGCATTATATCTGCATTAATTGATCTGGGTTAGAAGAATTAGATAGTGGTATATTGAAAAGGGTCCAGGAATTGAGGCCAAAAAACTTGTGTTTGAATCCTATATTTGCTGTTATCTTTGTGACCTTGGGAAAGTAAGATCATCAAATGAAATAAAATATGCAAAGCACTTTGCAAATTTTAAAATGCTATGTAAATGTTAGCATTGATGATGAAACCTCTTTAAGTATCAAGGGTTTTTTATATGTAAAATGCAAAATTATATGCCATCTAAGATCTAGATCCCTTCCAGTCAGTTCTAAATCTCTGACCCTGTGATAATTTTATGATAGTCAGTGGGCTAATGTTGGAATGCCAAGTTACAAATTCTGCTTTAACATGATAACTGCTGACAAATCTGAAACTATAATAAGAAAACCACTTAATGACTTGGCTCTCTAAAGTGCTGTAGAATATTTCAATAAATGATCTTTTTTTTTTTTTTCATCTAAATATAGTTTCTGAGGCACAGAATTCAAGGAACAGAAATCACAGTCTCCGGTTTTAAAAGCTGTACTTCTTGAACTCCAAAGCACATCTCTCAGAGATTAAAATAAAAAATGAAATGACAACAAAATAAGAGAAAACTTATTTTTCTCCATTTCTGTTCATAGATGGCTCTGATGCCAATCTAAACATGAATGAATATTAGAATATAATATTGCATTGTGATTATAATGTATGTTTTTTTCTGTTTTGTCCCTAAAGGCTCTAATTCATCCAAGAATCTTCCATCAATTGAGCTAAATAAACAAGAATATAAACAAATTTATCACTAGCATTATTGTCATCCTCCATCCTAATCTCTCTTTTGAATTCTTGTCTGGAATTAGCCACTACTTAAATGTCCTCTGGACATCTGCAATTTCATACATCCAAACCCAAACTCTTTATTTTATCTACTGTGCTGTCCCTGACCCTTACCAAAAAAAAAAAAAAAAAAAAAAAAAACCCAAAACAAAAATCAAAACCCTTTCCTGTTTCTATTGAGAGCAACATCAGAATAAAAACAAAGAAGATATTCTTAACTCTCCTTCAGACCTCAACTCCAAATCAGTTGCCAAATCTTAATTGTACCTCTATTTCTATTCCTCCACTTACAGAGTCACCACCCTGTTAATAATCCTCCTACCTCTAGAGTGCATTATTGCAACAAATAAGCTCCTAATTGGTCTTCTGATGTTAGTGTTTTTCAGGGTTAGTGTGAGGATCAAATGAGATAATATTTGTGCTTTTTGAATTAATTGATTAGTCTTATTTTGAAATTAAGAAATAAAATAAGCATTTCCATAACTGAAATAAAAACCTAATACTTGACAAAGTACCTGACATATATTATAGGCACTATGTAAATGCTTATTCCCTTCCTCTTTTTTAATCTTTCTTTCATCTTCCAAAATTATCTTGACAAGGCTCAGGTCTCCTGTATAGTTCCTTTGCTTGAAAATGTTTAATGCTAAGAGGATAAAATACTGGCCCTTTTGTCTGGTGTTTAAAAGCCTTCATCTTCCACTTCTACTCAGATTATTAGTATTTTTCTCATGTGCTACAATCTATATTATAGCCAAGTGAAGACACTAACTTTTAACCTTGAACTCAGCATTCCATTTTCTATTTTGCCCATTAGAAGGAGTTTTGACTTCATTTCCATCTCTGCTTCCTTAGCTTCCATCAAACTTCAAAGACCATCAACTCAAAAATCATCCTTTCTTGTGAAATCTTTCTTTATTCCCCTAGTTGATAATGCTTGACTAAAATGATCAGTTTTTTTTTGTTTTTTTGTCTTTTTGTTTTACATATTTGTTGTATCAGTTAGTAAACTTGCCAATAATGAGCATATATTAAACATTTCCTTTGTGCTGGGGACACAAAGAAAGGCAAAAACTTGGTTGCTCTGCCCAAAGTAGCTCAGGTTATAATGGAGGAGACAACACTTTATAAGATGTATAGGCAGTGAAAATAGGGAATAATTTCAAAGAAAGTACTAACAGTCTGCTAGCATTTAACTACCTACTTCGTGTCAGGTATAAGGAACACAAAAGAAACAGACACACAAAACAATTCTTAGTTGGAAAGGAAGAGGGAGAGATTGGAAAGACCTCTTGTAGAAGGTGGGAACTAAATTGAATCTTGAAGAAAGCCACTGAAACCAGAGAAGAATTTAAACTCCTTAATAATAAAAATGAGGTAACTAAGGGGTATAGTATTTGAGAGTACTGGACTCAGAATCAAAAAGACTTATAAATCTGACCTCAGACATTTACAGTCTCTGTGACCCTGGGTAAATCACTTAATCTAGTTTGCCTCATTTGTAAAATGAACTGGAGAAGGAAATGGCAAACCACTCCAATAACTTTGCCAAGAAATCCCCAAATGGGATCACAAAAAATGTAACAATTGAAAAACAATCACAATAATAATAATGACCAGCATTTACATGTAGCTTTAAGGTTTGAAAGGCAACTTACAAATATCTCATTTTGTTTTCACAACTACCCTGAAAGGTTCAATTATTACTCTTGTTTTTACATATGAGGAAACCAAGGTAGAAAAAACTACCTGACTAGCTCAAGGTCACATATCTATGACTTCTCTGAGGCTCAATATTTAAACTCAGGTCTTCCTGACTTCAGGTCAGTGCTTTATCCACTGTACCCAACATCTAGTGCAGTGCCTTGTACTACCAAAAAAAAAGTTTGCTGATTTTAATTGAATCTTAAATGATGATTATTATGAGGAGGAGGAGAATCATGCTGATAATTAGCTATGAATAATCAATCAGAAGAGCAATTTATTGCAACTTCATCTCTAACAGAAGATTTCATTTTTGCATTGCCTGATTTAGAGATAACAGTGTGGTTTTGATGGGTCAAAGTTCTAAAATGATAGCTTTAACTATTGCTTATTTTAACTATATTTGAGGAAGAAAATTGGCTGAGTTTCATTGGAGAAAATATAGAATGAATTAAAATACCTCTAGCTACTCTGATGTGATGAACCATCTTTTTAACACAAAAGTTTTTTTTTTTTTTAAATGCTTTACTGTAAACTTAAACAAGGAATTGAAGTGGTGAATGACCCAAAGGGTTACAGAGAACTTGTGGTAGAAATAAACTAGATTCAGCATATTTCCAATAAGGACATGCTAAATAAGTGATGAAAGGGATGTCAGGCAGAAAACGTATACTTGGGAAAAAATATCTGCCCATCATTTGGCATAAACAAGTGATGACATGGAGATGATTTGACCCAAATTCTCCATTGGCATCTTCAAATTTTGAAGAAAAGCAAGTAACAATCTGCCTACACCTTAGTTTTCTTATCTACAATATTAGGAGGTTTTAGTAGTTATCCTTTGTTTTCTTCTAGCTCATAATCTGATCTTTAGATACCAAGGTACTCCAAAACATACATCTTTTTTGGTAGAAAAGTATGTGAGCAAAAATATTAGGAATAAGAAGGTATGAAGGGGGCTATGATATATCCTGATGGAGAGAATCACCACACTGATAAACACTAAATTTGAAGTCAGCAGAATGATTTATTTTTTAAAAAATCATAAATGTCTGTTGTGTGTGAGCTAAGTGAGAGAAGTAAAGATTAAATAATAGAACCTTAGCTTTTGAACTGGAAGGTCTTCAAAGTCATGCAGTACAATCCTTCAATCCTTTCATGTCACAGATAAGGATATTGATTCTAAGAGAGGCTAAATGCCTTGCCAAAGGCTGTGCAATGACAAGGGCAGGATTTGAACCTGTTAAGATTCAGAATACAAATCCAGAGGATTTTTGATTATGTGGCCTTTCTAATAAGTATATTTTGTCCTTTATTACAGCAGCAGTGGGAAATTCAGATAGAACAGGACCACTAAAGCATACATGTTATCAAAAGATCCCATGGAACTCAGCAGGTTTAGGGACTGAGCCTGAGACAAGCTGCTGCTTCCCATTGCTTCCCCAGTTGCAAGTTAGTCCAGGAGTAGTATTATAACAAAAATCCTTTATTCAGCAGTTCTCATGAGAAGTGGGTGTGCTCCTGGGTGGTAAAGCTTTATGTTAGTTTGGTTCTTTACCCTTCCCTTCCAAGTTCAGATTAGTTAGATTTACAATTAGAGTTAGTTATAATTGGACAGATTTACAGTTCTCTTTATGTGCCATTTCATATGTCAAAAGGCATGTTCCCTGTCATTGATCCTAGTCAATTTGGGCCAGTTTAGACCAGGATCCCTTTGTCAGGAACTTTTTAAAATTGATAACTTAATTCACATTATAATTGGTTGGACATATCTTAAGATGTTTCATCCCTCCTTTCACCCTATTTAGACATCTGTGGAAACCTAACTTCTCATACTCCTCATATATAGGCTTCATATTAACTTAGAAAACCACATATTATACATTTGTATTTATTTTGTTAAATATTTAAGTTTTTATATTACATTTTACATTTAAGCACTTGGGAGTATTGTAGGCCTGGTTGGGTTTCACATAGAGTCTATATAAAATACTGGGGACTTTCTTCTCTAGACTAGGGATTCTTAATTTTTCTGGTATATTTGTTAGTGAAAATAATGTTACTTTTTCCCCATCCAAGCTCAGATATCTCCCCATCATGCTACTGGAAGTAATCCATTGATCCATTAGAGATCTGTGGATCTCAGTTTAATAATCCCTACTTTAGGGCTTTTTATATCTTATATATAATAGTACAGCCCTGGAATTATCCCTGTTGCTATGTGACCAATCTGTCTTTTTTTCTGATCACCATTTCCCGAATAATATCTCTTCTGTCTCTTCTCATGCACAGGTCACAGAAATATAGTACAGCTGCTACTTATGCCCAATATGCCCAATTTCATTGCCTACAGAGTCTCTCATAACTTTGTTCCTTTGAATAACATTTTTCTAAGATTTTGACCATTCACCATAAACAGGAGAGTACTGGTGTTAAAAACCTTGAAAGAATATCTAATTCACTGGATAAAGGGTCAGTATCTAAAAAAGACTATGAGGAACTAGGACATTAGATTCAATCAAATGTGTATATTGTAGTTGACCAGGAAGAAGAGAGCAGATGGAATTGCAGTTGGAACATTGTGCAGAGCTTTCAGTGATCATATGCTCCTCCTCTACATACACAAAGAACAAAATTTCAGACTTGAAGAATCTAACCTGTGGGGAGAAATGTAATTTTATACTAAGATTCAAAACATCACCTTCAGAAATATAAGATGCACAAAGTATTGCTAGACAATAATTCATTTTAAAAAGATCTTGGGTTTTTACCTCAATGTGAGGTGTCAATGTGATATCACTGGAAAAGCTAATGTGATCTTATGCTGCATTAAGTTCTGCCCTTAGAACCAAGCAAGTTATGTTCAGTGCTTCTTCCATATGACCTCCCTTTAAAAACTTGACGACACTGCTATGATCCTCCAAGCCTTTTATTTCTACGGGTAACCTGACTTATTTTATCTTATTTTGTTCTACAACTAGGAGCAAAGATGCTGCAAAAAATAAAAAAAAATTCACATTGAAATAATTACTAAGAACAAGAGCTCAACAAAAGCACAATGTGCTGCTTTGGGAGATATAAAAGATATTCAAACAAGGATTAAATTAACACTTATAATTATTATATTGTAAGAGAGTTCAGATAAAGGGCACCAGAGCCATTGAAGGAGGGTAAGAAAATTTTGTTACCCCTATACTCATAAAGGAAGGCTAGCAGATGCTAACAAGGAACAATGTAGGTGGATAATGACTGATTCTTCCCAGCCTTTCTCATAGGAAGCACATCTTGATGTGATTTCCAGATGTAGAATCATGCAATAGCTATTGCACTCTGGTAGGAAGCCCAGAGCCCCTCTGGGCTCAAATTTACATAGAGTTTTAGACTAAGAGCTCACAGTGAATCCTGAAATCAGCTTACTTTTTCCCTTTTTCAGGAAATGCTAAAACTCTCATCCTTGGAATTTAGTTTCCTATACTATCTTATTGCCATAGTTAAAGCAACTATAATATGCCCAGACAGCTTGAATAGTATCTTTATGATAGGTCTATGACACCTATGATGGAAAATACCCGAAGTTATTTTGCTAAGGCCTGATTAGAACCAAGTTTTCCCAGAATATCTTTAAAACAGTCACAGCATTTCTATGTA
This sequence comes from Sminthopsis crassicaudata, assembly GCF_048593235.1. Classification (NCBI taxonomy): domain Eukaryota; kingdom Metazoa; phylum Chordata; class Mammalia; order Dasyuromorphia; family Dasyuridae; genus Sminthopsis; species Sminthopsis crassicaudata. The sequence goes on along the minus strand of NC_133618.1, from coordinate 173,159,959 downwards.
CATTTTTTATACCCCCAATTCTTCCCTAGTACTACCCCTCTTTCCCTGAGAAGTCCCCAAAGTTTTATCTCCCTTATAAAAGATGTATTTATTTTAAAGATTTTTGCTAAGTCTTTTTCAGAATTAAATCTGCTATGAGTTACTCTCTCAAGATCTCTTTATACCCTCTTTCCTTTAACAGCATCTTTTTCCTTATTATAACTAACTCTGGTTAGTCTGCTAAACTGCTCTATGAATTTAGCCTGTCAGTCAATGTCATACTCATATCTCATGGCATATTGCTTTAATAGCTTCATCTAAACCACTTTCCTTGCTAACTCTATTGCTCTCTTGAATCTATTTCATATTTACCACTTCTGGTGCCTATTTTACTTTTTCATTTTGTCTTTAGCCTCTTCTCTTAAATAAAGGTCCTTTTTTGTAGTGTTCTTGATTGGTTTTCTGGAGATCTCTGGACTAGCCTTCCTTTCAGCTTAGTAATCATCACAAGAGTAGCTAGGTGTTAAAGTCCAAATCCTTTATTATCTCCTTCACAATCTAGTTTCCTTGCCTGGGGCCCTGGCTAGCTTTCTTAAGGCCTTCTGGAGTCTTGGTTTCAATGGAGAAGCTAAGGAGGAGAGCTGCGGTGGTGTGAGATGTGATGAATGAATCTCTCTGAGTCTGAAGGCTTGTGCTTCTGCCTCCAGCCACCACAAAGGTGGACAATGAAATGAATCTGTCTCTGAGTCCCATCCTAGCTGAATTTGTCCCAGTTTATAAGCTCTATTATAATTAGATCATTTACAGTATACTGAATATAAACCACTCATTATATCACTAGGGAACCATTATTTGTTGTTGTAAGATTGAATCAATCATACTGAACTAGGGAACTATTAATCACCATGCTAAACTTGATAACCATTTGTCTCATCAATTCCACTGAGTTAGCATCTTGTAAGCATTCTTGTTTCAAATACAGAGTTCTGGCCCATGACACTTTTTGACAAAGAGAACATCTTTGTGAATTAGTCACATATGCTTTATATCTTGTATTTTGAATTAGGAGTGGCTAATCTGAACCCATTAATAGCACCAAAAGGAGACTGTTCTGTTATTCAAAGGGGAAGATTGTATAGCCAAGACCAATAAATTGAAATGTGAACAATGAGAGGTATGGACATAAGAAACTTAAAGCTAATTGTACTACTCAGTCAAGAGTCCAGGGTGTGATTAATGCTCAATTCCAGTATAGTTTTAGCCAAGAATTCTCTGGGGGATAGGGACCATACCAATCAAATCAGTTTTCTCTGATAGCATATATTGTACAGTAGAATGGATATGTGTTCAAATATAGACTAGATTCTAAGGCCTCTGTCAATTCTGAGAATCTAAGGATGTTTATATCTATCTCTATGTAGATAGAGATAGATATATAGATATAAATGTGATGAGGAAACAGCTTAGGGGCACTGAAAGCATCACACAATTTTCCAAACACAATTCAGTCTCTCTTCTTTCTATTTAGTTGTATGTGTGATATAAAAATTTTATGTATTCTAAAAATGACACTTTAGCCTAAAAAGAAAAGAACAAAAGTAAAAATTTATACCACATGACTTCTTCCTTGTCAGACTTATGGTTATACAATTTTGTTCTATTTTTTAGTTCCTGTCTGTACTTGGAGACCATGTTAGGAGAGGTCTGATCTCAAATATTCATTTTAAATTAAAAGAATTTTCCTGAGGTCTTTATGCTTCAGATTCTGCTTTTATTTTTTTCTGAGCACAAGATTCTTCATCTCTGAGGAGAGAGTTGAATTCTTTAAGATCTTTTTACAGTCATACTAGTTGATAAATATTCAAAAAATAAATCAGTAAAATAATTTTTTTATTATTAATTATTTTTCATTGTTACTTAATTACTAACTGCTGTATTTAATAAGGGTTGTTAGTACCTTGATTTATTGCAGGGCCTGCCAAAAGAAATAAATTTTACTTGGGTTTATCATTTTGTTTTGAAGGGGCATCTAGCTGGCGTAATGGATAGAACACTGGCCATGAAGGCAGGAGAATCTGAGTTCATTTTGTTTTGAATTGAAATTGACTAGGGTCAATCCTTTGGTAGTTTAGGTTTAATATCAAGTCATAAATTATTTAACAGTTAATGTAAAGAGGAATATACTTACCCAGAACAGCTCTCACTAGTTTAGGGGAATTATATGATGACCAATTCTGATCGACATGGCTCTTCTCAACAAAGAGATGATTCAGGACAGTTATGATGATGAGAGCCATTTACACCAGAGAGAGGACTGTGGGAACTGAGTGCAGATCACAACATAGCATTTTCACTTCTTTTATTATTGTTTGCTCGAATTTTATTTTCTTTCTCATTTTTTCTTTTTGTTTTGGTTTTTCTTGTGCTTCAAGGTAATTGTATAAATATGTATGCATATAGTGGATTTAACATATATTTTTACCATGTTTTAACATATATTGGATTGCTTGCCATCTAGGGGAGGAGATGGGGGAAGAGGGAGAAAGATTGGAACACAAGGTTTTGCAAGGGTTAATGCTGAAAACATATATGCATATGTTTTGAAAATAAAAAAAATTAATAAAATAGTATTATTTTTCCAACTACATGTAAAGATAATTTTTAACATTCATTTCTGTGATATTTTGTGATTCAATTTCTTTTCTCCCTCCCTTCCTCTCTCTCCCCTCACCAAAACAACAAGCAATCCAATATAGGTTAAATATGTACAATTCTTCTAAACATATTTCCATATATGTCATGTTGTGCAAGAAAAATCAGAACAAAAGGGGAAAAAATCTTGAGAAAGAAAAAGCAAACAAAAATAAAGGTGAAAATATTATGCTTTGATTCACATTTAGTCTCCATAGTTCTCTATCTGGAAGCAGATGGCATTTTTGATCTCTTTGGGGTTTTCTTGGCAAAGATAGTAAAGTGCTTTCCCATTTTCTTTTCCAGTGGCAAACAAAAGTGACTCCCCCCTCCCCCCCAAAAAAGTGACTTGTCCAACATTATACAACTAGAAAGCATCTGCATCTGGATTTTAAGCTTGGTCATCGTGACTCCAGAATGGAAGTCTTACTGTGCCACATAGCTACCACAGTCAGATTATTACCCAAAGTCTCAAAAAAGTCTCCATTCCTTAAAAAACAAACACACAAACAAACAAACAAAAAGAATAAACCATCTTGTAGATAAGGATTGAAATATTTCTTTTACTACACCTTTGTTTACAAGGATCTTTGGAAATTCTTAACACCCTTTTCAGTTCAAGTCAACAATAATTCAGGCTAGCTATTAAATTGGCATGACACTAATCCTAAACCACCAGTGATAAAAAAGACAAAAACCAAAAATTCTGTAGCAGATGTTCATCCATAAAAACATAATTTTTCTTTCCAATAGTTTCATAATAACCTTTGTGGGCTCTGTAAGGTAAAACGACCAAATGTTCTATAAAATTATTTCTTGTCATTTTGAGCCATAAAAATAAATACTGCTAAATTCTTTATTTGCTCCAGAGGAGAGGACTTAACTCATTTTGTTGTACTTTCTATTCTTTTGGCTTCATTTGTGACAAATTATTAATATGAGGAGGCAATTCGATGGCAAAGTGGATAAGGCCCTGGGGCTGGATTTAAAATCTAGCCTCAGATACTTAATAGCTGTGTGTTCCAAGGCAAATCATGTCACCCTATTTGCCTCACTTTCCTCATTTGTAAAATGATCTGGAGAAGAAAATGGCAAACTATTCCAGTATCTTTGCCAAGAAAAATCCCAATGAGGTCACAAAGAATTGGGAATTAATAAAAAGCAATTAAACAATAACAAATTAATATGAGGGGCAGAAGCAATTGTGTGATAAGGCTTAGAGAGCTAAACTTCATATCAGGATTACAGGTACTCAAATCCTGGTTTTGGAAAATATTGATTATTTAATATTGGACAAGACATTTAACCCCAGGAAACTCTATAAAACTATAAACTCTAGGATTAGTGCTGATCTGTATTGATAGTCATAGGGAGTTTACTCATGGAGAGTTCCCTATATTAATGAAATCCTTGGCATTTAAAATATAAATATATGTATGCATAAATATAATATATAATTTTATATAATAGATAAATGAAGTCTAAGTGTTTACCATAGAAACCACTGTGCTAAATACTGAGAATACAATTAGAAAAGTTAGACAGTCCCTCCTCAGAAAGAGCTTCCATTCTAATGGGGTAAATAACACATAGGGAAGATATGCAATAGAAAGATATCTTAGTCCTTAAGATGAGCAGCAAAGCAGGTGATAATACCTTTTCTTTCATGCTACTTTCACTGAAAAATCTTTAATAATTTCTTATGTGAAACTATTTGACAATGCCAAGGATTTTGGTAGCAAGAACTTTGTTTTCTGGGTCTTCAACAGATATTGTGGAACTTAGAGGAACAGTTGCCAAGGTTGCTTCTCCATAGGGGTTGGATAATAATGGATAAATATCATTACATAGTACCAATGGAAACTGTCTCTATCTAATTATCTATCATCTATCTATCTAATATATTAATCTGTCTCTCCAACCCACCAATCTGTCTTTCCATCTTAAACTTAAGTGTTACAGATACATCTTCTGCAGTGGAAGGTGGAAGGAGAGATAATTATATAATGATATATGATATAATGGCAAAGAGCTGCTTTAAATTGATGAAATTCATCATTTTAACCAATAAAAAATTGCCTTCTTGATTTAGTATTCTGGATATTGCAGAAGGAATTGTAGTTAAAGTACAGCTTAGACTAGATAAAATAATATTTTTGGTTTATGGTGTTTGAAATGGCTCAGGATACATAATTTCTGGATAATTTAATCATTTCATTAACAATGCCAGAATTTTAATAAAAGGATTGTTGTTATTTGAGTCTCTCTCTCTTAGACCAAAGACAATTGTAGCTATAAAGTTCAAAACTTATATATATTTTTTGAAGAGAGGTGTTTAAAAGGATGGCAATTAATTCAGTTTAGTTAACAATTAATGGGAAAGTATATATTACAATGAGGGGCTAAATTTGAACTTGAATTATGCCATCCACTTCTATTCCACTCAGCTTTGAATATATAATAATCTATTCAAATAATTTATGTCTCACCCAAGAATAAGCAGAACATAAAGGCTGTCTTACTTGGGTGAGTCTTGATAGAGGAGAAATTTAGCTCACCCTTCAGAGACTTAGGTCTTGAAATGAGGATTAAGAAAAGGGTGAAATCTGAATCTCCACAGGTGATTGATTATTAATAATCATTTCTCTCAGATTCAAGATACATATTTTTAAATACAGAATTTGTTATAATGTAGGGGGAACATGTCCTAAAAATTAGAGCAGTTCCATAGAAGAAATGACTGAGCTAGAGTATATATATATATATATATATATATATATATATATATATATATATATATATATATATATATATATATATGCAAGCATGTAAAGATTTTGTTAGTCAGAATGTACAGATGAGAACAATTTTATAAAGGTAGCTGAAACAAGTTCTATGGAAGTGTGTAGCGAGCTGTCGTCTCTAGAAGCTGCCGGATCGCTCTCTGGGAAGAGATCTGCTGTGTCTACTCAAATCTTTCAGACAGATTCTTCTTCCTGTAGTGAACCGTTGTCTCCAGGCAGTTGCTGTTAACTCTTGTCCTTAGAAGTGACTTCCCTTCCTGCAGAGAGCCCCGTCAAGCCTGATGCAATGCAGAGTCTTTCTTCTTGAATCCTGGCTCTGAATCTCCTCCAGCTCTTATCCTTCTCCAGGCCGATCTGCTCTCTGGGCCCAGTGCTATCTCTTTTATCCTCCCAGAGAATGGGCGTGGGATAATGCAAGGGCTTCTGGGAAGAACCACCCCAGCCAATGAGCTTGCCCCCTCTATCAAGTCAACCTGAGTTCTCACCTTGTAATTGTCCAGAAAACCTGAATTCTCACCTTGTCACTATCCAGACAACCTCAGTTCTCACTTAGTAATCCTAACAGAAGTGCTGGGACCAGAGTTTGGTCATACATTGAAGACTACATCATCATCTATTGTTTATTGGGCCATCAGTGGTTGTCTTCAGTTTTTTCTTGCCACTTTGCTGATTCTGGAAGAGAATATGGAGCTGATGACTTTGAGCAACTCTTCTTCATTTAAATGCAATTCATTCAAAAGTCAAGATATTACCCTATGATGTCATTGCTTCTTTTTGAAAATGAAGGACAATTCATTGATTAGTTGATTGATTAACAAAAGGACAGAATGTCCTTGATTAAACATAGACTTTTCTGTTATAAAGGATTATTTACCTCTGTACCCAACTCTGGACCTTGGATCTGACATAAAGGTTGGTATAGAAGATAAAATTATGCCTCTAAAATTCAAGATCTTCTGAGAAACAGGGTAAAAAATGCTTACACGATATAATCTGATTGAACTAGAAGTAGCAGAAAGGACACAAAGGGAAATTGGTCTTTGGCTCAGCAATTTGGGGCTTCCTTAATCTGCTTTCTGATAGACAAAGTGACAGCTGAGTTCTGGAGACAAGTGTGCTTCCACTTGGCAAGAGAACCCAAGGATAGTTTTTCTCTTTGGCTTTGTCAGTTTCTATCTCTTTATTCCTGTCTTTGTTTCTTTGCCCTGCCTCTATCTTTGTCTTTATTTCAGTTTCTCCCTCTCATTTTCTTTCTGTGTTTCTTTGTCTCTGTCTATATTTGTCTATGCCTATTTTTATCTATTTATCTATCTCTGGTTTTGGAAAAACTAATCTAATTTTTTTTCAAGGTAGTCCCAACCAGGTTCAATTTGAAAATTTCAAAACATTTGGTTAGCACATGTATTTTAGGGTTTCTGTTAAATAGTATAACATCAATTTCTAGAAAAGATTTTCATATTTATATTGATATAGAAATTTCCCTTAAATTCTATATGTTTGATAGTCCTTATGAAATATTCTCATTCTTTCTCTAATTATTCAGTAGAGCCAAGCCAATTAAACATTTTATTGTGTGCTGCTTAAATATAGATCCCAAGACTTGCTAACTGGGAAGAAGGGTTACTTATGTGTCTAGATCCATCCTTAAATTAGTGTTTTTTTTTTTTTGTTTTGTTTTGTTTTTACCAAATATGATAGAACACATGTCTATAATCTTTAATACCAGATGAACTTGAATCTTTTGAGTTCCCTCAATTTACAAGTTGTCTTGTAAATTGCTGTAGGGACTGGTGATTCTTACACTGATTCCCACTTCTTCCTATTAATAACTTCTTTAATATCTATTTGGATCTATCATCCCCTACTTGCTAATTTGTGAACCTGCTGTTGAGTGTTAGTAATCAAGAAGGCATTATTTATCTGCTTTTTGAAGAGACTACTCACCCACACATAGAGAGAACTCAAAAAAGTGCTTCTATTTCTCATTGGTACCCGGTTGGCAAAGCAACAATCAGCACTTTGCTCACTTGTCTCTGGGCTTATTCTTCCTGCTACAAACAACTCAATTGTTTTTTTGTTTTTGTTTTTGTTTTTAAGAGACATATCAAAAGCTTACCTCTTGCCCCTTCCTGTGTCCTCATGAGATTCTAATTGTACTTATAAAGTTACTCATTTCATTAAAGGTAACGTTACTCTCTTCAGTCCCTTTGAACATACTAGTATTGTCTGAAGAATAAAAAAGAAAGAAGTGAACTGGAAGTATTAAAGATATAAAAATCTAAAACTTAACTAAAGCAATATTTCTGGAACTAAGAAGTATATGTATGTTTAATTCAACTGTAGAAGAATACTATATCTTTGACAGAATCAGAATTTTAGAGCTAGGAGGATGTAAATGATACTTTATAAAACTTTTTGTGTGTGAGAAAACAGACAGAAAGATGACTTGACTTGCTGCAAACCTCTGGCTGTCTGCCTCTCTCCTTTATTTCTTGCCAAAAGAAGAACAACAAAAATATCTGATTTGTATCAATGATAATTACATCCTTTAATGGGTGTAGAAACCAACAAAGGGAAAATCTATTATATATCTGACTATTGCTGAGATAGAAATGAAAGAAGCATAGGCAACAGGTAACTACTCTGTAGAGTTTGTGATAAATAGGAAAAGCAAACATAGTATGACAAGTATTTCCAATTTGGAGAGAGCAAATTTCAGAGAAGCTCAGGAAAAAACTAGACATTATGCCAAAGTCTAAGATTCTCTTGGGGAAATCAGCTCAGTAGTAATGAGAAACTCTGGAGTTTAAACTATGAAGATACAAATGGAAAAGATTCTAAGGAATAAGATGAGAATTTTCTAAAAATACCTATCTGGCTATGGGGAAAACTCTCCAAACAAGTTTTAATAATAGGTAACATTTGTGTAACTTCTTAAAGTTTACAAAGTACTTTATATTCATTAACTCATTTTATTTTCATGATGACCTTATGAAGTAAATGTAGCTATTGACTCATTTTACAAATGAGGAAACTGAGGTACAGTGAAGCTAAGTGATTTATTTATGGTTAGAATGTATCTGAAGCAAGACTCAAACTCAGCTTTTTCTAGGTCTAAGTCCACTATGATTCACCACCTTAAACTCAATACACTAAAAAAAAAAAAAAAAAAAGAAAGAAAGAAATATCAGGAAACAGGATGAATGTATGAGTAGAACACAGCCCAACCTATCAAAATAAACCCAGGAATTTTAAAACTCAGAATAAGCTGGTAAGAAAAACTGAAGACAATAAAAATAAATTTTAAAATACTAAATGTGGAGGGATGGGAATCATCAAACAAGCAATGGGATAGTGATTTGGAACACATGGGATGGTCATAGCTAGTAACAAAGAAAAGGAAGGACTGCTTAGAATTTATTTTGCTTTGGTCTTCCCTGCCAAGGAATATGAATTTTGCCCTAGAAATTATGGGGCAAAAATGGCAAACAGTGAGTTGATACCCATGATAAATAAACAAATCTTAAGTGGATACCAATTTACCCTTTATGAAGTTTGTTTACCTACTCCAGATGAGTTGTTTCCTTAGGGATGAACTGTTAAATGTGATTGATGAGCTAGTCAGTGATAAGTGAAGATTTTTGCCAGTGGAAGAATTACCATGAGATTGGAAAAGGTCAAATATAATCCCAATATCCAAAAAGGGAAGAATACAGCAGAATCTATAAAATATAGGTTAGCAATCTTGATTTTGATTCTGGAAAAATTCTTGAAAAGAAAAACATAAATAGTATAAATGAATAGCTAATGAATGCCTAGAAAAGAAAACAATTATAAAGAATCAGCATGACTTCATTAAATAAAGGTCATGCCAGACTAACCTTATTTCCTTTTGTTAGTGTTATGAACCTAATCATGCAGGTAAGTCACGTGCAGTTTACATAGATTTAAGTAAAATTTTTTATAATGTATCTTATGCTAATCTTGTGGGGAAAAAAATGGAGAAATGTGGGCTAGACAATAAGACTGCTAGAAAATAAAACTCCTGGATATACTAAGAATAACTTGAGTGGTCAGATTCAAAGGATAGTTATAAATGGTTCAACATCAGCTGAGAGGGAAGTTGTTGATGAAGTTCCCCATAAATCTGAGTGTCTTTGTACTATTTAACATTTTTACCAGTGACTTGAATAAAGGCAAAGGTATAGTTAACAAATTTTCAGATGACCCCCATAGGGATAGCTAACACATTGTATGAAAGATTCAAGATGACTTAAAAGTTTTGGGACATTGGGATGAATTTAATAAGATGAAATTCAATGGGGATAAATAAAGTCTTACTCTTAAGAATGTATTTTTAATTGACTTCTTAAGTACAAGATGGAAAAGCTATCATTAAATAGAAGTTTGTATGAAAAGGATCTGGCTAGCCTTTGATCAAAAATCAATATGAGTCTGGAAGGTGATGTGGCAACTAAAAAAAGTGACTGCAATCCTGAGTAATATTAAAAGTACAATTTCTGGGAATAAGAAGATGTACTCAGCTGTAGCCAGACTGCATCTGAAATATTAGGTTAGGTACTTGATGCCATAAGTTAAGAACAATGTTGATGAGCATCTTAAATCTATATCATATGAGCACTGATTGAAGCTACATTGGAGATAGTTAGTCAGAATAATGACATCTTCCGGGGAGAGGGAGGAGATGACTGTCTCCAAGATTTTAAAAGGCTAAAATATTAAGAAAAATTAGATAGGATTACAATGTAAGTTTCTTTCAAGTAGGAATTGTATACTTTTATCTCCAGTTCTTAGAATGTTTTGAGTGGTTGGCTCCATAAAACAAAACCAACCACAGAAGATGACAGTTGCAAAGAGACAAGTTTAGGCTTGATGTTGGGAAAATCAAGACAAAACAAAACAAATTTGCTAATGTTTAGAGCTTTCCTAAAGTGAAATAAATTGCTTTGAAAGGTAGTGGGTTATCCATCGTTGGAAGTCTTTAAACAGAGGTTGGATGACCACATGTTGAGTATGTTATAGTGGAGATTCATTTTTTAAAAAAATGTGGATTATACCTGATGGCCACTGTAGTTCTTTCCAGTTCTAAGATTTCCTCACTAGAGAAATGCTATAGCCTATAATACCTCTCTACATTGCTGTCTGAGGTATCTTTCAAAAACATTTTTTCTGAGATTGTGGTCTTCTGTTTTTTGAAGTCATAAAGCAACAATGAGAGACTATCACTTTTAAAAAATATGATGTTTTATATCAGGGTACAGCTTGAGATTACTGAAAAGAATATGCAGTTTTCCAGAAATATTCAAAATTTTTTTTCTCTTATTCAGTTTTAGGAACAAATCCATCTGCAGTGTCTGCCTGAGATATGTGTACTGTATTCAATGAGTTTTACAAAACATCTTCTATGAGACAAGCAAATATATGTCATTCTGTAATTTGCTTTACTTGATAATGATTAACACAAGATTTTTGAACAAAGTTATAGAACAGTTCCACTATGAAACATATCCCCCACATATTTTTATATGTCTCCCAAACACACATTTACAAGAGGAAGGTAGAAACACATAGTGTTTAAAAATGAGGAAAATCATGTAAGAAACATATGATTAGGACAAATGTTTATGGGGTAAGACATACCTCTGACACTGCAGAACCACCATTGTCATTAAGTCTCTTCATTATGATATTCTCTCTGTATCTTCTCTCTGTTTGATACAGTATCTCTGTGCAGTTCCCTTGGTATTCACTGGGCTTACTTTCTGTTAGACATCATCCCCTACTATCAACTTCTAGTCTCCATTTCTTTAGGGACACATGCCAGTTCCTATTTGATAGTGTATGACTAGAACCACTTTTTAACAATATTAATGGAAATGACTTTTAGCATAACCAAATGCTTAGCTAACAGAATCCCAGGCAGAGTATCTGCAAGCTAAGATTGCACTTTTCTTTATTCTAATTCCTATTTCTAGTGATAAACATAGATCTCTGTTCCAGACAGCTAGCTCATGTAGGGTAATCTAGTCTTCCTTATTCTTAATTTGAGCTTGGTTATCATATGTTACCAAAAAGAAAATATAAGGAAAAGGATATGTAGGAAAATAAGTACAAAAAATTCCAAACAAACAAAAACCCTGTTTATCATAGAAAGGAATAGATAGCAAAGGAAGACAAACAAACCAAGAATGATTGGAGGTAAAAGTATAAGCACAGTAATAAGAGGATGTTTTAGGAGTGAGAATAAATTTATTTTTAAAAGGGCTTAAATGAAAAAAATTTAAAATGATGATTTTCAAGCAAATGATAATTTGTATATGGTCATGGTGCTTGTTTTTTTAATTAATAGCATCTCATTTTAAAAAGCATGTTGACAAGATAAGAGTGTGTGCCCAGTGGAAAGTAAACAGAATGTGAAAAGACTCAAAGCAAGCCAAACTGAAAGAACTAGGCAGCCACATAATATTTAACTTATTTCCTTTTTAGAAAATAGGAGGGACATCTAGGTGGCATAGTGGATAGAGCACCAGTCCTGAAGTCAGGAGGACCTGAGTTCAAATCTGATCTCAGACACTTAACACTTCCTAGTTGTGTGACTCCTGGGCAAGTCACTTAACCCCAATTGTCTCAACAACAACAACAACAAAAATAAAAAAAGAAAAGAAAACTAGGATATATCCATCTTCTGTTCCAAGAAAATTTCTATTTTTTCTCCAAATTTTTTCTTTTTTCTTTTTTTGTTTACACTGAAACTGTATATTGTTATGTTCTTGCTAGCTTTCTGGAGGTCCCAAGACCAGCCTTGATTTCAGCACAATAATCACCACAAGAATAGTCGGGGATAAAGTCCAAAGTCTTTATTATTTCCTTCACAATCTATCTCTTTCACCTAGGGCTAGGATAGCTTTCTGGAAGTCCTCTGGAATGGGTCTTAGTTTCAGTGGAGGAATGCAGGAGGCAGGAGAGCCGCCAGAGTGTGTTCAAATCTTCTCTCTCAAAGTGCAAGAGGCAGGAGAGCCACCTGGAGGCTGGTCAAGTCTTTTCGGTCAAACTGCAGGAGGCAGGAGAGCCACCACGAGGGTCTTTATCTTCTAGTCTGTGTGAGTCTCAGAGCTTGAGCTCCAGCCTCCAGTCCTCTGTCTTCTCTATCTCTGGCTGAGTTTGTCCCCAGTTTATATACTCGATTATAATTACATCATTACAGTATTTTGAATATAAACCAATCATTATATCACTAGGGAACTATTATTTGTTGTAAGATTAAATCAATCATACTGAATTTAGAGAGCTCACATGCTAAATTAGATAACCATTGTCTTATCAGTTCCGCTGAGCTAACACCTTGATGTAGGATTAAATCAATCATACTGAGCCTTAAATATATTTCTATAAAGTTCTGCCCTTTATACTCTATCTCATTAAAGCTGGACATATAACAAACATTCATGGCCCCAACTCCACTATTAGTAGGCACAGAAGCTTTGACTGGCTTCATTTCTAAACTGAACTAATTCACAATGATTGCCTGTTGGATTCCCTACCTTTGGGGCTCATCAAATTAGTACCAGATTTAATGAGAACATGTGATCCTTTTTAGTCCTAGTACAGCTCAAACTCTTGAGCTCAAATAATCCATTTGCCTCAGCTCTCCAAGTAGAAGACATGCTTATCTCCACAATTTTTCAATGATTATGAAGGCAGCAATTCAGAAATAAAATCTAAATGTTCTTTCATTTCCTCAGGGACCCTGTTCATCTAGGCTTGGTGACTTCCATTCACAAAATGAACTTAGGTAAATCCTTCATTACTAGATCAATTTGTTTTGGTTTTCAGATCTCTGTTAATGATTTTTGTTCTATCCCTATTATTTTGAAGGGTTATCCCCTCTCTCTTCTAGCAAATACAAAAAAGCTAAATGAAAGTAAAATAATTTTCCCTTTACTTCTCATCAATGTTCCATCCAATTTATATAGCTGTCAGCAAGCATATATTAGAAAAATCTATCAAAAGACTATGTTTTGTTTTGGTTTTGTTATGTTATTGTTTTTATTTTTAAGAGATAGGCTTTCCTAGCTAGATAACCGAGATCTGTTTTTAGGAAATAATAGAAAATAACAAGGGGAAAAGAAAATTATGTTGGAAGGCCCTGAAAGTCAAATACATGAAAAGTCTTTGTATATGTTTGCCATTAACAATTCAACAAATAAAAAGGGAATTTGCTTTCTTATTATATACCTTAACATTTTCTTAGCAGCCATTTCTAATAGTTCTAGCATACATAAGGAAGCTCTAACCAGAAAGATATTTACTTAAATTATTAATCTGTAGGCATATGGCCTTTCCGATAAGGCTGGTATAACAGGGCATCAGAGCTCTATGTCTTTCAAAATCCTTGGAAGAACTTAAAATAGCAGGAAGCAAGATAAAAAGGCAAGATCCATTGCCAAAAGTCAGCATCTGCTTCGTTCCTCCTCTCCTTTCTCAACCTCCAACCCCCACCACAGCCCAGTGGGTTTTTTTTTTTTTTTCCTGAAAATACTGAAAATTTTTATCACTATGCATAATAATCCAAGAAAATTTGTGAGCCCTTGCCCTGTGTGAGTTCTCTAGAAAATAGTCATTTTGGCAAACATACATTTGAAATGCAAACAATATGAACAGCCCAAAGGTGTTGAGCTCTCTGCTCAGTAGAGTTGAAATGCTTGGCAGGTTAGTTCAAAAAAAGCACCTCCGTGTCTGGTATCTTATCTTGTCAGATGATCTTCAGATCTACCTAAGACAATTCAAATAGAAGTGATTCAATTTCCTGGCATAGTATTAATACACTGTCCAGGTTTCACAGGCCTACAAGAATGAGGTCAGCCCAACAGCTCTGTAGACCTTCAGTATAATTGTCATTCCAATATCTCTACTTTCCCACACTTTCCTTCTGAGCCTCCCACACACTGAGCTAACTCTGGCAATGCATATGTCATTATCAATATGGACATCTCTGGAAAGTATGTTGCTAAGGTAAGTGAACTTATCCACAGCATTCAAAACTTTTCCATTTGTGGTAACCGATGGTTCCACATATGAATGATGTGGTACTAGCTGATGGAATATCTGTTTTCTTGGCATTTATTGTTAAACCAAAATTAGCCCAAGCAACAGAGGATTGATCTATACTTTATTGTATCTCAGCTTCAGAGGCTGCATTGAGTGCACAATAATTTGCAAAGAAAAAAATCATGCACCAACATTCTCTCCACTTTAGTTTTGATTTGTAGTTTTTTCAAGTTGACCTTGATGCCATACTTATTCTCATTGAAGGCATTTGGCAACATGGATGAAAACATCATGCTAAAAAGCATGGGAGTAAGTACATCATTTTGTTTCACTCCAATGGTAAGTGGGAAAGCTTGAGAGCATTGTCCATTGTCCAGAACCTGGGCAATCATGCCGTGGTGAAATTGACATACTATACTGATGAATTTTTTGGGGCCACCAAATTTTGGCATAGTTTTCCATAAGTCCTTGAGACTGACAGTATCAAAGGCCTTGATCAGATTTACAAGGCAAGAAATTATAAGGATCAAATGAGAAAACATATATAAAGAACTCTGCTAAAGTTAAAGCATTATATAAATACTATCTAATATGATACAAAAAAATTCAGTAGGGCAGTTATAATAAATCATACTAGGCTGAAATCACCACATGTACAATGCATTCCTAAGCTCATTCAGTTCCTGTAACAATCCATAAAGCAAAAAGAATATGCCCTTTCACACTCTTGACCCTCCTCCCTCCAGTCAGGCCCTTTCCCTCCCAGTTTATAATTCACAAAGCCTTTGTAGTAGACATAAAAAATAATGGGTCAAAATCTTCCCATTGCAGGAACATGCAGTGCTGAGTCTCTCTGGGAGGCTTCTTTAGCTGAATAAGGTACAGGGCATTTGATCTTCTCTTTTTTACTTTATGATATGAAAAAAAAAATCTTTGTTTGGGATTTGCTCTCTTTAAGGCAACAAATCCAGAAAGCAAAAATAACTAAAGGAGTTTATTTTGGCCTGAGGTACAGGCATATTTAATCGATTTCAAACTGCCCACTGATTTTATTATGCATTTTCATTATAAGAGTAAGACAATTCTGATGGATACATATTTCCAAAAGGGGATGGGCTATATCATCTTAGAGTTTATCATTATGCTTTTAAAAGGGAACCAAAGCAATATGACTGCTCTTTCCTTTGCCTGGGTTAGCACATACTAAGGCCTCCCTATTTTCAGATAGCCATCCCTTACTAAAAGACTAGAATGAACAACTAGGAATGGGGGAATGGAAAATCATGGGTTCACTCTAATTAACTTGGCAATAATGGCTAATAATGATACAATGGCCATTTCCATTTCTAAACAATCCTGACAGTATTTGAAGTCACGTGTATGCATGCAGGCAATGTCCCATTCTTGTAACCTGGGAAAACCTGAAGGGATGCTGATTGAGGGACACAATACTCCAAGACTTCACAGTTAAAAAGTAGACAGATTGTTGTAGGAAACATAACTTGGCTCAGTAACTCCCACAACATGTCCTTCTGTAAATTCCTGAGGTGGGGGAGAGTAAAGTTAGAGGGGAAATCTCCATCACTTATATGTTAGTGCATGTTCCAGACAGAACTGCAATAAATTCCATGAAATAAATCTGGAAAAACAGAGTATAGCCTGATTATAGAGGACCTACAATTCTAGGCTAAGAAGTTTCTATTTTATTCTAGAGCAGAGCTTCTTAAACTTTTTCAATTTGTAGCCTCTTTTCCACTGTAAAAAAAATTTATGTAACCCCAGGTATATAGGTACATGAAATAGGTATATAAATCAAATGTTTATTAATAATAAATCATAATTTTGCAATCCCCATACTTAGTATGAGATCCCATATGTGATTACGAATCACAGTTTAAGAAGTTTAGGAATAAAAAAGGCTGAAAAAATTTGGACAGGGGAGTATTGATACTAATTAGTTAGTCCTAGGCATTAGAAAAAAAATTGATTAGTGAGAGGAGTAACTAGATTCAGAGAAACCAATTAGAGAGCTATTAAAATATCCTAGATGGAAGGGGATGACAGATTGAATAAAGGTGATATTAATAGAAGTGTAGAGAAGATGATAGATATTATAGATATAGAATTGACAACTTTTTGAATGTGGAGCCTAAGGAGAGAGAAGAATCAGAGGGATCTTTGAGCTTTCAAATATGGGTGACTTGGAAGGATCAGGGTGTCATCAATAAAACGGGGAAATTCAGAAGAGAAATAGAGGTCAAAAGAAGGTGATCAGTTTTATGCTATAAATATTGAATTTTGATAGCTACTTCGAGGCAGATGAAGCTGTATAGGAAGCAGTTTGAGAAGAGTTCCAGGTAGAGATTTGGGCTGAATATATTTATTTGTTTTGTCTATGCAATATGAAATATAAGATATTTAGATAAACTGAAATTTCTTCTAGTAATATTTGGCACTCTATAGGCATGGCCAAAATGTTTTTGGAAAAAAATTGTTTTATTCTGAAAGGAAGAAAGCAAATAAAAAGAGAGAGAGAGAAAAATAATAGATTAGATAGAAAAATAATTAAAATTTAAAAGGTATTGGGAAAATATAGACAAAAATAAAGGAAGAAAACATGTAAAATTACTGGTAAAGGAATATAATTTATTTATCAGTAATCAATTTAAAATCAAAGTGGAAATAAATGTCTTCAAATAAAAAAGGCAATTAAATGATTTTTTAAATCAAACAATGTTTGTCCAGGAAAAAGAAAGTTAAAGGTTAAAAAAACCTAATAGCCAATATCTTTGTTACTCTAAATTGAAAGATGAAGAATTTTAAAAAGAGAAATAAAACTCCATTAAATTGTTTTTATCAGAATATGAGAATTTGAATTAGGACATATGCTGACTCTTGCCCTCAATAACTAAAAAATAGATTATATTAGACAATTAAATTTATGCAAACAGTTATATTCTACAGTTTTGTCTATTCTGATCTGATATCTTTGGGGTCTTTCTTGCTTGCAGAGGATTTAAAGGAAAACCATAAAACAGGACTTTTGATTATTATGTCAGAATAGTGTATCTTTCTCTCAGGTCCATATTTAAAAAGGATAAGCTCATAGCAAGAAACTTGTAAAAGGCAATAATAGTAGCCTCATTCAAAATCATAATTTGCATGGGACAACTACTAGAGTTTTGTCCTTCTTCCCAGAAATCAATGTGTTGGGCAATAATATTATCTTTGTAACCATTCTATCTCCTTTGCCAGTTCTAGCAGTAAAATCTCATCCTCCCCACCACCAGTTCCTTTTCTCAGCTCCAGACTGTTATGCTTGAGTGTTCTTATCACTGTAACACTCCTCTCCCAGGGCCCATTTCCTCCCATGACTTCACCTATGTGATTATACCAAACCAGAGCAACATTCATTCCTCTCCCCATTGCCATTTGCCTCATTTATCAGTTTGTAAGAGAAAAGGAGGGCTAACTAGCTATGAAGATGGAATTCTTCATTCTTCACAGGCTCTGATAGTGTGTTTTCTATATAGCATCTTCTCAATAAATATTTATTGAATGAATAAATAAACAATCCTGATAGTGATGGTGTATTATGCCTTAGTAAATAGAACCATAGAATATTAGAGGTAGAAATTGCCTTAGACATCAATTCCCATCATATTCAAGATAAGGAAGATGAGCCTCAGAAAGTCCTTGAATTCAAGTCCTGCTTATTTCAAATACTTTTCAGATGCATGACAGCAGGAAGGTCACTTAAGCTTTCAGTCTCTGTTTCCTTATTTGTAAGACAACAATACTTATCTCACAGAGTTATTGTGAGACTTAAATGAGACAACACATATAAAGAACTTTGTACTTCTTAAACTTTTATCTATATAAATTATGTCTGCGATTGCTACCAAGGCTACTACTAAGACAATGACTCTACTACTACTACTATTATTATTGTTATTTATCATCCTTCCTGACTCCCAATCTCAGGCTCTTTAAATTATAGTACATGGTTGTGGAAGAAGCAGGGAAGCAAGGAATGATGAAGATTAAAAGAAGAGGACATATCTCTTTCTAAACCACCTCCTCCCTCCCATTGTAAATCTATATGACACATCCTTGGGAGAGATAAGAGAGTAACCCCAAATATGTCAAATTTCCTACCCAAGTCTGCTAAATTTTGTAGAAATAAATGGCACAGCCAGAAGAAATGTTTCTTAGTAAAAGTTCTAGTGACTTTAAAGTTTTGGCAGGAAAATGAAGGATTTGGGAGCACTGGTTGTTTTTCTCTCAGACAGAAATTTGGCACAGAGAGGAGTATATAGGAAATGACCAGCTGGCGGAGATTGTTCCAAAGAGCAGGATTTTATTTATTTATTTATTCTTTGAATGATGCCTTAAAATACTGTTGTAACAGACACTATAATAAAAATGAAGTTCACATCCTTCTTCATGGCCTTGGGGAAATGAGGTTCATAACAGGAGTAAAGTAACAGAAGATTATCTCTTGTATTGTAGAGACAGACTGATAGAAAAGGGAACTATGTACAAGAACATTTACTTGTAATGGAAATCTTGGAAATTGTAAAGTGAAAGTTCATTGAAGGGCATTTTAATAAGAATGAAAGGAAGGAGAAACAGATGTGATATTGTTTAAACATGGCTCTTTCTATTATTTGTGTGTGGGTATGTTTAAGTGCTAAATTTGCTGCTAGTCCTAACCCTTCCCCACTATTCTGCACATATGCAAATAATGAATAAAGTGACAATTAAGGATGACTGTCTTAAACTTCAGATCTCTGACAAAGTGAAGTTTGTTTTTTCATTTACACACACTTGACTATTCTGTGGAGAAAGAGAAGTAGGAGGAGATGCATTATGTCTGGCAAATTTACTTATGTAGAAATGATCTGTACTAGAAATCCAAGCTTACTAAATGATTTCCTAGTTGTCTAAATGTAGAATATTTCTCCCCTCTGCCTTTCTTAGTCCTCCAGTTCTTTATAGTGGGAGAAACTGGTCCTTATTCTTAGAAAATCTCACAGTCTGTTTGAAGCATTTTGAAATGAACTACAGTAATAAAACATTTCTTTGTTGCCAATTCTTTGCTATGATGACAGCCCTGAATATAATTATCCCATAATTTAATTAGTCTGCAGTGTTTCTCTTTTCATATTCTGCCAGAGTTCAGCTTTTTCAATCCCCTTCTAATTATTTGTAAACTTCCTCATTATGTATGGTATTTATATGCTGAATTACAAAATGCACTGGGCACAGTATTATTTCCAAACAGATTGGACAAGAACCTTTTTTTTTTTTTTTTTTTTTTTTTTTTTTTGCTGAAGAAATTCCAAGCAGAAAATATAAAGACAAAATGGTAAGATATATCACTGATTATAAATGACATTCAACAGTATTTTTTAAAACACACTAATTGTACTATTAATGTGTTTGTGTGTGGGGGGGTGGAATTTGGTGACACTATGTCCAAAAGTTGGAAATGTGGATGACCAATTTTTTTTAGGTCAGACAATCATAGTTTTAGAATTGTAAATGACCTTAGAGATCATCTAGTTTTGGCTCTTCACTTAACAGAGGATAAAATGAGACCCAGAAAAGTAAAATGAATTATCCAAGCTCCACATAAATAGGAATTGGTGGATGTGGGATCCAAATTCTGATGCTCCTACTTGTCATCATTAGCAAACATTGTTCATTGCTAAAGTCTGGGAATACAAAAAAAAAGGGACAAAAACATCCTCTAACTAAAAATTCAGGACTTTTTATACCATACCCTTCAGTCTTGATCATGTGTTTCAAGGCATAAGAAAAAGTATGTCTCTTGCACATAGTAAATGTTTCATGAAAACATTTGTATTTATTATTTTTATATTTATTCTGTATATACACACACACATATATACATATATATATATATACATATATATATATATATATATATATATATATATATATATATATATACACATATATATGCTGTATATAATTTTAAAAGTACTGTTTTCCCCAATTGAAATGTAAAAATATTGGAAGTATGAAGGATTATTTTATTCTTTGTACTTATATCCCTAGGACCTAGCATAGTATTTTGCACATAGAAAGTGCTTAATAAATACTAAGGTGGCTAGGTGGGAGAGTAGATAAAACACTAGTACTAGAATCAGGAAGATTTAAGTTCAAATCCAGCCCCAGATACTTATGTTAGCCTGGGCAAGTCACCTAATCTCTGTTGGCCCATTTTCTTATCTGTAAAATATGGCCTAATAATAGCTCCTTGTTTATAGTCAGGAAGATTCATCTTATAGAATTCTTCTATCCAGAAGTTCCTTAGTTATTTGCTCCTGAGATTAAAGGTTTACAAAAGTGTCTGTTTCCTTTGCCATTCTATTGGTCTTTACCTCTATATTAGATTATATTCTGTAACGATCCATTATAAACAGTAACAATCATGAGACAACTTTCAAACTACATCCCTGCTTTGAGGGGATTTGATGCTATTGGTATCAAGAAAAGTCCTATAGTCATAATCTATTTTCCAAAATTTCCAGTTTTGATTCTTATTGTGGCCAAAAGAATGATCATTCAGCATTGTCATTATCCTGTCTGCAGGTCAGCATCATCTAATCATATTTTTGTGCTTCTAGAGACTCCATATTAAAATTTAAAGGATTGAACAGAAATGCCAATTGCTTGGTTCACATGGCAAATACACTGCATTGTTATTTAGTCCTTTGAAGAAAGCCTTAAGAGAATCTTTTTTTCTTTCATAGTCCTGGTCAGTTTCTCTCTAGGAGTTGATTACCGTCAATAATGAATTCCTAATTAGTTCATGGACTAGTAAGAAGGAAGACATAATCAACTAAAGGACTCTAAGTGCTTCTAAACTATATAATATACTAAAATATATTTTAGTATAATATATGTTATATATAACTTTAATTATTTTATATATTATAAATATAAATATATTATAGGTATAAGTATAAAATGTACTAAAATATACAATATACTAAACCATATAATGAAGACATCTCTTTCCAGGTCAATAGTCTCATTATCTCAATTGAATAATTTAGAGATTTCCATTCTTCCTCCATCACTCTTCCTACCACTTTCAGCATGGAAATCTATCAAATTAAAAATGTTCTCCTTATTTTTTTGTAAAAAATTAAATCCTTCATGTTGGAAGAGAGAAAAGGCCATGAAAAAACAGTTGTGAGGATGAAATGAGACAGCATTATAAAGTGTTTAGACAATACCTAGAGTATGGTAGATACTATATAAATGTTGGTGGGCAGTTAGGTGGCACAGAACAAAAAGCACTGGGATTGGAATCAAGAAGATTTATTTTTGTCAATTTAAATCTGAACTCAGAGGCTTACGAGTTGTGTGAACCTGGGCAAGTCATGTAACACTATTTGCCTCAGTTCCTCATTTGTAAAATGAATTGTGAAAAAAAAATGACAAACCTTTATCAAGAAATCTCTAATGAGATCATGGAGAATCAGATATGACTGAAATAATTGAACAGCAAAAATATAAATGTTAGCCATCATCATTATATTTATAGATTTTTAATTGCACACCAAGTACTTATTGCTTATTTAATTAGACACATATTGCTTTCATATTATAGTCATTTGTTCATGTATAATCATACCCCTTCCTTATGAGGAAGGAGAGAAGAGAAAGAAGAAAACTCCTATTAATTTTCACTCTAATCCAGAATCCTCATTTCAGAGAATCTTAGAGTTGGAGGGGACCTTAGAGACCATCTAGCCTAACTCATACCTAAAAGAAAACATCTTCAATAGCATATCTCACTAGTAGTTAGGCAGCCTTTACTTGAAGATCTCCAATGCATGGGGTTCTCTGCCCCCACCCCAGTAGTTCACTCCACTATTGGATTGCTGTAATAATTAGGAAAATTGTTGTCTCTTAAGCCAAAATCTGCTGTTTAATACTGCCATTCTTTGATTCTTTTGCCCTGTAGGGCCAAGTGGAATAAATCTAATATCTTTCCTACTACTAATAATTTTATAGAGCCATTCAGGTACTCAAATATCAGTATCATTTTTGGTCTACATTTTCTCTTTGGCAAGGTAAATACCCCCAGTTCCTTCAATCAGACATGGTCTCAAGGTCCTTGACATCTTGTCTATACTCCTTGAATATTCTTTAATTTGTCAAGGTCCTCACTAAAATGAAGTGTTCAGAACAGAACACAACATTGTAGGGATGATATGAGAAGGATATTTTTAGATACTCTACCTTCTAATGAAATCTAGGAACATATTTTTTTCACTTCCTTGTCACATTATTCACTCATGTTGAGCTTGCTGTCCACTAAAATCATTGCATCTTTTTTTTTTTTTTTTTTTTAACACATTCTTCTCTAAACACTAAGAAGGAAATGAAAATTGGGAAGAGAATTATTTTTCTTATACAGAAGCTTCAAAATTTTTCATGAGCCGCAGAATCCAAGAGCACAGTCCTAAAAGAAGATATGCCCAGGGGAAAATCAAGAATGGTCCTATACAATTTTTCTGGTTTGACATCCCCTGGGAAGGAATTGATTTTGCTTCATAGGCTGTTTATACGGTTATCTCTCTAATAATTGTCACAGAACCATGAACTAGGATTAGAGTTGACAGCTCTATCATCTTCCAAAATACTCAAGGGATAGCATAGGTATATCAAAGATAATGAAGGATGTGCTATTCCTGTTCACAACTGGCAGAGCATATAGACTGAGCCTGAAACACTTTCTCCTACATCAAAGGGACCATTAAAGCCTGGAACATTTCGTTCCTTATGTTTAGTATCCAATAAGTTGGAATATGTCCTTCAGAACTTTGTTTCTAACCTACATTTGCTCCTTTTTGGGTTCATTGCTTCAGATACTAGATATATTTGATAACTAAGTGGTCAGGTCATATATCCAGTCAGGACAGGACAATTCACAAATCATGTGCCTTTTATATGTTTTTAACCTAGAAACACCATTACAAAAATATTAACAGCAACACTTGGATTTCTCTAAGATATAAAGGATATGGGATGATTTTATGGAAATAGTACCAAACTTACAATCAGAAGATCTGAATTTGAGTTTGAGTTTTATCACTCATTAGCTGCAAAAGACCTAATCTGGAATTATGTCCAAAGAGTTATTAAATTATCCATACCTTTTGACCCCGCAATACCTCTACTTGGTCTCTTTCCAAAGATAATTAGGGTGAAAGGAAAAGAACTTATATGTTCTAGAATGTTTATAGCAGCTCTCTTTTTGGTGGGAAAAAACCTGAAAATTACATGGATGCCCATGAATTGGGGAATGGTTGAAAAAATTGTGATTTGTAATTGTGATAGAATACTATAAATGTTATAAGAAATGAAGAACTAAATAATTTTAGAAAAATATTTGAAGATTCACACAAAATAATTCAGGACAAAATGAACAGAACCATGAGAATATTGTATAAAATAACAGAAATATTGTTTTAAGAATGATTTTAATCACATAAATTTTTATTATAAATATTAAAAATTAATTATAAAGGACATATGAAGAAACATGCTATCTGCATCCAAAGAAAGAACTGATATAAATACATAGAAGCATGTATAGAATAGTTTTACATAAATAGGTGTAGGTGTGTAAATGTATTTGGTAACCATCTGGAGGGGAGGAAGAGAGAAGAAAAAAATTACATGATAATTTTATTGTATATTTGAAAGGTTTAGCAAGTTGTGCATAGTATATTTGCACTTTTATGTGGAATCATCCTTTTTATCATTCTATGCTATAGAAAGCCTTGTTTTATTCCATAAATTAAAAAAAAAAGATGTTAATATTAATCAATGAGTTTTTACCTTCCTTGCAATTAGATCCCTTACATACATACTTCTTTGCATCATTTTGCTCCTATACAATACATATTGCATATTTTCTCTTTTGAATGATCTAGGATGTTATCAGTATATTCACTCCAAGAATGCAGTACTCATTCACACATTCCCACCTTGTACAACTTCTTGTTCAATCATATAGTTCTCAGATTTTGTTTTTTTATGCTGCTTTTTCTCTGTTGTTCTTCATGGTAAAATACTGTTGCCCATGATGTACCTCTTGTCTTCATTTTTTCACCTGGTTGCATTCTGGATTTCTTCCTCACACCCCAGAAATCTCATCATTCTGTAAGGTCACTGAAGCCAATATATATGTATGCGTGTGTGTGTGTGTGTGTGTGCGCCTGCGTGTGTGTGTGTGTGTGTGTGTTTGTATATATATATATATATATATATATATATATATATATATATATATATATAAACTTGAGACAGTCCTAGAACTCATACCTCATCAGTACTTACCACCCCTGCAACCTTTCTCACTGTCTAGATGTGTAGGGAGTGGAGATGTAGAACACCTCTAGAATCTCCATTTAAGGAGGATACCCAGGCTAGTCATATCTTAATAGCTATACTATCATTTACTCTGTCATGACCCTATGTTGAAAGGGAAGAGCAAAGACCTACTACAAAATGAAGTTGTTTTGAAGTGCAAATCAAGAGAATCAATTTTAAAATCTATCTCATGAACACAGCTTCCTTTCCCTTTCCTCCCAACACCCCTCCCCCCACACATACATTCTACTTTTCATCTTCCTTTTATATGTTTTTTATATGTTTTATATGTTATCTTTTCCCATTTTCCCATTAAATTGTAAATTCCTTGAGGAGAGAGATTATCTTTCTTTTCTGTATTTGGATTCCCAATATTTACCAGTTCCTGGCACATAGTAAAAGTTTAATAAATACCTATGAACCAACTACCTTTTTTCCCTGAGGCAATTCCCTGGGCAATTAATTGCCAAGCAACACACATCTAGGAAGTATTAAGTGTCTGAAGTTATATTTAAACTCAGGTCCTCCTTACTTCAGGGCCAGTGCTCTATCTACTGTGCCATCATCTAGGTGCCCAAGACTTTTGCTCATTGAGTGATTCACAAATTTAATTAGCTAAAGTCTGTTGTATTTTATACCTTGTTATGTAGCATCACTAGAAAAATATTGATATTTTAAAAGTTAAATTCTTTATTTCAAGTAGAAACTTGGAACATTTCATTTGAGATGCGAGAAGCAAAAAATCAAATAAATGTTTACCTGTGCAGTTTTGACATGCTTATATAGTACCTAGGGCACCCCTTATGCATGGATCCTACAAATAGCATCCTAAGGTTTGAGATATTCTGAGGGTCAACACCATAGCTCATGAGCCCCCATTGATTTATTTTTCCCAGGAAGATAAGGACATAGTAATTAAACATTAAAGACATTATATTGGTCAACAAAAAAAAAAATGAAAAGAAAAATATCCCTCAGGCACACATGGACTCCCCATCTTATCCCATTCCCCTCCCAAAGCTACCACAGGATTAGTGGAGGAGGAGAATTAGTATACTCAGAAAAATGGATGACTAGGGAATGTATTTGGAGGCTTCACATTCATTTGTATGACAATATGTGAAATATTATATTACAATATATGAAGGAGCACACTCTGGGTACAGTGTTGAAAGGAGGAGAATTCAGGAATCTCTTATACTCAGCTATGCTGAATAAAACTTTAGGGAAAAGGAAGTAGAAGAGGTTTTATTCTAAACTAGCATTTGAAGTCATGGAATTTTGGAAATATATGGTATTCTCTGGACTCAACCTTAGAAAAGGCTTTTGGACAGGACAAAAAGAAAGAGGAAGGCAGGAGATAGACTGTGTTAGGATTTCCGTGGTAGCTCAGTGCTAGAGATAGCTCCAGGACTAGGCAGAGAGAAGCTGTATGTACTGCCAGCTTAATGTTCTCATGTCTCATTTGTTCTGAGAACCATGTTGTCTCTGTTGGCTATTTCTGGTCATCCAGTTGCACTCTGTTATTTCTATTAGGTTTCAGTAATTTAAGTCCATCTACTGGTTTTCTGCTCTAATCTATTAAATTTTGGCAACCTGAAAGTCTGTTTTTGACAAGGTAGAGCTACTTTAATGTATAGTTTGTGGGACTATAAACCATTATATCCAGATGAAAGCAACTGAACAAAAGCCAGCTATAGCTGTATTGAGGTTGATCATATATTCTTTTGACTTCCTATTTGACTGACCTGATGGTAATTCCAAGTGCATAGTTCCAGGCAACTATCTAATTCAAAATTATAAAGGTCTTTGTTATCTGTATTTAAACATGGATGGGGTGTCAAATCAAATTTGAGGGCTTTGTCCTACAAAACTAACCCATACACCTTGAGCTTTGACCCTCCCTCCCCCAGTGCTTTTAAAAATATATAAGTCTATGGTCTTATTGTTAGCCTGTATTGAATTCTTAACAAATGGCAGCCATTAGAAAATGGCTGATCACTGCATCCTTAATATTTTAAAGAATCCTTAATATTTTAACTTAACTGTTGTAATGAAATCTTTCAAACTCAGTATCATATTAAAGCAAATAAATAAAAGCAAATCTCTTCATGATACTCCAAAGAACTGCAGGAAGTATTTCTATGTACACAGAATCTCCAAGTCTGCTAGCCATGTTTTTTATGTTAAAGGAAAGTAATTAAAGATTAGAAAATTTGGAAGAGCTGAGGAAAACTGAAGTGCCTTGGGCACATATAGCTCTGTGTAGCTTAGGTAGACAATCATTAATTGATAGAATTTAAAGGGGATTTTCTAACTTTAAGTTAGAAGATTGGAAATTGGGATTTTAATACTGTTAACAGAAAGGCAGAGCTCAAAAGATAGACTAAATATGGCTATGGTCTCTAGTTAGCAGCCAGACTTTTTGTAATTACAAAAGAGTTTATGTTTTGGAGGATAAGATTCTAGTTGCTGATATTTAGTTCCTTTATATAAAAAAGATAATTGAAATTTTGGATATATATATGTGTGATTGGTTGAAGCTTGGATTCTGAACTATATATAATCTTAGAAATAGAGGAACAGAGATGATTAAACCAACTTTTCCTCCCATGGAGAAAAGAAAGTGTCATAGTAAGGATGACAGCCAAAACCTAGTTGGTGGGAGCAGTGAGAATAACTCACTCAGTAGAGACTGAGATTAACATGGTAGAACAGTGTTTTTATAGCTATCAAAAAGTGTATCTACCAGATTATGCATTATACAGTAGGTAACAGGCCCATCCGATCACCAAAAGAACGGTATGACCTGAATTCCTTGGCAACCCTTCAATATCAGAAGGGTTGTCTTTCCACATGTATACCAAAGGCATCTTTCTTAAGCCTTTTGATAGTGAGTAAATGCATAGGAGAATATGCACCAGATTTCTCAGGGAAATATTCTTACTATGAAATTTCATTCAATGCATATGGTTATAAATAATGATGTCTTTTGACAAACTAGTAAAAGTAAATATGCTAATAGGTTATAAAGTATTATTTTCATTTGGCCAATTGTATTTTTTTAAGGCATTGCCTTCCTTTCCCAAGCTATTGATTCTCTCTTGCATACCTCTCATTTCTTTTCCTATTTTTAATTCTACCTCTCTTATTTCCCTTTTAAAATCTTTTATGAACACTTCCAAGAAGGCTTTTTGGGCTTGAAAACAATTCATATCACTCTGAGATTTCCTTTGTGGACATTTTGTCCTCTTCTGAGTTGTTATTTTGGTCTTTCCTGTTATCATAGTAGCTTTCTATGGCCAATGTTCTTTTCTGTTTCTTGCTCATTTTCTTTTCTTTTCTTTTTGTATTTCTTCTTATTTATTTATTTTCTACTTTTAAGGTCAAGACCTTCTCCTGGGGCAAAGGCGGCACTGTTCCAAGCTTCTAGTGCAACTTTGAACCTTCACTTTGAGCACAGGGGCCCCTTGTGTTTGCAGGACAGCTTTGCTTTCTCTTTCCAGAAAACAGTCCGGTTTCCAAGAATTTATCTTCAGAGCTGGGACTGGAGGCTGCCCCACTGCTCTGCTTTGCTACGAACCTGGACTGAGGATCTCTGTTGCTGATCTGCTATGATTAAGACCCTCTCATTGGCTTTCATAGATCCTGTCTGAGCTGAGCTGAACACTCCTTTTCACCCCAATGAGAATGACCTTTCTTGAAGTTTTTCTAGTCTATCTTGATCTGGAGAGTGAGTTCATTTTGCCAGATTCTGTTCCAATGCTTTATTTTATGTGGTTTTCAAGGGAAACTGGGAGAGCACAAGCAGCTTTCTGGCTTCACTCTGCCATTTTGGCTTCACCCCTAAGTATCTAAAGTATGATTTTTCATGAATACACATTCACAGAGTAGCTTCGGAATATCATTTTCTTGAGGTCCACATATGAGAAGACAGTGCACAGCCTTATAAACACTTTTGATATAGCAGTAGCACTACTAGATCTGTATACCAAAGAGATAAAAGAAAAAAAAAGGTCCTATATACACAAAAATATTTTTAGCAGTTGTTTTTATGATGGTAAAGAGTTAGAAATGGAAGGAAATATTCATCACTTGAGGAATATGATTGTGATGGAATACTATGTGCTGTAAAAAATGACAAGCAGAAAAAATCTGGGAAGAGTTACATGAATTGAAACAAAGTGAACTGAGCAGAGACAGGAGATCATTACATAAAATAAAAGAAATAATGTGTAATGATCAACTATGAATGTCTTAGCTATTTTCAATAATAAAATAATGCAAGATAATTTTGGAGACTCATTATGAAACATGATATCTAACCCCAGAGGAGAAACTAATTGTCTCTTAATGTAGATTGAAGCATATCTTTTAAACTTTATTTTATTTTATTTTAATTTTTTTTTTTTTTAGGGAGGAAGGGGTCTGTGGTTTTGTTTGTTTGTTTTTTGCAAATTGGCTAATATGAAAATATGTTATATATAACCCATATCAAAATGCTTGTCTTCTAGAGTAAGAGAGAGAGAGGATAAAGTGAGGGAATTTGGAACTCAAAAAATATAAAATAAACAAATGCTAAAAATTGTTTTTACATGTAACAGAGAAAAAAATAAAATTAAAAATTATTTTTAAAAAAGACATAATGAAAGAATCTCTGACCCAGAATATGGAATCATCAGGATGTTCCATTATAGTCAAAGAAAATTGAATGTGTTTTAGAGACTGAGAGAATTATGGTGCATATAAATGCACTATCCACAGTGGATTTAATTTTATAGCATCTTGCTTCTTAAGGAGTTTAGAAAACTTTTCTGATATTTCATTCATGTTTATAACTTTACTTTGTCGAAAAATAACTCTGTGATTTTATGGTTGAAAAACTTGCCCATGGGCAGATACATTAGCTAAGATTAGGACCCAGGATTTTAACTAGATGATCTCACATGAACTTATTATAGTTTTTTTTTTTTAAGTTTATAAAACTCATTATTTTGTATGACTACTATTTAAATATTCATTACCCTTCACAAAGATTTCCTAACTTAATTTTAATTTTCAAAACAAAGGGACAAGATCCCATAGAGGGAAGGTGATGAAGTAGAGAGGCAGTATGTAGTCTTATTTCAGGAATTTAAAATCCTTGTTTTGATTATCCTTTATAGTATCCATACAAAATATGTCAGCACCTATATTTTAAATATATTGTTTATATTTTAATAGTACAATGTTACCTAATTGTGTATCACCACAAATGTATAACTATTCAATATTGCTTAAGTCTGAATAGCCACATTATTGCAAAGAACATTTATCCATATGTGATTATTATTGTGTTTCAAAAAATTCTATGTAGACTTTTTTTAATGATTTAAAAATCTCTAATATATGTATATGGTTTTAGAAACAAATTCCTTAGAAATCATCTAACCCACACCTTTTTGTTTTTATAAATCTTGAGGCTGAGGAAGTTAACATGATTGTCTCAAGTCATATAGGAAGTGAAAGATAGACTAAAAAGGAAAGCCAGAACCAAAATTCCAGTTTTCTGACTGCTAGTTCACTATTCTTTTTATTACTTAATGCAAGGTTAAAATGGCATTATGTCTAAGCTAAAGAGCCAGGCGCTGTAAGTATACAGTAATTACTTTTCATATCATCTTGCCATCATAATAAAATCAGTTTGTGGTTTTGCACAGTTATTATAGTAACAACATAAAGACAAATTACAACCCTCAAATTATTTCAGTAGAAACTTAGGAATGACCATAATAGAATAACTATGTAATGCAATTTAATTGCATGGGAGAGACTTCTACATTGAAAATAAAGATTGAAAATGGAAATTAAGGAGTATAGTAAAATATGTGTAGGTCATGGGGATGGCTTTCTTCTCTCATCCAAACACCTGTGATTTTAGAACTACAGCAACTGTGAGGTATAAATTGAATGTCATAAGAATCATAGGACCATAGATCTAGAACTGAACAGGGCTCATGACCATCTAGCCTGTCTCCCTCCTTTAACAATAGAGGATAACTACTGAGTTCCAAGAAAGTTAAGATATATGTTGAAGGTAACTCAGGTAGTAAACATCAGAGGGGGATTGAACCAAATCTGATTCCAGTACCAGTATTCTTTTCGCTGGAGGAAGTGCGTAATATCTTTGGTATATCACAGTGTCCTAGGTTCTCTCAGCTTTTGCTACCTTTTATTAGGGAAATTAGGGAGTAGATGAATTTGGTGACCATGGTAGAAAAAGAGAATGAGTTATTTGTGTGTTTAACAGGGTGTTATTCAGTCACTTCTTCTGGAACTAAATGGTAATCTAGTGACATAGAGAAATTTAATTCAGATTGCAAAAAAAAAAAAATGGCATATCCACCTTAAACATAGAGAGTATTTTATAGAGTATTCAAATAAGTACTTGAAAAATAGGGCAGCTAAGTTCGGTGGATGGAGTACAAGGGTTAGTCAGAAAGATTCATCTTGATAGTTGAGTGATTCTGGACAAGTCACTTAAATCCATTTGCTTCCATTTCCTCATCTATCAAATGAGCTAGAGAAAGAAATAGCAAACTAATACAATATCTTCAAAAAACCCTCCAAATATGGTCACAAAGAGTCAAATACAACTGAAAAATGACTGAACAACAACTTGAGAAACAGAGAAAATTACATCCTCATCACTGGAATTTTGTAAACTAAATAACAATTAAATGTATTCCAGCTTCAATAATAATGGCTTCTTCCCACTTGAAGATAACTTTCATTTCATTTAAAGTATATTTTTATTTAAAACATCTAATAACCATATACTTTGAAACCTAATAGTGATGGGGGGGGAGATTAACACTAAGATATTGATTTCTCAAAGATTATGCCCATGGAATGAATGGTCATGCAGAACAATTTTCAGAAGAAGAAATTGAAACCATTTCTAGTCATATGATAAAGTGCTCTAAATCACTGTTGATCAGAGAAATGCAAATTAAGACAACTCTGAAGTAACACTACACACCTCTCAGATTGGCTAAGAAGACAGGAAAAGATAATAATAAAGGTTGGAGGCAATGTGGGAAAACTGAGACACTAATACATTGTTGGTGGAGTTGTGAACTGATTCAACCATTCTGGAAAGCAATTTGGAACTATGCCCAAAGGGCTATCAAACTGTGCATATCCTTTGATCCAGCAGTGTTTCTTTTGGGCCTGTATCCCAAAGAAATCATAAAGGAGGGAAAGGGACCCACATGTACAAAAATGTTTTTGGCAGCCCTTTTTGTAGTGGCAAGAACCTGGAAACTGAGTGGATGCCTATCAGTTGGAGAATGAATGAATAAGTTATGGTATATGAACGTTATGGAATATTATTGTTCTGTAAGAAACAATCAGCAGGATGAATCAGAGAGGGCTGGAGACACTTATATGAACTGATACTAAGTGAAATGAGCAGAATCAAGAGATCATTGGACATGGCAACAATAAGATTATAAAATGGTCAATTCTGATGGACATGGCTCTTTTTAGCAATGAGATGATTGAGGCCAATTTCAATGATCTTGTGATGAAAAGAGCCAGCTACATCCAGAGAGAGGATTGTGGAAACTAAGCATTGATCACAACATAACATTTTCACTCTTTTTTATTGTTGTCATTTGCTTGCATTTTGTTTTCTTTCTCATTTTTTTTCCCTTTTTGATCTGATTTTTCTTGGGCAGCACAATAATTGTAGAAATATGTATAGAAGAATTGCACATGTTTAACATATATTGGATTACTTGCCATCTAGGGAGCAGGTTGGGGTAAGGGAAGAATTTGGAACACAAGGTTTTGTAAGGGTCAATGCTGAAAAATTATCTATCCATATGTTTTGAAAATAAAAAGCTTTAATAAAAAAAAGAAAAGTAAGAGGCAGGTTGTGGAGGGTCTTAAATGAAAGACTATACATTTTGCATATTATTTTAGAGCCAGTAGGGAACCACTGAAGATTTTGGAGTGGATCATTTTTGAGCAACATCTCTAAATACAAGTTTTAGCTGAAGAAAAACATGAACAAACAAGAAAAGTTTGTTAAAAATAATGCATTTAATTTCTTTTCCAGTTCCAATTCAATAGACCTACTGTCTGATTTTCTACAGAAAATATTCTTGATTTCCCCTGATTTCCCTGACATAGGAACCAGTTAATTTTCATGGTTGAAATATTTACCATAGTCATGAGAAGTAGATTCTTAAATCTTCACAGCTATTATATGTTATTTATCTTCTAATTAAATTAAAATAGAGATATTAGTGAATATTTTGAGAAGTTTATGGAGGTTAAATATAGTAGTAAAATCAGGGAAGAAAATTAAAATAAGGCAACTGAAGAGTTTTGAAAGTAATTACTTAAAAGTTTAATTTTGAAATAAAGAAAGGACTGATTCCTATTGCATACTCTCTGAACACAGTAAGAGCAAAACTGTTGAATATGAATCATTTTCTCCTAAACCATAAGATATTGTATGTGTTGTTTCTTAAAAGAGATTTGGAAAGAAATATTTTGTCTTGATACCCAAATTCATATAGGTGAAATGACCATAGGAAGATCTGGAAAAATCTAAAAGATTTAAAAATTTCATAAATGAAACTAAAATTTCTAAATTATTCTGACCTTTTTGTACATAAAAATTGACAATTAAATACTAGATACCAAGAAGTTCTATTTTCATGTAGTTCTTTTTCTCTTTTTCTCTCTCATTCTTTTCTCCAATGACTCCTTGTCTTTAATAATCATTTATTGCTCCTTATCAACCAATTTACTGACAATGATAAAATTATAGTCCAAGAAAATCAATTTTAAGTAGTAACATCTGGTACTACAGGAACTGGTTTGATCCAAAGACTAAACAGAAACTGGAATAACCTCCAGTGATAGAAGCAAGAGATGAGTTATATGCTGTTATATATCCCACCATGACATCTGAATCCCAGACGTCTAATAAGATAAGACAGCACTATACAACTTTTAGGAAATAGACGTTGGGAGGGAAGGCTAGGAGGACCACCAAGGAGATTATGTAACTGTCTTGCCTTTTTGTTCTTCAAGTCCTTTTCAGGAATAAATCTTTAAGGAGGGCAAAACCATTTTAACTTTAATAAAGTACTTAAGCATGTTAAAAATAACTTTTTAATCTATTGTGGAAAGGTTTATGTATCAGCATGTTGACTGGATCATTTTCATTGTATTGTGTCATTTTGTATAAAGCATGTGAGCCTACAGAATTTCTCAGTGCTTAACACAAAGCAGATTATATGTAAAGGATAAAAATTTGAATTTAATTCTAACTGCAGCAAATTCCCTTGAAATAAACTTGGGATACAAGTAAAGCTGATCAAAATAAAAGTTAAAGAAAAACTGATGTGTATTAAATTTAATTCCAATAAAACATTTGTCTTCTCTCAACACTATGAATATTCAAAGAAATAGACCTGAAGAATTGTTATGAAAAGGCACTGTTACTGAAACACTAAATGTATAATTTCCCATGGATTCTGACGGTCAATTATTCTTTAAGAAAAAAAAAGAAAAGAAAAGAAAGAAAGAAATCTTATTCAGAGTCAGTCATGCTTGGGAACTTTAAGTTATAAATTGTCAGTTTATTCTGAGCTTCTTTCTATAAGCATTAGCATTTCTATTGTTCCAAATAGTTTCATTTGAAGAATAAAGTAAGTTACTAGTTGACTTTAATTTCCTAATAGTTTATTTCTCTTCTTTCTCCCTCATTTAACTTGGGCTATTATCAATGTTGTATTTTATTATCTTCTGCTGATGAATTTCTGTTCACTATTATGATGTCAGTATTCAAAGTTACTATATATCTAGTTGCAAAGAACTTACAGCCCACTTGTCTAGACTAATCATTTGTGATTAATGATTAAAAAGAGTGCTGATTCATTTAATATCATTGCCTATTGTGAAAGATCAGGCTGTGTTTTACAGGGACCACAGAGTTTGTCCAGATAGTGTTACTTATTTTGTTCCATGAGTAGCCACTTGTGGTTCATAGCTGAAGGACTTTGGCACTTTGGGGATGATGAGGCAATCCCCTTCACAGGACTTTATGAAGAATGTATAGGAAAACATGGGGAATTAATGAGCAGAATAAAGAAAAAAATTTAATAGGCAACAAGTAATTAGTACATGCAAGGTACTCTGCTCAGTCTTAGGTGAACAAAGACTATGGAAAAATAAGAATTATCCTCAAGGAATTTACATTCTAGTAGAAAAGTAGAGCTACAAAATTTGAACATAAAAATGAATATAATGTATTTTGAGGAGGGAGAGAACACTAACATTAGTGAGACCACTCTTACCTTAGGAGACAGCATATTGTTCCTCCTTCATTCTTGAAGAGGACCAAAGACATCAGGAAGGTTTTGTCTTGACTTGCAAGTGAATTGGATTTCAGGCAGAACTGTGAAAAGTCTAATTAGTCTTACTATCTTTTACAGAATCAGAGGAGTTTGAAACTACTGGTGAAGGCCCAGCCGAAGTTGGCACATTAGCATTTCTTGACAGAAGCTAAAGAATTTAAGAGGAAGAAAGTATATTTGAGGGATGTGGAATAAATAGTGCAAACTAATGGTAGTAGGTGATGGAACACTAAACTGAGGGAATAGTAAATTAGGTCAGTTTGGCTATATCATAGCTCATGACGCTATAAAAATATATTAAAATGGAAATATAGAATAGAGCTATGCAGTTAAGATCTTCAAAATGCTTTACTAAAGAATTTCTATTTTATTTTGAGAAGGTTGGAAGGACTCTGATATTGACATTTGTATCTGAGAACATAGGAATATAAGAAGCTATCAGAGAATCCTGACTTGGCCAGAAAAAGGCATATGAGAAAATATAATGCTAAATTGATACAGGTCTCAGTCTAACATTCAGATCTAAGTTGAGTCAGTTTAAGATCTATAGAAAAATTATTCATAATTAAATTACGTTTTTACTGGCATGAATATGTATATACGTATATAACACTGAATGTATAAATGCATATATTTGTATTTTAAGCATATATACATGCATGATTTTAATATTAGTAAATATTTGACATATTTATTTTTATATAGTGAATGCTTCTGTTGACTCAGTTTAGATATTAATCTGAGACTGAATCCTGTGTTTTTTCTGCATTATATTTCATTTATTTTTTTCTTTAGGTTTGATCGATACAAAGCAGTGCACTTATTTTTCTTTGTAGTTTTCACTGACAAATACTGAAGGACATTATAACAGATTCAATTGGATGGATCTGGAGCCCACCACAGACTTCACAGACTAGTTGTTTCTCTGATAAGTCTAATAGTTGGTACTGAGTAAGCACCTGCCTCAAGATTTTACCCTATCATCCTATTTTTCCTTGTATTTGTAAAGCTATCTTTTTTTTTTTTTTTTACATGACAACCCAAGCCACTGAAAACCGTACAGAAGGAAAATCAACAATTGAAAGGAGAGGGAATAAAAGAACTATTACACTTTGAATCTTCATTGCTACTTTTCCACTGAGCTTGAAATTCTCTTCTCTAGGTTTTCAAAACATTTTTCCTTAGTATTTCCTTCCATCCATTTGACCACTTCTTTTCATTCTCCTTTGTTAGATCTTCTTCTTTATCATGCCTACTAACCATGAATGTTGCCCAAGGCTCTGTGCTTAGCATTCATCTGTACAGTTTCTTTCAATGATTTCATCAACCCCATGTCCAGTCAATATTCTTCCATGCCCAGCATGCTTGGATGTATTTGTTCAGCTTGAACATCTTCCAGACTCTAATTTTACATTTCAAATTTCTTGTCACTCTAGTTCATCCTCCAATTATATGTCAAATTGATCTTTCCTGGAATGTCTAACAATACCACCCTTTATTCAATAAATTCTTTCTCCTTTTTGGGACCAAGTATAAAATCTTCTGGAATTCAACATCTTCCATGACAATGGCCCATCTTACTTTCTAGTTTTCTTACTCCCTACTTTCCTATTTTATACTACAATTCAGTGACTTTGACTTTCTTACAAGTGTCCTCAGACATTTCACCCTTTGACTGAGCATTTTCTCTGGCTTTCCTTTATGTGCCTGGAATTTTTTTTCTCTCTGTCTCTCCTTATCTTAATCAGCTTTCTTCAAATCCCAACTCAATTTTCACCTTCCACAAGAAAGCATTCCTAATCTATCTTAATGCAATGGCTTTTCTCTCAATTATTTTCAAGTTAGCCTATATAAATCTTGTTTGTATGTAGTTATTTATTTATTATCTCTCACATTATATTCTGAAAGCCTTAAGAGTAAAAATTTAATTTAATTTAATTTTTATTTTATATTCCCAGTGCTTAGGATAATTCCTCTGCTTAATCAATTGATTATCAATTTGTTTATCAATTTTTCATCAATTGATTGTACTACATGTACTGTGGCATTTCTATTTCCTAAAAACCTGCACAATTTATTGCAAATAAACAGCTTATTGAGATTGTTGGCATAATGACTAGAATGCTGGGAGTTAAATCAGGAGGACTTACCTTCCTGAGTTCAAATCTGTTTTCAAATACTAACTCTATGACCCTGGGCAAATCACTTAACCCTATTTGTCTTGGTTTCTCACCTATAAAATGAAATAGATAAGGAAATGGTAAAGCTTTCTAGGATTTTTAGGGAGAAAATCTCAAATGGGTTCCCAAAGTTTCACATGTCTAAAAATGACTCAACAACAACAACAAAGGAGTACCTCTGGGGATCTCTGAAAGGGTCTAGAAATTATAAATAAGAGTTTCCTAATAAGAACAGCTTTCCTTCTGCCTTTCCATATTGCTTTTCACAATGCCTCTACTATTTAAATCTTGGGGTATTTTATATTGTCATTATCTATGGATTTCTGAAAGATAAAACGGTATACTTGCAGAACCACATTATCTTAGAATGCCATTCTTATCTAAAGGACAAAAGTATACACATGCACAAGCACCAGGTTTATAAGAAAAATCAGGTTCAGAAAAGCAAAGTATCTTTTAATGACTTATTCTTTGAGGAATGTTACGGAAGAAGGAATTCAAAAGGTATCTTACAGCTTAGACAATTAAGATGAAGGGGTTTATCTTAGCCATGCCTATATTCTTTCTTACTTTTCAACTTGATTTCTGGTGTTCCCCCTCACCCCAACCTTTTTATTTACAGAATATTAAAAGAACCAAAGCAAAGCTTTCAACATGTTGGATGAATCTCTGTGGAGTATTTATGGAGAGAAATAAATGAAAAATGCCCAGAATGAAAAAAGTGCATATCCAGCTTTGTGGAGAAAATACCCATACTGATGAGACCTCAGATTTTTCACAATATGAAAGTATAAGTAGATTAAAATGTCAAAGAATATCATTTTAGTAGCTCCAGCTGCTTTTGAATCTTGGGATGAAAATTAAAGGAATTTTCTCATTAGAAGGAAAGAAGAGAAAAGCTTCTTTGAGAGACTCAGTATTGACTCTACAGAAGCAATTAACTAATCAAAGCAACTTCTAAAGCTGTATTATTTTAAAATGAGAAATATAGGAGAAAACTTCAAAGCAAAAGCAAAAATAATAAAAATGTATTATACTTGATTTTCTGAAACTTTTGTGTACTTTCATGTTAGTAGCACATATGAAAATAGGTATATTCATCTTTTGTCTGTGTGTTAAATGTTCTATATTTGATTGTGTTTGATATGATTTTCACATTAATTCATATGAAGTATGTATCATGTAATGGAATTAATTATGCTTGCATTTAGACTAAGAGATAGTAAGAATGGTTAACCCAAATTGTAAGCAAATAAGGAATATCTCTATAATACAATTATTTTGCTTTAATTCACTTTTATTTCTAAAATATGCCTTTATCTCCCTTATCAAGGGAATTGTCACTTCTAACACAGAATAACAAAAAAGTAAATACTAAAAAGTAAATATCAGCTTATCAAAGTAAGCTAACACATCAAAAAAAAATCAGTTAATGGCATGTTTTAATCTTGTCAGAGAAGAGAAAAATAAGATTACACTATAATTGCATTTAGATGATATTGTTTTTGCTATTTTTCAGTCATTTTTCAATTATGTCCAATTCTTCATGATTACACTTGGAGTTTGCTTGGCAAAGATATTGGAGTGGTTTGCCATTTCCTTTTGCAGCTCATTTTACAGATGACTTTGTATACAGTATATTTCACTTTGCTCATGGAGAACTTTCTAGGTTTTTGGTGTTTTTTTTGTTTTTTGTTTTTTGTTTTTTTTCCCCCTGAAAGCCTCCTGCTCATCATTTCCCAGAGAACAATAATATTCCGTCAGAGAAACTTGCTTCAATTTTTTTTTTTATAATTACTATTGCTAATTCTATTTCCCTTCATCTATTCTTTCTCTCCTTACATCCTGGTTCTCCTCAAAAGTGTTTTGCTACTGACTATTCTCTTCCAATATAATTTTTCTTTTATTACCCACCCACCCTCTTCTCATATCCTATTTCCCTCCTATTTTTCTGCTGGGTAAGATAGATAGATTTTTATATTCCTATTGAATATTTATGTTATTTCCTATATGAGCCAAACCAGATGAGAGTAAGGTTCACTTATTTCCCCTTTCCTCCCCCTCTTCTCCATTGTAAAAGCTTTTTCTTACCTCTTTTTTATGGCAGATAATTTGTACCATTTTACCTCTCCCTTTACCTTTCTTCCTGTATATTCCTCTCTCACCCCTTAATTTCATCATCTTTAAAAAAAACACATAATCTCTTCATATTCAACTTATACCCATGCCCTCTCTCTATATACTCCTTCTAACTGATACTCTGAAGGTCAATTTAAGCAGTACCAATGCATCCATGAACAAAATATTTATTCCATTATATTATTACAGTGCCTAGTTTTGCTATTCTTTATATCACCAGAAGGCACCTTAAGAAATTTAATTTTTTTATTACTTTAGATGGCTCTACTATGTGCAAGGCTCTAGTCATTCTAAAAATGAGAAAGATTTGAATGCTCCTCTGATTTATTTGTTCAGAAGTGATATCAGGTATAAAGGAATATTACATGAAAATGTGAAATGTTGATGGGTACTGGTGATCTAGTACATGTTTTCCTTAAATCTCTAGGGCTGAAATTCCAAAGACCTAGATCTTTAGGCAAATTTCTATAATCTTTGGACATGAGTTACATGATCTGGGGATTGGATTAGATTCCAATTATAATAAGATATTTTTTCAGTAACTTCCCAGCTCTGAGAATTTTAATATTGATTACTCTGAAACTCATTAATCATTCAATTCCTATTTTCTAGGTGCTAGAGACATAAAAGTAAATATAAAACAGATCCTATCCTTAAGGAGCTTCTATTCCATCAAGTAGACAATATGTACAAATATAGATGAGGTTGGTGATAGTAAAGTTGAGGTTGAAAAATATCGATCAAGAGTACACAGACACTTCTTACTTATACATCATGAAAACTTTCTTTGATAAAAGAATTAGAAGATGTTAGATATAGGGAGCACCAAATAACATTAAAAAAATTAAACTGATTCTATTTCAGAGGACAGGAAACACTTTGTTAGTGATGGGGGATCCACTCTTGAATCAGCTACCATTGCAGAGTCAAATCACTGACTCATGAAAGCAAAAAATAAAATTAATATAAAGAAAGAAAAAAGAGCAAAAATAAGAAAAAGAGGTGGCACCGTGGATAGAGCACCAGCCCTAAAGTCAGGAGGACTTGAGTTCAAATCTGATCTTAAGACACTTAACACTGCCTGGCTGTGTGACCCTGGGCAAATCACTTAACCCTAACTGCCTCAGCAAAAATAATAATAATAAAAAATAAAAATAAGAAAAAGATAAATCATTCAATGAAAACAACACCAACTTGATTTACTATAAACAAAATGTTGAAGCTAGAAAATTAGAAATGGATATAGGAGAACTTAAGTAATAATAATAATTTTATGAAATTTTAAAAATTTTACAGGGATATAAAGGAGATTATTGATAAGAATATTAAAGATAAATTAATATTTTATAAATAATATTCCACAGTATACCACATCTTTGACATCCTAAAATTGATTAAATATGTTGAGAATACAAGATCTTCCTATGCTTATTATTTGTTTACTATAAAGAAGCATTTGAATTGGTAAAGCACCAAATTAATAACCCTCCTGTGAAAAGATATTTCTCACATGTAGTGCCCTTTTCACTCTTCCTTGCTCCCTCCTATTCCCTGTTATAAGACTAATGGGAATTTGGCTAGGTTATGTTGATATAAGGGTAAATACAGCTGTGGGATGAGAGGATTCACTCAAGGTGAAGAACACTGGAATATATTCTGATTAACTCCCTTGCAGTTTCCTTCCTTCCACTGGTTTGGTCCCTGTCAGGAGGGGAAAGCTTAGAGTGAGAAAAAGTTGAATATTTCCTATATTTATCAGGATCCTATAGTCTGGGCAACATGCTAGGAGCCAAAGATTCTGTGTTGGCATTTGACCACTAGCCATTTGGATATATAATTTCAACATCAATTTTTAAATTCTGTGGCTCTTTTGCTTGCTCAGATAAAGAATGAACTATTTAGTTCCCTAGAACACCTGACTTTGAAGCAGCTCCTGTATAAGAGAGTGATTGATGAACTTGCAACTACTTTTTTGATAAATGATTATCATGCATTGTTTTCTTATGTATTGTCAGTTTGATTTTCAGTTCTGCTCTAAGAGTAAAAATTACTTTATGCAGTGTAGAGGGCTGGAACTTTAGAGAAGTATACCTGAAACAAGGTGTTAACTCAGTGGAATTGATGAGATAATGATTCTCTAGTTCATATATATACTTAGTAGGGTGATGCAATGGTTCTCTAAGTTCACATAAAATCAGTATGTTATAATGACATAATTACCATAAGGTATATAATGGCTAAGAAGGACTCAGAGATAGACATTCTATCTTTTACCAGCCTCCCGGTGGCTGTCCTGCCTTCATCACTTCTCCACTAAGATCAAGAACTTGGACTGATTCCAAGGTCCTCCAGGAAGTTAGCCTGAACATTACAATGCAGTATCTAAATCTGTTTGCTTCATTGGAGAACCAGTTCTGTTAGACCAAGTTTAGATGGCTATGACCTTCTGAAATATAGCAGATTCAGAAGGAAATGGGGTTCACTAGTATGTGGTAATTTAAGAGATGGTTCCTGATTGAATATATTCAAAAATCTACACACAGCTAGATGAGTCAACACTTCCCTAAGTAGAAAGCTAGAGCTTCAGGGACAGAACATTTCTGATTCTCTGAGGACTGTAGAGAATAGACTACTTAACTCATTGTTTCTTCTCAGCCCTACATGTGCCAATGACCAGTAAGTGTGTAAAACTCTCCTGGACCCAGATCCTCTCTCTTAAATAGAATTGGATAAAAATGACTACTAACATATACTTAGTAAAACATGTATATGTCTTCTTTGATGACCTAAGAACTACTGGTATCAAGGGAGGCATAAAATAGGAAATGTACACTTACTGGAGGTATTTGCCACTATTATAAAGGAAATCTAGAACAGCAAATAAGTCAGAGAGGGATTCCTAATATATAGTGAAACCCTCCTGATCTTTCTGGTTGCAAATGCAGTAATTCAGAAACTCCTAAATGAGATCAATAATCACTCAAGAGTATTATCCAGTAACACAGAGCAAACAAAAAGTCATTGAAAAATTATTATTGTCTGGATTATTCTATGGAGTCAAGATCCCATTGGAAAATGTAATGCTCTTTTAAGGATCCCAGATTTGCCCCTGAGACAAAGACCCATCTTTTTAATGATAATATTTTTCTCATATTTTTGAATGGTTGAAAATCACAAAAAACTATTATGTCTGAAGAGCTAAAGTAGAGGATCAACCACAATATCATAAGGGGAAAGATAGTAGCCATGAACAAGTTTTTAAATATTACAAAGAAGACATAGTTATCAGGAAAAACACCTGAGGTGCTTAATTAACTATAAACTCAATATTAATTAGCATGAAGTGGTTGCTTGAGAATAACAATAAAAAAGATAGCACAAATTTACAATTCTTCAAAGATCTGGAATTTTATCAGTGTTGGTTTTGTCCATCAACTGAGTCCACCAATACAAATCACAACTCTTTTGTGCCTTAGCAGATGGCCTTCCTGTTTTGTTTAGCAATAAATAATTCAATACCGCATTGACCTGTTTCTGGGATTAGCTGAGTGTATCCTAAGAGAAAAGAAATACTATCCATTAATGAGGCCATATGCAAAATCTTTTTAGTTTGTCAGACCTGTTAGAGCTTATACTTTACTGGCATAGCTTTCAAAATATCAGGGTGCCACAAATACATAAGATGATATGATAGCACATGGAAATTGAACTTTAATGAGCAGCTAGGTGACTCAATGGGTTGAACAGTGGCCCTGGTATTAGGAAGACATAAATTTTAATCCAGCCTTAGACATTACACCTTAGGCAAATGACTTGATTTCTCTCTCTGTTTCTGTTTCCTCCTTTATAAAATGGGGGTTGTAAGAGGTCCTACTTAGCTGGGTTCCTATGAGGATAACATGAGATAATATTTGAAAGATACTTTGCAAACCTTACAATAGTACATGAATAATATTTATTATTATTATGAACATTATAGCCTCAGGCTTCATTAATAATTTTTCCTGATCAAAAGAGGCAGGAATCTAACCTTACCTTGCATTGACTATATCTTAATTGTTTACAGCTATAAGCACTACATTTTATGGGGCATTTTAAGCAATTGGGTCCAGTGATGGTCTGCATATCTCTTATCAATGAGAAGTCTTGGTAATTGGGAGAGGTTTATAACCGATTTGATTGAAAAGTAGTGATTTGGTGGACAAGGTAACTGCTAAAAAGCATCTCCTAATTTATAAAAGGGTTGTGATCTGCATTAGTAGATGGAAAATCCCCTTTAGTAGAAGTTATAGAATCTTTAAATATTGAGAGTCCAAAGGAAGGTGACCAGAATGAATCAAGAAACCTTGAATGTATGATTAAAGGAGTTTGGTACAATGGAAAGAACAATGGATCTTGAGTCAGAGGCCTTGCACTCAAAATCCATTTCTGTCTATTATTCCTATAATCTTAGAAAAGTCAAATCACATCTCTGAGCCTTAGTTTCCTCATCTATCAAATGAGGTCTGGGTCAACTGGGTCAACTCAAATTTGTAGTCTTATGATCTTATAGATAATTAGAAAAAGGGAGATGAGTAGAAATGAGATTGGGAAAATTGGAGGTGGGTAGCATCATGAATCATTGAATC
Organism: Sminthopsis crassicaudata; assembly: GCF_048593235.1. Taxonomy (NCBI): domain Eukaryota; kingdom Metazoa; phylum Chordata; class Mammalia; order Dasyuromorphia; family Dasyuridae; genus Sminthopsis; species Sminthopsis crassicaudata. The sequence goes on along the minus strand of NC_133618.1, from coordinate 173,115,626 downwards.
TTGGAATTAAAATGTCCTTCAAGATCATGTAGCTCATCTAGTTCCTACTACACAGTGGATCCAGTGGCTAGCACAATTCCATTCACATAGTAGGCACTTAACAGATGTTCATTATTGAATTAGAGAATTGAGTGTCTGAAACTTTCCAAAACATTGTAGCTGTCTTCAAATGTTTAAAAGTTAATTTGGCAGAGGGTACCAAATTTGCTTGTTTCACAGTTCTCTTTAGTGTCTCAGTATCTTTTTCATGTCATCTATAGGTTAACAGAAATAGCATTTATTAAGTAGTTAAGTCCAAACAGCCTAATACATATTTATGTCCTAATAGCTTAATAGCCAGTGGGGAAAAATAAATATTGAAAGAAAAATATAACTTTTAAAATTTCATTCTTAAATAACTACTACTTACAAGAAAGATGTATCTAATTGTTGGGAACTACATAGTTTCACAAATCTTGGAATCACATAGCAGCTTCACAAAGTTATGGACCCATACAGGAATTTGAGAAATTATTGGCATAACTGAAAATACAACTTAAACAAAAGAAACCTCAAAAGTTTTTGAGTTTATCATGTAGAAGACATAGTAGACATTGTGCTGTTATAAAAGATAAGTCTTGAATTAAAAGATGGGAGTCATAGGATTATGACTCAGCATAAAGAATATTTTTAAAAAATTAAAAGTCCAAAAAAGAATATATTTCTTTGCAAATTAATGAACTCCCTCTCAGTCAAAGTATTAAAAACAATGCTTTTTTTCAAACTTGAAGGGATTCCTTTATTTGGTGGGGTGCTTAGGCTTTATAAACTCTAATCCCTTCAAGCTCTAAAGTTTAATGATTCTTTGATTCTGTGGCTATAGCCATCACTGCAGACACTTGTGATTGCATCTCAAAAAGGCATCTGCTTTTTCTTTGTTCTCCTCTCAGCAGGAGCTATTAATCAAATGCATACAGAAATGGGAAAATTGAATGTGACAGGCACTATTCAAGGAAATCCATGGGCTTTCCAGTATTAGCATGGTTAATGTGACCCCAGTATAGATGACACTCAGAATCCTCTTAACATTTGCTATTAATGGAATGTTTTCTATTCACTCAGTGAATTGACATCAAGTTACCATGATTAAAGTGAGATAGGGTTTTAGTTCTTGTAAACTTTTTAGTTGCAATGGAAAAATATATTCTGTTTTCATGGCATCTCCTTTTTATTATTTTAAAAAACCTTTTAAGAAATGAGTAGAAGATGAATATATATGGGAAAAAAAGTTTTAATTCAATATAAAGTAGATCTTTTGTTATGTAGAACTTATCAAACCATGGTAATATATATGAATAATTCCAAACACATGCTTTATAGAAAATGGCCAAAGGGAAGCATATTAATTCATAGAATCTCTTTTCCTTCCTGCTATCTACCTGGTATTTTCTTTCTCTCTTCTCTTTGTTTTATCAGCAGCACATCCAATCCCACCACTTTCACTCTGTGGATGGATACAATGTTGACTCTGGAAGAATAGTACTACCAGGAGCTGGGCTAGCTATGGCAAAGGGAATCGTTACTCACTGCATCTACAAAAAAATGAAACTTCTGGTGTGTGTGTGTGTGTGTCGTGGTGTGTGTGTGGCATGGAAGAAAACATTTCTGCTCCTTACCTTTTTCTTCTGTCTTTGGTATAAGCAGAAAAAAGAAAAACTTAGGACTGAATGAGATGGCAGAGAGCTAGAAATATAGAAAATCTGGTCTGAGATATAAAATGGAAAAAATTTGGTCAGGCATTTTCTGTGAATCTTTGATAAAAAAGAAAGAGGGTAACTAAGTAGCTTTACTCAAAGATCAATTCTTTTCCAGATTAGACATTCAGATTACTTAAAACTTATCATATTGCCCATCCTCTCCTTTCTTCTTGGAAGAGAAAATAAGAGGCAAAATGAGAGTTGGCTAAAATTATCATTGTCCCAATCTCTTCCTTTTCTTTCTTTTCCTCTTTCTTATCCAATATAGTTTTTAAAAATATCTTTTTGCTTTATCATCCAGGAATACAGAGAAATATTCCAGGGGAGTTTCTAGGATTGGAAGTCCCTTGACTTCATATTCCCAAGTAACCCTGTCATCACCTTGCACCCCACTCTACCTACAAGTTTTTAGATCTCTTATTTTGTGGGAACTCTTGCCAGAGGTCAGAGAACCCACTCAGTGGTTAGTGATTGGGAGATAATCATACCCCAAACCAAGCTGGCTAAGGAAGAAAGAGAAAAATAGGATTTTTTTCTTTTCGCATGATTGTGGAATGCAGGATCCTTGATAGTAAGGATTATGCCTCTTTTATCTTTGAATTTTATCCCATTCCCAGTTATAGTACACTGCACATAAGAGACATTAAGGAAGATGCTTTCTGGACTATCATACATTAATTGAGTGACTTTGGGCAAATCATTTAATATCTCTGAACTTCAGTTTTATCATCCATAGATTGGTTATAAGAATATTTTCACTGTCTACGTAAAAGATTGTTGTGAGAAAAGTACTTTTTTAAACTATAAAAGTACCACATTAAAATAATCTATTATTATTATCACTGTGTTTCATTTTTTAAAGATCTTGACAGAGGTCTAGTAGAAATGGTTCTGTAGAATATTGTACAAGTTAACAAACTGACAGCCGTTTGTAATTGAATGTTATTATATAAATTCATCTTCTATAGATTTTTTTGAAATCATCTTCAGCACAACTCTTAAGGTTGATGGTGTGATAGGGATGATTTAGTGTTACTATCATGTTGTTTAAAATTATCTAAGCTCCTATATCTTGAAAACTCTGTATTCAATTCTATTTAGCTAAAAACTATTTAAAATGTTGTTCTTATATATTTATGGATTAATGTTGTATTCAGGCCACTGTGGGCAATAGCTTGGTCTAAAATATTTCCTTGGTGCCAATACAACCTATTTGCTTAATTATGGAGGATATCTCAGGATTTGTAATTGTAGCATGGGAAATTATAATTTATTAATTTATAAAATATTACAAGTTTCTGGGGAAATATCTTGTTCTCTTGATTGTTTCTTTTTATATATCTAACAGATTCTAAGTTTTGAAGCCTAGAGAAGCATATTGTATGTTTTTTCCCTGTTTTCATTAAATAATTTTCATCAATCAATAAGTCCAGGCTCATTTACATAATTTCAGTTGGCAATGACTTGGGTCTAAATCACTGTCCTAAATCCTGTTTCTACATAGAACCATATGTGACTCAGCTATGTGTTCAACAAATCTTTGTTGACATATAATTGGTTAAATTCATGTGATATAATTGGATTTTAGCCATTCCATAGACTTTGTAGTTACATTAGAAAAACCCAATAGCATATTCATGTTATTATTTACTTTATAAAATAAAGTATGGTTGTTTCCAAAACATTTTTTGTGATAGCATAAATTCTAAGAACATATAAATCCTTTGCTTATTTTTGATGAGAAAGCATTTTTCTATAGCTCCCGTGGATGATGAGCTCTACATTTCATCACTATTTCATTACTGCTTTCATTGCATAGGGTATGCTTGAACACTATTTGCATTTGTTGTTCTTTTTACCATGCCAAAATAATGGGTTGAGACCATTATTACTAAAATGCATTAAGACTAGACAATGGCTTCAAATGTGTACTTCCTATTAAATTTCGACTTTAGGATGTCAATTTTTCTCCCCAAGAAATAATCTTATGTTCTATTTTGCTTGGTGAAGATTATTTGTAAATAGTGTCTATATTCATTGATTCAATTTTATCTTCAGACTCAAATATACATCCTTCAGTCTTTATTATCTATTGAATCACTTAATTAAAACTTTCATATGATATTGTTGTATATTTTGAGAAAATTTCCATTGGGTTGCATTAACTATGTGATGCCATGACTCTTTGAAGTCATAGAACTTCATGCCATCAAGGTGTATCATGTGATTAATATGATGTTTTGACTGGAAAACCATGCATAATTCTATAAACTTAGGGGGAACTAGAGCTAGCTTAAACTGTCTCCCTGAAAGATATCAATCATTATACCAATTTTATGTTTTAATGTAAAAGTTAAAAATAATAATGTATCTTATCTAGACTTTTCATTTTCCACTTTTTCAAATCATCTCTCATTTTAGTCATTTTCCTTGGCAGAATCATTCTGTCACTCTTTATGTTACATGTATACCAATTATATCATAATGGCTGGATGCTAACCTAATCTGAGGAATCATCAGAACCCAACTGGCTAATATTTCAGAATTCCTCTTGTTCTGTCACTGTTATAATAGTCTTAGAATACATGAAATCCACTGAACATCATCCTGAGTAGCATTCTTCTACTTTGCTGATTCCCTATCCTTCTTACCTCCAATACCTAGAAGATAGATGATTCTTATTAAATAGATTATTAGTAGTCACATTCTTCTCATATTTTTATAGGATTGAGGTTAAAATGACTTTGGAACATATTGTTATCCTACAATTATTCTTTTATATTCAATATGCCATGAACTATTTTATAGGTGATTAAAATCACTACCTCTTATTGCTGAATAAATTTATTAGAATGTGAATTCATCCCTTATAGACTTCTAGAAAGCAATCTCAGTAATACTATAGTAGAAAGTAGATAGGACAATATTTACCTTACCCTGTTTCTTAAGTAAATTTGATCTTCTCCATTAAGGTAAGCATCATTTCATGGACCTTGCATATTTGAGTATTTGATATGATCACCTTTATTAGAAACATTGTTCTTAAGTTTTTATGGAACTAAATTATGACTAGTCAATTATTATCATTATCATTATTTTCTATTTTAAATAATTGTTCCAAAATTATAAAATTAGGTTTTATAGTCTTAATAGTATAGAAAAATATTTCAGCAACACATGGATTAAATAAGCCGTTGTGGTCTGCCATTCATAGCATTATTTATTATCGGGAAATGAAGTCTGAGAGAGAGGGATTTTTTTGTATCTTAATAATGAATATTTGACAGTACCCAGGATAATGCTGAAATGCTTCAGTGCTTTAAAGTGTATCAACCAGATCTTGGTCTAATTCTAAAAATTAAAATGCTGATAGACATCATCAAAAAAGGATTTATATAAGTATTCACACATACATATACATGCATATATATATATGTACATATACATTCATGTAGTTGTATCAAAGAGAATTATATTTATATTAAATTAAGAGGAACAATAAAGAATTCATAGCAAAAAAAAACTAGGAAGTCCAAATTAGATATTTTTCAGTTAAGAAAAAACAGAAATTAGATTATAAAGAAATTTTTGAAGAGTGTAAGAAAGGCATAATTAAGAAAGCAGCTGATATAATGCGATTTAAGTGAAAGAAAAGAAATTAAAAAGACAAAAAAGTTCAACATATTTAATAGAACAATATATCTTTTAATTCAAGAGATGCTATAATTATAGAAGCTAGCAAAGCAATTTTGACTAAAGACAGAATGCTCATGGGGTATGGAATTTAGAGAAAGTTAAGAAAAGGACAAAATATAAAACTGAAATTTTAAGGAAATGAATATGAATGATGGAACAATAAATTCAGGTTCTGTATAGCATTAATGATATTTCATAGATGATGTATAGAAAGAACAGAATTTCAAAGACCAAATGTCCAACTCAAGTCTCATTTTCTGCATAAAATTCCTAGCATAATTTGAGAAAGTGAGAATTAATGACAGTACAATATTTATAATAATTCTCTTAGAAAACATTTATCAGGGTGCTTGGTCCTTCCCAGGAAGCTTAGACTACATTAGGGTAAAGTTGTGGCTTACTTCAGCCAGTTGCTAACTCTAAGTCAGTCTGCCCAAGAAATGGCCTTAGTTTCTGAGCTCTCCATCTACTCGCTCCTCATCCTGCACAGTGATGATGTTGTGAACAGGGAGGATAAAATCAATATCCTCATAAAAGCAGCAGGTGTAAATGCCGAACCTTTCTGATCTGATCTTTTTGCCAAAGTCCTGGCCAGCAGTGACATTGGAAGTCTCATTCCAATCTAGAAGTTGGTGTAATTTCCCTGGCAGCTGATGTTACTCTTAGTGGGGGTGCTGCCTCTGCTAAAGAGAAGAAGTTAAATCTTATTTCTTCTCTTCAGCAGAGGCAGCACCAACACCAGAAAGAGGAATCAGATGATGACATGGGATTTGGTTTTGTTTTTTTTTTTGACTAATCATCTTTTGTAATATCAAATAAGTAGGTGAATATTGAAATTTTTTTTAAAAGTTTGTTTTATAAAATTACATTTTATTTGGTCTTTAAACATTTCAAAATCTTTCCAAAAGCAAGAGTCAAGGTTCAAAGGTCACTGAAAAATATTAGATAACTAGCTATTATTTTATTCAGAGAACATAGGACTTAACTCATAAAATGAGTAAGATGAAAATTGTGTGTACAGCTTAGTTTGATTCTCTACACTTCTTGAGGAAACTGGGATATTTTCTCAAGGAAGATCTTTTTAACACTTTACAAATAAAACATCTATATATAAATCAAGGATTCTGAAGCTGTGTCCGTGTATGTGCCTATGTGTGCATGTGTGGGTTTGTATGTGTGTGTGTATATATATATATATATATATAATATAGATAATTATATTTTAGTATAACTGCAATTCCTTTGCGATTCCATGTATTTTATAAATTTAAAATCTTTTTTTTTTTTTTTTTTTTTTTTTTGGGAAAGGTCCAAAGACTTCACCAAATTACCAAAGGAATCCATGCATTAAAAAGGTTTGGAAATCAGAATATAAATGATTGAAAAAATTAATGAGGGGGCAGCTAGGTGGCGCAGTGAATAGAGTACCAGCCCTGAATTCAGGAGGACCCGAGTTCAAATGTGATCTCAGACTCTTAACACTTCCTAGCTGTGTGACCCTGGGCAAGTCACTTAACCCCAGCCTCCAAAAAAAAAAAAAAATTTAATGAAAAATAATTTGTTAAGGGTTTTTCTATTGCAAAGCTCTGGAGAAACACATAGAAATATAATGCAACTCCAACTTTCAAGGATCTTGTATTTTAATAGTAAAATACAGCACAAATAGATTATTCAGCTACAAATCAGAAAGCAAGGCCTGTGGTCCTTTGTTTGCAACAAAACAAATGTTAATGGATCTTCTTTTAGTCCATTTTCATTAATAAAACCATGCCCATTTGTGCCAAAGAATTTATTGATTAGAAATTTATTTTCTGGATCTTCTGTGGCTATGGAGAGAGAATGGGGACTGGCAGGAGGATGCATCAGATATAAAGGCATTTGCCAGCTCCCACCTTCACAAGAGTTGCTTCCCTACAGTTTAGCTACAAAAAACAAGTAGAAGCAAGGACTCACTGGGGACGTTCTTGTTCCTAGAGCTCTTGTTTTAACTTGCACATTAGGAGTGGTTTTTCTCTTGTTCATGTATCAGTGAGGGTGGAGAATGATAGCCTCCATCTACACAGGGATTATTCTCCAAAATGTTATGGGCCTAAACTAGAAATAAGACAGATGATCTGGGAATTCAATCCAGGTTATTGAGCACAGGATCTTGGTCTATTTTCAGAAGGTTCAAGAACCGTGGTTTGACTGGGTATGTATGCCATGATTGTTCTTTCCCTCCAGGCATCTTGTTGCTTCAACTAGGTTAGCTTCCCTACCCTGATAGTGGCAGCTGCTTGAGCTATAGGTATTGATAGCAGTAGGGATAATCAGCCCTTTCTCCATAGGTGTTGCTGGGTACACATGAGTCAAAACAAAGTTTAATAGAATTTGCTATGTAATATTTCCAAATTCTAAGCATGTATACAGCTAATCAACTGAAAATAAGCATTAATAATACAAAAAGCTATATTTCATTAGTAAAATATTCCTGAGGTCTTAATCTGAAATACATGTATTTTGTGTCTAATCTTATAACAAAAACTTAATAGTATACTGATCTACTTAAAAAGACATTAAAAAACAACATCTAAATATGTTATGAAATTTCATACATTTTAAAAAGTATTTAAGAAGGAATATTGTATAGGGAGTGCTGGATGGAGCATTTGGGGAAGGAGAAAAATTGATTTCCTATATTTTACTTTTATAGTAGTTTTGCTTGTACTGAGTTAACTGTTCTTTCTATCAGAAGCCATTCTGTAATAATCCATAAATAAAACTCATGTCAGTCCAGGTAAAATTCCATCAGGAAAACTTAAGGTGATATTCTTCCTCAGAGATAAGGAAGGCCCCAGTTGTCTGGTTACTGTCAATTCCATAGCATTATAGATTCTAGTTTGTATCTATGTAGTTTGGAGAATATGGCAGAGGAGTAGATCATCTGTTTAAAAGCAGGAAATCATATAATTCATTTCCCCTCATTTCACAGAAGAGGGAACTAAAACACAGGGAGGTCTTGCCCAAGAACACAGAGAGGTCTTGTCCAAGGCTGCATAAGGTAGCAAATAGCAAAACAGATATTCAAACCTAAGTTCTCTGACTATAGGTTTAATATTCTTTCAGTTTTCCCCTACTGTGATCCAGGAAGTTATTGAACTCTTAGGATTTCAAAGGATAGAAAAGTACTAATTGACAATGTTTTCCTTGAAAAAAACAAAAAACAAAGCTTAGAAAGAGAAGAAGCCAAAATACTTTTAATTTTTTTTTCTGAAATGAGGAGTAAAAAACACATTATGATAAAAGTATCAGTAGCAAAGAAAATCAAAAGGAGTTTAAAGGAAAAAAAAACAACACATTTGGGTAAGTTTGATAAGTTACACTGAGCATTTGCTAAGCAGAAAAAAAATGTGGTTCCCTGGGTCCTTCAATTATAATACATTTACAATTGGCCAAACTTCCAAACCAGGATTTTATTCTGAGAGGATGTTATTCCTCCTTATCTTGCAATAAATGGTTATAATCATCTTCATAACTGACCTGAAAGTAAGATTTAAAAATATTTTCAACAGTTTCTTCTATTTTCTATCTATCCATTCATCCATGCTAAGCAAGGCTTAAATCTAATTCATAAACAAGTCAATACCCAGGATGTTATTGGTCCTCTTTGAAAACAAAGGGCAAACAACTATCTGCCTATCTAAAAGCCTATCAAGTTATCTATCTATCTTTTTGGTCTATGAAGAATAATTCTGGCTAAAAATTATAGTGATTTAAATATCTCAAACTGCTAAAGATTTGGTAATTGCAGCATGTCCAATGACTCCTGTGAATAATAGAGATAAGTAGGTATTATTATTTCAGAACAGCTCTACTAATGTTAAGGAGCTGAATAAACATTTAATGGGCCTACAGTAATTAAGTAGGTGAAACCCAACTTTGCAGAATAGATATTTATCTGACATTAAGGAATTGTCCTAATTTTTTTAAATCATGAGGGATTTTTGACACTTGCACTGTTAATTTTCCCAGAAAGGACAGTGAGTCCTTAAAATAACTATTTAACTAACCTCTGCATGAACCAGCTCTGCTTATAACTACTAAAATTTGGATGTACTCATTGTACTAATAGGTTTTGGCTTGTCTTAGCTGCCTTACTTTTATCTTTGAAGATTAGACATTATTTTGTAGTGGCCTACCCTGTGAAAAGACAAAAGGTACAATTTTAATGAATCCTACTGAGCCTTTTTACTCTCTTGTCTCCTTAAAATTGAGCTTCAGAATCCTATAATGGCACTGAAATACTGCAATTAATTCCAAGGAAGATACTGGTGTTTCCTGAATCTTTTTCTTTTCAGCTGCAACCATCATTGCTAACTTTTCCTAAGAGGTTATTAGTCCAACTTTTAGAAATAACCAAGGTTTTCAAAATAAATACCTGGTCTCCTTTGAATGGTAATTAATATTCCAAATGTTTATTAGAAGCAAGTTAGTGAATAGTTACTGGGGGGCAGGATATGAATTTTAATTTTTTTTGCATATTTGTGTGTGTGGTTTTTAATTCAACTTCTTTGCTGGATACAATTGTTCATTTCAATGAATTGAATCTTTTTATCCATATTGAACACATGTAAACTTGATGGCATCCTTATCCCAATTTTACTGCTGAGTCATGTCTCCAAAGCTTGACTAGCAACATTTCTACTTCAGGGCTCTAAGAGAACCTCTTAAGAGTCAGAGGAAATTCTTGAATGCCTCTGGCTTAAGTCCCAAATAGTTCACTTCCCCCCCAAGATCGTAATTGAAAATCATTTAATCAGTTTTCCTTAAGTAAAATTTAGAATGAGGTATTTACTAATGTAATCCATTTAGAACAGTGGGTATAAAATATCCCCCTAAAGTTTCCAGAAGTACATACAGAAACCCAAGGAAAAGAGACCAAGCTTGCTAAGCAAATGTAGCAAGTGGGTTATTCTCAATTTCTGGTTTGTAGAAGATCCTTTTCCCATTTATGGTGGGCTCAAGAAATTGTCTTTAATTTTGACTTCCAATGTTACCAGTTGACTCCAATGGAAATGCCTGTTGATAACTGCTCTTGAAGGTGTTTTAGTCCTAGAAATCAAAGTCATTGACACTGTCAAATGATTCAGCATCTGAAACTGTTGTGATTTTATCAGTGAAATTGATTAAAGAAAAAGTGGGAAGATAGGAATTTGGAAAATCCTACTATGATGATATAATGATGAAGGAAAATCTGTTTACAGCTGCATTTTCCCCCTCTCCTTTTCCTAATCTTCCAGACAGTTATATCTTCAGCAGTGGGGTAATCAAAATATATTTTTTTCCTATTTTAGCAAATGTATGCTATTATATAGGACCCAGAGGGTCTAACAAAATCTCATAGTCAAATGTGATTATGCTCTTGTCTGACTTTTTTTTCCCCAACATTTCAAACAGTGTAATTAACTGGTAAATTGAGATATGTTCTCCTTTGGTGAAGGTAACAAATTGAAATGGGGTGGAATGGTTTCAACCTCATCCTTAAAATACCAAAACTCAGAAATATAGTTGCTATTCTGAAATTTACTAAACTAAGATAATTTCATTGGAAGAGAGAGTCTTGGTAAAAGAATAATGGTTAGTAGATGCAGGAGTGATTGTTTTGCTTCATTTATAAAATTCACATATTTCTTCAAATATTTTCCTTTCTTATAAATACATATATATATACACACACATATATATACATATATATATACATATATATATATATATATATATATATCAGTAACTTTATAGGAAAGCCAAAAAAAGAAACATGTTTTATGATATTGGTTATGTAGAGGGAGAAAGACAAAAGAAAGGAAACAGATTCTTATTTTTCACAATTTTTTCTTTTGAAAAGCATGTAGCAAAGAAAGTATAAAATAGAGGAACAAAGATGGTACCTTGCTAAATAAAATTATTATGATTGAATAATTTCACTTAAATGGTGTTCCTATATCAAATATATTTATAAATATATAAATAAATGTTATTCACAAGTTCCCTAAGTGATCTTTTCCTATCCATATACTTCAAATATGGCCAATAAAATGGGGAACATTTCAGTGTGAGAAAATGTATTTTTCCTAAGCTTGTGTAGTCATTTAAATTTGGAAGTCCATTTCTCAGTTGACTGATTATCACTTGTTATAAAACTGAATTGTGGAAATATAAGTGGTAAGGCTAACAATGGAATATAGCATTATTATGTCATTTTATATAAATAGAAAAACAAGTAAATGTATAAACTTTTCATAATTGATTATTCTTTTTTTTTGAATGATACATTGAACATGTATTTTTAGCCTAGTTGAAAAATGTTGAAGTTTATCAATTTTGACAAAGATATTAGATTTTAAAAAGGAAGTAAACATCCTGCTTCTAGCCCAGCCCTCACAGACATCATTCAGGGAAACAACTTCTGTAGAGAAAGACCCAATCATGCCCACTAAATGTCAATAAACTGTCACTCATAGGGCAAACAAGCTAGAGTATCTGATAGGAGCCCTCCTCACTTTCCCTCAGATTAAAATTGACCACAATCTGGACTACTATCTCCTCTCAGAGCCTAATAGGCATAATTCAGAATCCTGAATCCAAGAGGTTTAAGAATAGCAATGCTTTCATACCAAAGCCATCAATCATCATCTTTGGAAGCAACTCCAATGGAAATGCCTGTTGATAACTGCTCTTGAAGGTGTTTTAGTCCTAGAAATCAAAGTCATTGACACTGTCAAATGATTCAGCATCTGAAACTGTTGTGATTTTATCAGTGAAATTGATTAAAGAAAAAGCATAACATCCGTTTTGTTGCTGTAACTTAGAGATGATGATACCATGAGATTTGTAGTTGAAATCTTCTGTATGTATTCTCTCCTCCATTAGTGTGTGAACAATTTGAGAGCTGAGACTACCTTATTTCTTAATTTGCATCCTGGTAACTTAGCATAGTGTTTTTCATATAGAAAATGCTTAATAAATGTTTCATTAATTCATTTATTCATTCTTTCAAGGGGGGGTTGTCTAAGCTTTCTCTTTAGTTGATTTTTTTTTATTTGAGGATCACACAGCTGTTCAGAAAGTTCTTACTAGTTTACGTTCCTTTGATGTCAGGCATGCTTTCTTGGATCCAGATATAGGACATCAGCAATTCAGTTACTTTTTTCAGCAGCACATATCATTTGAGAAGGTCATAAGACTCTTGACTCAATACTTTTGGGAGTGACAAATACTGATGATATTATGTCACTTCCCCTTGAGAGCTATTGTATGTCAGTTCTAACTATTGAAATAAGTAAAAGTATTCATATTCTTTTAAACCAAAGCTTAGAGACCAAATTACAACTATCTGAAACAAACTGTTTCCCCTAAAAGAATGGCATTGAACAGAATGTTATTTTTCTTTGTAGGTAAGAATTCAGGGAAAGATAATATCAGGAGCAAAAATTTGTACATACCAGACATGTTGCAACCTAAATAAGGGAAAACTGATAAACTTTTTTTCTTTTAGACAGCTGGTAAAGACAGACATTACTTTAAAATCTCTAAAAAAAGCAAATTATGAAGCACTTAGGATAGTAAGTGGGTCAGTAATACATTCTCACAGTTTTCATTTTTGAACACCGCTTTGTTTCTTAGGAAACCATACAACACTGCCTAAAGCTCTTTTATAATTAGCTTCCATCCATCCCCAACTCATTTTCCAGATAGTGAAAAGTGAAAGATGAACATTTCCCTTATATCTTTAAAAACTAGAAATATGTCATAGCTTAGAATTCTTGATACCAACTACATTCAATACGTGAAAAATAAAGATTTTAGATACTTCTTAACCATTATTTTGGTTGTTGTCATCAATTCAGCAACTTTATATGTGGACTGAGAATATGAAGACAAATACAATTTTTAACTCATCTCAAGCAGCAAGGATTTGAGAGGTATCAAGTGAAAGCAAAAGCAAGCTAAGCCTTGAAAGAAGGTAAGGATTCTAAAAAGTAGACATGAGCAAAGACTCCTTTTCAGGCACGTTAAATGTATAGAAGTAGCAGATGGAATTTTGTTTTTCAGAAACAGGTAGTAGTTTAGTTCATCTGGATTCTATATTATGTGGACGGAAGTAATGAAAAAATGTCAAAAAAGAAGATTGGAGTCAGATTATGATGCATACCCTCAAGATATTCTTCTTATTTTACAGATGAGGAAAATGAGTCCTAGAGCAAGGAAGTGACTTGCTTAAGAAAACACAGGTAATAAATGTCAGGATTTGAATCTATGCCCTCTGAGTTCCTATGCAACTATTTCTCATTGTACTATGGTATTCCATTTCACTCAGGGTTAAGACCTAAATTGAAGTCTCACATAGTGAAAGCTTCCTACAGTGGCACATACCACTAATTATTAATATTTTTAAAATTTTTGTTTATTTTTAAAATATTATAATTATAAATTTTTTTTGAAAGTATATATGCATGAGTAATTTTTTTATAACATTATCCCTTGTATTCATTTTTCCAAAAATTTCCCTCCCTCCCTCTACTTCCTCCCCTAGATGACAGGCAATCCCATACATTTTACATGTGTTACAGTATAACCTAGATACAATATATGTGTATAAATCCAATTTTCTTGTTGCATGTTAAGTATTAGATTCCAAAGGTATAAGTAACCTGGGTAGATAGATAGTAGTGCTAACAATTTACATTCACTTCCCAGTGTTCCTTCTCTGGGTGTAGTTGCTTCTGTCCATCATTGATCAGCTGGAAGTGAGTTGGATCTTCTTTATGTTGAAGATATCCCCTTCCATCAAAATACATCTTCATACAGCATTGTTGTTGAAGTGTATAGTGATCTTCTGGTTCTGTTCATTTCACTCAGCATCAGTTCATGTAAGTCTCTCCAAGCCTCTCTGTATTCATCCTGCTGGTCATTTTTTATAATGCAATAATATTCCATAACCTTCATATACCATAATTTACCCAACCATTCTCCAATTGATGGATATCCGTTCATTTTCCAGTTTCTAGCCACTACAAAAAGAGCTACCACAAACATTTTGGAACATATAGGTCCCTTTCTCCTCTTTAGTATTTCTTTGGGATATAATCCCAATAGCAGCACTACTGGATCAAAGGGTATGCACAGTTTGATAACTTTTTGGGCATAGTTCCAAATTGCTCTCCAGAATGGCCGGATTCTTTCACAGCTCCACCAACAATGTATTAGTGTCCCAGTTTTCCCACATCCCCTCCAACATTAATCATTATTTGTTTTTGTCATCTTAGCCAATCTGACAGGTATGTAGTGATATCTCAGAGTTGTCTTAATTTGCATTTCTCTGATCAATAGTGATTAAGAACATTTTTCATATGAGTGGATATAGTTTCAATTTCATCATCTGAGAATTGTCTGTTCATATCCTTTGACCATTTATCAATTGGAGAATGGTTTGATTTCTTATAAGTTAGGGTCAGTTCTCTATATATCTTGGAAATGAGACCTTTATCAGAACCTTTAACTGTAAGAATATTTTCCCAATTTGTTACTTCCCTTCTAATCTTGTTTGCATTAGTATTGTTTGTACAGAAACTTTTTAGTTTGATGTAATCAAAATCTTCTGGTCATAAATTTCTTCCTCCTCCACAGGTCTGAGAGGTAGACTATTTTCTGTTCCTCTAATCTATTTATGATCTCATTCTTTATGCCTAAATCATGGACCCATTTTGATCGTATCTTGGTATATACTAATTATTAAATTATGAGCATTTTTATTCCTTAAAGATTAGTATGAAAACTTGTACCTTGACCTTGGTCCTGGCCCCAAGCAACACTTTCCTGAGCATGATCAATGAAAATGTCTTCACTAATCTCCAAGAGTTTCTTTGTTGACCACTAATAGTTTTTCTTTGCCTCAAAGAAAATAAAAATTTCCACAAACTGTACATGAACTTCTGAAATAAAGGATACAAGAGTATATATATATATATATATATATATATATATATATATATATATATATATATATATATCTATGTATGAGTGTATATATATATACATATATGCACACATATTTATATATAAAACATGAAATTCTAGAGAAAGGAAGAAAAAAGCAGAATGCTAAGGAGAAAAATAGAAGGATAGTAAATAATTCAATATTAGAAATACAAAATTTTACTCGGACAGTAGATGACTTGAAAATTAGACTGAACTAAATAGAGATGAATGAATGCATTAAACAATAAGAAATACCAGAACAAATGTAAAGTATCTTCTAGCAAAATAATTGACTTTGAAAATAAGTTAAGGAGCCATTATCATCAGAGTACTTGAAAATTTAAGCTGTAAAAAAGCCAAGATATCATATTTTTAAAGAATGAATACAAACCACTCAGACCTATAGAATTAAAAGCAAAGTAAATATAGAAATAATCTTCTGAAAGAAACCCAAAATGAAAATGAACATCAAAGTCAAAATCCAGAACTACTGGGTCAAAAAAATATTGTAAGGAAATAGAGTTAAAGTACCAAGAAGCCACACTCAGGATTACAAAAGATTTTAGAACTTCTAGTTTAAAGGAAAGGGGTCTTAGAGTGTTAATTTAGAAGGTAAAAATGTAAGGCTTATAATAAAAAATTAGCATAATTTTTCAAGGTAGAAAAATTGCTATTTAATTAAAATAGAGGATTTTAAGTATTGCTGATGGATAATATTAGCTATCTAGTAATAACTAGCATCACATACTGCTTTCTTTAATACTGTCCATGGAATTTTTTGCCAAAGAAATTGGAGTGATTTGCCATTTTCTTCTCTAGCTACTACAAAGATGATACTACTAATAATACTGCTAAACCTATCCCAAAGAAATCAAAGAGGAAAAGGGTTCAAATGTATAAAATTTTTTCTAGCAGTTCTTTCTGTTATAGGAAAGAACTGGAAACTAATTATTCCAAAAATTGTGGAGTAAATGAACACATTATGATGTATAAATGTAATAGAATACTACTATACTTTAAAAATGATGAAAGGATGAATTCCAATAAATCTGGTACTCTTGTGTGAACTGATGCTGCAAGCAGAACCAAAGAATAATTTCTACAGTAACAATATCTTTGTAAAATTAACAACCTTGAAATACCCACAACTTGAGAGGACAAGTGAAAGATCACATTATCTATTTCCTGAAAAAGAAGGGGTATACTAAGATGTAGAATGAAACAAGTACTTCTGAGCATGGAAGTTAAATAGATCTATTTTGCTTGACTATATTAATTTGTTACAAGGACACATTGTTTCTTTTATTTTTCCTACAGAAGTGGAATATTGAGGAAGAAAGATTACCTAAGAATCATATAAAAAGATTAAAGAAAACATTGAAACATTTAAAAATACATAGAAGAGAATAGGAGAAGGGGTCACTATAATAAATACAGGGAATTCTTGCTATAATAATCCTCTAGAAACCAGCTTTTTAAACTGTAGTTCATGACCCCATGTGGGGTCTCATAATTAAATGAGGGTCATGAAATTATGATATATTATAAGCAAATGTTTTATTTGTATAACCACTTTATGTATCTAAATACTCTGGGCCACATAAAGATTCTTGAGTGAAAGAGGGTCATGTGTTTAAAAAGTTTAAGAAGCTTTGGTGTAGCAGACACAGCCTTTTGTTTCCTAACCTTATAAAAAATCTTCACCAACTGATATAGAGTCATGAGAGAAGGAAATAATTTTCGTAGTATTAGTGGAATTGTAATATTTTAATATTTAAAACATTTTTTTAACAGGATGGGATGGATTAGCCGACCAATCCCATTTACAGAATGCAATTTGGGATATATCAGAATAATTCTGTCATTATGGAATTATTCATTTATTGATTAGTCTCACTACTGTCCAGTAGCTAATAGACATTGCCATAATATGAGACACCTTACAGAAGGGTGGGAAATCTTTTTTCCTACTAAGGGCTATTTGGATATTTATATCATTTGTGGGCCATATAAAATTATCAACTTAAAAATTAGCCTTCTAGAGTGGCAGCTAGATAGTGCAGTGAATAGATTACCAGTCCTGAAGTCAGGAGGACCTGAATTCAAATCTGATCTCAGACACTTAACACTTCCTAGATGTATGACCCTGGGCAAGTAACTTAACCCCAATTGCCTCAGCAAATTAAAAAACAAAATTAGCCTTCTATATTTTTTCATTTAATTAACTCATGCCTAATGTGACAAGGTCAGATCAAATGATTTTGTGGGCTTTATACTGTCCATAGGATGAATATTCCCCATTCCTGTCTTCCAGAGCTAATGGGGAAGACAAAATGCAAATAAATATATTCAAAGCAAGCTATATAAAAAATAGACAGGAAATTATCCACAAAGGTAAGACACTGGAATTGAGGGATTAGGGAAGATTTCCCTAAGAAGGTGGGATTTTAGTCATGACTTGAAAGAAGGGAGAAAGGTCATTTATCAAAGTGAAGGAAAGGAAGCATTCCAGGCATGTGGAAAAACCAAGATCGTTCTTGGAGTCTGGGAATGAAGTGTTTTGTTTGTGGATTGACAGATTTCAGTGTCACTGGATCAAAGAGAAGATATCAGGGGGTAAGGCATAAGAAAACCAGAAAGGTAAGATGAGGTCAAGTTATAAAGATTTTGTAGATCAAACATATTTATTATGTATTTTGTCCCTGAGGCAAGACGAAAGCCATTAGAATGTATTGAGTAGAGAGATGTCATGAATGGGCTTGCGCTTTGAAAAAAATCACTTTGCTGTATGAATAAAAGATGAATTGAAATAGGAAAAGATTAGGAAAGCAGGTCTGTAAGCAGGCTATTATAGTAAGGTAAGAACCTGCCCTGAAGTGGTAGCAGTGTCAGAGAGAAAAGGGGCAATATAAAAGATGACACCAACAAGCTTTGGATAAATTAAATAACAGGCTGGATATGGTGATTAATAAATAGTGTGGAAACTAGAATGGCTTTTCAGTGTGAATCTAAGGAGCTGGGAGCATGGTGTTGCCC
Organism: Sminthopsis crassicaudata; assembly: GCF_048593235.1. Lineage (NCBI taxonomy): Eukaryota > Metazoa > Chordata > Mammalia > Dasyuromorphia > Dasyuridae > Sminthopsis > Sminthopsis crassicaudata. The sequence goes on along the minus strand of NC_133618.1, from coordinate 173,097,141 downwards.
TCTATAGTAATAGGGTAGATAGGTAGAGGGGCAGTTTAAAGGTGGAAACATAATGAGTTCTGTTTTGCATATGTTGAATTTAAAATGTATAATGGATATTCAGTTTGATATGTCTGAAAGGTAGTTGGAGATGCAAGATTAGAAGCAGCAGAAAGAGTGGGGCAAGCTAAGTTGATCTGAGACTCAATAGCAGAGAGAGAGTGAAAAGAAGAAAATAAATAGGAGGATACTCTGTAAGAGTAACAGCATCAAGAAAAGTTTTTTTCCTAGTAAAAAGAGCTTACCACATCTGTATGCAGAGAAAATGGAAATGCTAGGCAAGGCAATTGACAAAAGCACTAGATATAATGATTGATAGATCACAGTCCTAAAAGAGAGGAGAAGATAGAAAAAAGGGTAAAGTTTGAAGGGAAAACTTTGGAAAGTGGTGATACTTCTTTCTGAGAAATCATGAAAGAAAGTAAAAGAATATAAAAAATAAAGTGTTGATGTGATAATGTTTTGAAGTCAGCACAGTGAACTTATACTACAACATAGACTCATAAAATCTGTACCTAGAAAGGATCTTGTATATCTAGTGCCACTTTTTCATTTTAGAGGTGAAAAAACTGAGACAAGAGTTTAGGTATAATGCTATTTGTCTCACAGTCAAGGAGCACATTAAGGATTTGAACATAGTTCTAACTCTAAATACAGATGACTAAGCAAGGACAGGCATCGTAGAATTGAGAGCTTAGAAGGAGAATAGATTTTTTTTTATTAAAGCTTTTTATTTTCAAAACATGCATGGACAATTTTTCAACGTTAATCCTTGCAAAAACTTGCATTTTAATTTTTCCCTCTTCTTCCCCACCTCCTTCCCCCATTGGCAAGTAATCCAAAATATGTTAAACATGGTAAAAATATCTATTAAATCCAATGTATCATACATATTTATACAATTCTTTTGCTGCACTAGAAAAGTCAGATCAAAAAGGAAAAAAATGAGAAAGAAAATAAAATGCAAATAAACAACTAACAAAAAAGAGTGAAAATTCTATGTTGTGATCCACACTCAGTTTCCACAGTCTGGGTGTAGATGGCTCTCTTCATCACAAGATGGCCTGAATTATCTCATTGTTGAAAAGAGCCAAGTCTATCAGAATTGATCTTTGTGTAAACTTGCTGTTGCCTTGTACAATGATTTCCTGGTTCTGCTCATTTCACTTAGCATCAGCTCATGTAAGTCTCTCCAAGCCTCTCTGAAATCATCTTGCTTGATTGTTTCTTATAGAACAATAATATTCCATAACATTCATATACCACAATTTATTCAGCCATTCTCCAACTGATGGGCAAACACTCAGTTTCCAGTTTCTTGTCACTACCAAAAGGGATGCCACAAACATTTTTGTACATGGGGGTCCTTTTCCCTCTTTTAAGATCTCTTTGTGATACAAACCCAGTAGAAACACTGCTGGATCAAAGAGTATTAATTACATTTTGATAGCCCTTTGGGCATAATTCCAATTTGAAGAGCAATGGATATTAATAAGGAATAAAGCATTAAAAAGTTTGCCAACTGATAACTATAGGCTAAATTTAGCAATCATGTTTGGTAGTAGTAGCAGGAAAATGAAATATGAAAGTGACTTTGGGTTGCAAATGTGAATGGTGTTAGGAAAAAGAAGTGAAGACATCTTAGAAGTTTAGAAGCTGTTTTTAGGACAGTATTGAAGTGATTGAAACTGAAATCAGAAAGGAGCTAACGGAAAGGATGAAGTGGAATGGCTAGAACAATTGAAGCTATGTAGTCAAGAGGGTTCACTTAAGGATGATATAGGGGAAGAGTTGACAAAGAGAGAATTCTGAGTACAAGATTTTGGAGGTACAGATTTTCAAGACTCCACTCAATTGATATTATTTCCTAGGGGAAGCCTTTCCTTCTTCCCCATTGTTAGTATTTTCTCACTCTCATTCAACTTTCCTTGTTTTAGTTTATCTGTTTATAACATATGTCTTCTAGTAAAATGGAAAATCCTTGAAGAGGACTAGTTTTCTTCTTTTTCTTTTTACTCCTAGGACTTATCACAGTTCCTTATACATGGTAGTGCTGAATACATATTAAGTGGGTTTTGAAGGGATCTGAGTTACAGTGTGATTCAGGATGAGCCTGTGCTGACCATTGACTTAAGTGGGGTAATAGCACTGAGGAAGCAGTGAACTTGTGAGATAGAGGCATGTTAATATCATAGATGGAAAAAGCAGGTGATAAAAGAAAAGAATAAATCTGACACCTGTTTAATGTCTGCACAATTCAGGATTATAAATAATCATAGGATAGATTTTCTGACTATCAAGTGGTCAAGAAAATAATTTCTTCAAGGAATTCCTTGCTTTGCTTTGAAGTACTAAACCAATAGCTGTATTTTAATGTAACCTTTAGATTTTCATGACTTTCTGCCATCTTCAAACATATTAAATAATTTAAAAGAGAAAATTCAAACCACTAAAGGTTGTGTAGAGGTCTTTTACTTCCCCCATAGCATCAATAGAACTGCTCAAATTTTTTTTTTTTGGCTAACATCCTAAAAGCAGCTCCTGAAGTATTTGTTACACTGGAATATAATCCCACAAAATTCTTTCTATAAAATTTCTGAGGTTTTCTTAAAGAGAAGTTGAAGGGTAGGACAAGGAATCAATTGGTGATTCATTTCTGTCAGTGAGTGAGGATTTCTTCTCATGCCATTTTGTAATCATAAATCTACTGAACTCACATAGGGAAAACAAAGTAAAGACAAGTAATTTTCTACACAGGTAGTATAATTTTTTAAAAAATAATAAGAAATATGAAAAATGGAATATGTAAAGAAAACTGAAAACTTTACTTAATAAAAAGGACTCTAAATATGATAACCATCAGTCTGAATACATCTCTTGTGGTTATTTAGTCATTTCAGTAATGTACAACTCTCTGTGACCCCATTTTGAGTTTTCTTGGCAAAGATACTGGAGTGGTTTGTCATTTCCTTCTCCAGAATCTATCTTCACTGGAGATAAACACCAAAATTAGAGCCAAATGAAATAAAACTAGAATAAAACACTCTGCAACTCTCAGAATACTTAGGCTGCATCTGCTGATCTGCCTGATTTAAATTCCATGACACAAGATACCCCCTAGTCTCCCAACCTTTTCTCTTCCCTCCTTACTTTTCTCTGTTGTCTTCCATTAAATCTTGAACTCCTCGAGTCCACTTAACATAGTAAGCTCATAATAAATGTTTGTTGGTTTGTATTAGATAGGATTGGATTAAATGGTTGGAATATGTCAACAAGGAAACACACCTTAAAGAGCTATATGGAAAAAATAAATAGCTCTCTCACACACTTCCTTGTAGTTATTCTGTCTTGCCATAGATTGTGTCTACACAGGCCACCTCTCATGTCTGGAGTGCATTCTGTCCTTTCCTCAGACTCTTGGAATATACAGCTTCTTTCAGAAGCATAGCTTGACAGATTTTACTTGAGGCATTTCCTAATTTCGTTCACCCAGTTGTTTACTCTCTCCCTGATGAAAATTATTTGTATTTTTGTGCATATGTTTTATATACTTAATAATATGCATCTGTGTGTTCAGTTAAGTAATTGCCTGGAATCAGGAAAACTTGAATTCAAATTCAACCTTTACTAGCTATCTACTATTCTGTACAGGTTACTTTACTTCTCTTTACTTCAGTTTCCTCAACTATATCAGGATAGTAAGGTAAAAATCAAATGAGATAACTGTAAGCTACTGAGCACAGTACTGGACACACAGGAAGCACTTAATAATTACTCATTCCTTTCTTTTTGCTTTTTTTTAAATTTTTTTTTTTATCTGTAGTAACTTTGAAAATGAATTGAAATTGAGATGACCTAATATTGCTTACTTCCATCTATAGGTATTTATTGCAAAATAACTTCAGTAAGCTTAATAAATCTATAGACATAATCATGCATTTAGAGCAAGTAGGAATATATGCAATAAAAAGCCTCAGTTGTAAAATAAACCTGCAAGGAAAGGAAATTTTGTGGCTTTCTCTTTGCTATAGTACCTATTAAATTGTTGGATTTTTTTCTTTCCAAAAAAGCCTAACTATAGAAAAAATTCTTCCACTATACAATGGAAGTAGAAAGAATCAAATATTATCATACTCTAATTACACTATAGTGGTTTAATTATTATACTACAATATAATACTATTTTGAATTTCAGGCCTCTGCATAGCCCAAATTTACAAATTTAGAATAATGTTCATATTTTTCAATAATTCATAATACCCAGCTTTGGTATATTTTAATAAAGACTATCAGAAGTGATTTAAGCAGGAGGAGAATTTTATTTTTTATTTTATTTTTTTATTAAAGCTTTTTAATTTTCAAAAGATATGCATCGATAATTTTTCAATATTAACCCTTTCAAAACTCTGTGTTTCAATCCCCCCTTCTTCCCATCCCCTTCCTTAAAAAGCAAGAATCCAATATATGTTAAATATGGTAAACATATGTTTTAAGTCCAATATATGCATATATATGTATACAATTATCTTGCTGCACAAGAAAAATCAAATCAAAAAGGAAAAACATAAGAAATAAAATAAATGCAAACAAAGAACAACAAAAAGAGTAAGAATGCTGTGTAGTGATCTACACTCAGTTCCCACAGTCTTCTTTCTGGGTGTAGATGGCCCTCTTCATCACAAGGTCATTGGAAACTGGACTGAATCATCTCATTGTTGAGAAGAACCACGTTCATCAGAATTGGTTATCGTATAATCTTGCTATTGCCATTTACCATGATCTCCTGGTTCTACTCATTTCACTTAGCATCAGCTCATGTAAATCTCTCCAAGCCTCTCTGAAATCATCTTGCTGATTGTTTCTTATAGAACAATAATATTCCAAAGCATTCACATACTATACCTTATTCAACCATTCTCCAACTGATGGGCAAACACTCAGTTTCCAGTTTCTTGGCACTACAAAAAGGGCTGCCACAAACATTTTTGCACACATGAGTCCGTTTCCCTCCCTTAAGATCTCTTTGTGACATAAGTCCAGTTAGAGACACTCCTGGATCAAAAGGTATGCATAGTTTGATAGCTATTTGCATATAGTTCCAAATTGCTCTAGGAGGAGAATTTTAGTCTTACAAAGTTATTACCCATTAGTTCTTTCTTTTGCATCAGACATTTCCCAGACTAATGTGAAAGCCAGAGGACTGAAAAAAATATCTTAAAAGAATCAGTGATGAGAGAAGTTCCTATCACAGGCCATTAATGCAAATGAATGGTTATTTTTATATTGAGTCTGAGTGATTTCATATTTTTTGTCTAGAAGTTTCTGGGTCTCCAAAGGGACTCATAGATTTAATTTATTCAAATATAATCTCAGATTTCACACTTACTATTATAACTTTGAGTGTGTAGATTTGTCCAGTGATGGCTATGCCTTACATTAAACTTAGGAAAATATATAACACTGAAAAAAATTGAAAATAGAGGCTATGTCTAATGCAGGGACAGATGTGAAAAGATATTTTTATTTGAGCATTGTTGGTTATATCTTTTGAATAGTAATGCCTTTGTAGAGCTAACATAAGAACCCCTTTAGTTTACAAATCAAAACTTTGTTAATAGTTCCCTCAAGATGAATGAGCCAATTGGGTGAAGGAAAGTATGAATTAAAGTTTAACCAGATGTTTCATTCCACAGATTTACATGCAGTAATTATGATTAGAATGCTGTCTTTCCTTCTTCCTTTCTATACATCTCACTTCACATAGCCAATCTATCATCAAGTCTTATAGTTTGGACATGCATAACATTTTTTTTTTTTGTTTTGTTTTGTTTATATTCACCTCCTTTCTTCAACTCCCATAACCATCACCTTAGTTAGGTTCTTATAATTTTCCTGGACTATTGTAATAGTTTCCAAATTGGTTTTCCTGACTCAAGTTTCTTCTTATCCTGGTCCTTTCTTCTTTTTAATTACTAGTGGTTTTTTGTAAAATATATATGATACTCTCTACCCTTTACTTAAAATCTAGTAGCTCTCTATTACTTACAGAATAAAATTTAAAAGTCCTATGTTTGGAATATACAACTGTTTATAAATCTATATAGTTATATAACTATATGTACAAAACAATATATATGTATATAACTATATATGTGATATATATATATATATATATACACATACTACATATATATCTAGATATATATGTATGCGTGTGTGTGTATATACACACACATATATGCATATATACTACCTTTTCAGCATCTTAAATTTTACTCCCACTTATTCTATGATCAATGATAATGGTCAACTTGCTGTTCCCCTGTCATAAGATTCTATCTCCTCATTTTGTGCTTTTGGACTATCTGTTCCTCATTCCTGGAATTCTCTGCCCTCTCACCTTCACACCTGGTTTCCTTGAACTATCAGTTCAAATTCCAACCTTTGCAAGTTTTTCCAGCTCTCCCCATCTTCTAATGCTTTCCATTCTGAGTTTCTTTTCTATCTCCTCTCCATATTTTTTATGTTCCCAATTATTTACTTGTTGTCTATGCCATTATAGCATGAGCTCCTTTATTAGGAACTATTTTTGCCTTTCTTTGTATACTCAACTGGGGCAACTAAGTGAAGCATTGACTAGAATTACCTTGCTTAGAGTTAGGAAAATCTGAATTTAAATTCATCTTCAGATACTTACTAATCATGTGACCCTGGGCAAATCACTTAATTCCATTTGCCTCAGTTTCCTCATCATGAAATGAGCTGGAGAAAGAAATGCCAAAGCACTCAAGTATATTTACCAAGAAAACCCCAAAAGGTATCATAAAGAGTTGGTCACAAAGATGGGGGAGAAGATACACGCGACTGTGTAAGCTCCTTTCTTCCCTCACAACCAACTAGATATAATCAGCCTCAGAAATAGCGCTGGACTGATAGAATCCACAAGGACTGGAAGCACAACTTACCAGCTGAAAAGAATCTGGAGTTTCAACAGGAAAGGTCAGTTCCCAGGGGAGGAAGAAGAGAGGCCAGCACAGATGGTTGGGTGCTGGCACACTCTGCCGATTGCGCTGGGCAGGGCTCTGGGATCAGAGAAGCCACTGAGATAGAAGAATCTGGCACAGGCTGTTAGCTCTTCTCTGCTTATAAAACAGAAGTTCAGAAGAGAAATCTAAGCCACTTAAAAAAAAAAAAAATTAAAGCCAGAGACTGGATCTTCCCAATCCCGGGGGTGACTCAGCAGATCTCGGCACTGTGGGTGCGGCCGACATAGGCGGTCCTAGCTCTCACCTGTGAGTAGCTAAGAGATTGAGAAGGGGGCAGATACGGCCCAAGGCAACACATAGTGCCTGGCTCAGCTGAAGGCTGTGGAACTCAGCCCTGGAAGTCCCAGAGAAGCGGAACCTTTGAACTAGGGACCGCGGTTTCTGGCAGACACTTCCAGTTTGAGTGCAGGGGCTTTTCACGTCATCTGCTGCTAACATCCACGCCCCACCGGGATGCATAGGCTGGGCTTTGTGTTGCCTTTACCGTTCAGTCTCAAACCTCAGGGAAGCCGCTAGGACACATAGTGCTGCCCTCAAAGCACAGCAGCGCTGATCACCTGTGAGGCACTTCCAGGGAGGGGGTGGGGAACTCTATCCCAGAGCTCTCTCTTAGCTCAGGCGCAGGGGCTGCTGCATCCATCCGGTCTGGGAGGAAGCTGCTAAAGAAATAAATAAATAATTTCCTACCCCAGGAACAGACCCCAAAAGATTTCTTAAGTATGAGTAAAAAGCCAAGAAAAACTATAGATTTTTTCTACACAGAGAAAGAGCGGGTATCCAACCCCGAGGAAGTTAACAGCAGAGAGTCAGCAGATAACAACCTAAAGGGGAACGATTCCTGCCCCCCCATCACATAACTCTCTCCTTGAAGAGACTATTAAAAAGTTAAGAGAGTTTGAAGAAAAATGGGGAAAGGAAAGAGAAGCTATGAAATTGGAGTTGGAAAAAATAAAGAATTCACAGGAGATGCAGGGAAACAAAATTAGTGAATTAGAAAAGGTAAAAAAATCACAGGAAAGTAGGATTTATGAATTGGAGAAGATAAAAAAGTCTCAAGAAAATAGGATTTCTGAATTGGAGAAGATAAAAAAGTCTCAAGAAAATAGGATTTCTGAATTGGAAAAAGAAAATAATTCTCAAAAAAAATTAGGGAAATGGAAAAAAAATTCAATAGAGCAAAATAACTCATTTAAAAACAAAATTGGACATTTACAAAAAGAACTAAAAACTGTGAATGAAAAAAAATAACTCCTTAAAATTCAGGATGGAACAAATAGAAATGAATGATTCATTGAGAACCCAAGAATCAGTCAAACAAAACAAAAAAAAAAAATGAAAAGCTGGAGAATAACGTCAAATACTTACTGGGAAAATCTATAGACCTGGAAAATAGATCTAGGAGAGATAATCTGCGGATCATTGGACTTCCCAAAAACTATGACCAAAAAAAGAGCCTAGATTCTATTTTACAGGAAATTATCAAAGAGAACTGTCCAGAGATAATAGAAACAGAAGGGAAAGTAGATGTGGAAAGAATTCATCGAACTCCTTCTGAAATAGACCCTAAAAAAAGAACACCATGGAATATTGTGGCTAAACTGCAGAATTACCACAAAAAGGAGAAAATCCTGCAAGCAGCTAGAAAAAAAACAATTTAAATACCAAGGTGCCACAATAAGGGTCACCCAAGATCTGGCTTCCTCCACATTAAAAGATAGAAGGGCCGGGAACCTGATATTCCAAAAGGCAAAAGATCAAGGATTGCAACCAAGAATAAACTACCCAGCTAAGTTTAGCATCTTTTTCCATGGAAGAAGATGGTCATTCAATGAAATAGAGTAATTCCATATGTTTCTAAGAAAAAAACCAGACTTAAACAAAAAATTTGATCTACATCCACAAGACTGAAGAGAAACAGGAAACGGTACACAGAACCCTTGAGAACTATATCTCTGTTGTAGGTATATAGAAAGTATGCATGGATAATTTGATTTTACTGATATAAAAGAAAAGAAAAGGAGGGGGTATAGTAAAGGGAAGGGAGTAGTATCAGAAAAAGGGGAGGGAGTGATAAAAAGAGGGAAACTACATCCTAGGAAGAGGAATAGAAAATACATCATATCTGAGGGAATTTAGAGAGGGGGAGAATCATTGTGTAAATCTTACTCTCATCAGAAGAGGCTCAAAGAGTAAATAATTGTCATATTTGTTTTTCAGAGAATTCTCTCTCACCTCATTAAAAGGGGGGAGAGGAAAAGGGAAAAGGAAAAGGAGAATAAGGGAAGGGACGTGGAGGGAGGGGGGAGGGATACTAAAAAAAAAAAGGGAGGGCTGCGCGTCACAAGGGGGGGTCTATAAATTAAATATTGGGGAAGGGGTTCAGGGGGGTCAAGGGAAAAAGCATAATCTGGGGATAATATGATGGCAGGAAATACAGAATTAGTAATTTTAACTGTAAATGTGAATGGGATGAACGCTCCCATCAAACAGAGACAGATAGCAGACTGGATCAAAAATCAGAACCCTACAATATGTTGTTTACAGGAAACACACTTAAAGCAGGGAGATACATATAGAGTAAAGGTAAAAGTTTGGAGCAGAATCTATTATACTTCAGGTAAAGCCAAAAAAGCAGGGGTAGCTATCCTTATGTCAGATCAAGCAAAAGCAGAAGTTGATCTAGTTAAAAGAGATAAGGAAGGAAACTATATCCTGCTGAAAGGTAGCATAAATAATGAAGCCATATCAATACTAAACATATATGCACCAAGTGGTATAGCATCTAATTTTCTAAAGGAAAAGTTAAGAGAGTTGCAAAAAGAAATAGACAGTAAAACTATAATAGTGGGAGATCTCAACCTTGCACTCTCGGATTTAGACAAATCAAACCACAAAACAAATAAGAAAGAAATTTAAAAAGTAAATAGAACATTAGAAAAACTAGGTATGATAGACCTTTGGAGAAAACTGAATGGCAATAGAAAGGAATATACTTTCTTCTCAGCAGTTCATGGATCCTATACAAAAATTGACCATATATTAGGACATAAAGATCTCAAAATTAAATGTAGGAAGGCAGAAATAATAAATGCCTTCTTCTCAGACCACAATGCAATAAAAGCTACATTCAGTAAAAAGTTAGGGGTAAATAGACCAAAAAGTAATTGGAAACTGAATAATCTCATCTTAAAGAATGACTGGGTGAAAGAGCAAATTATAGAAACAATTAATAATTTCACCCAAGATAATGACAGTGATGAGACATCATACCAAAATCTGTGGGATGCAGCTAAAGCAGTAATAAGGGGAAATTTTATATCTTTAGAGGCTTATTTGAAGAAAATAGAGAAAGAGAAGATTAACGAATTGGGCTTGCAACTTAAAAGGCTAGAAAAAGACAAAATTAAAAACCCCCAACCAAAAATTAAACTTGAAATACAAAAATTAAAAGGAGAAATCAATAATATTGAAAGTAAAAAAACTATTGAATTAATAAATAAAACCAAGAGTTGGTTTTATGAAAAAGCCAATAAAATAGATAAATCTTTGGTAAATCTGATCAGAAAAAAGAAAGAGGAAAATCAAATTGTTAGTCTTACAAATGAAAAGGGGGATCTTTCCACCAATGAAGAGGAAATTAGAGAAATAATAAGGAGTTACTTTGCCCAACTTTATGCCAATAAATTTGATAACTTAAGTGAAATGGATGACTTCTTCCAAAAATAAAGGCTTCCTAGATTAACAGAGGAGGAAATAAATTGCTTAAATAGTCCCATTTCAGAAAAAGAAATAGAACAAGCTATTAATCAACTCCCCAGGAAAAAATCCCCAGGACCAGATGGATTTACATGTGAATTCTACCAAATATTTAAAGAACAATTAGCCCCAATGCTATATAAACTATTTGAAAAAATAGGGGATGAAGGAGTCCTAAACTCCTTTTATGACACAGACATGGTACTGATACCTGAACCAGGTCGATTGAAAACTGAGAAAGAAAATTATAGACCAATTTCCTTAATGAATATTGATACTAAAATCTTAAATAAGATATTAGCAAAAAGACTTCAGAAAATCATCCCCAGGATAATACACTATGATCAAGTAGGATTCATACCAGGAATGCAGGGCTGGTTTAATATTAGGAAAACTATTAGTATAATTGACCATATTAATAATCAAATTAATAAAAACCATATGATCATCTCAATAGATGCAGAAAAAGCATTTGACAAAATCCAACATGCATTCCTACTAAAAACTCTTGAGAGTATAGGAATAAATGGATTATTCCTTAGAATAATCAGGAGCATATATTTAAGAACATCAGTAAGCATAATATGCAATAGAAATAAACTGCAACCTTTCCCAGTAAGATCAGGAGTGAAACAAGGTTGCCCATTATCACCATTACTATTCAATATAGTACTAGAAATGCTAGCCTCGGCAATAAGAGCCGAGAAAGAGATTCAAGGAATTAGAGTAGGAAATGAGGAAATCAAACTATCACTAATTTGCAGATGACATGATGGTATACTTAGAGAACCCCAAAGACTCTGCTAAAAAGCTATTAGAAATAATTCAGAATTTTAGCAAAGTGGCAGGATACAAAATAAATCCACATAAATCCTCAGCATTCTTATATATCACCAACAAAACGCAACAGCAAGAGATACAAAGAGAAATTCCATTCCAAACAAATGTTGAGAGTATAAAGTATTTGGGAATCCATCTACCAAAGAATAGTCAGGAATTATGTGAGAAAAATTACAAAAACACTTGCCAAAAAAATAGATTTAAATAATTGTAAAGACATTCAGTGCTCTTGGATAGGCCGAGCGAATATAATAAAGATGACAATACTCCCCAAACTAATCTATTTATTTAGTGCTATACCAATCAGACTCCCAAGAAACTATTTTAATGACCTAGAAAACAGAACAACAAAATTCATATGGAAGAATAAAAGGTCGAGAATTGCAAGGGAACTAATGAAAAAAAAAAGTCAGAGGAAGGTGGTCTAAGTGTACCTGATCTAAAGCTATATTATATAGCAGCAGTCACCAAAACCATTTGGTACTGGCTAAGAAATAGAATGGTAGATCAGTGGAACAAATTAGATACAAAAGACAAAAAAGAGTACATCTATAGCAATCTAATCTTTGACAAACCCAAAGATACCAACATTAGGGACAAAAATTCATTATTCGGAAAAAACTGTTGGGAAAACTGGAAATTAGTATGGCAGAAATTAGATATGGATCCACACTTAACACCATATACCAAGATAAGATCAAAATGGGTCCATGATTTAGGCATAAAGAATGGGATAATAAATAGATTAGAGGAACAGAGAATAGTCTACCTCTCAGACCTGTGGAGAAGGAAGGAATTTATGACCAGAGGAGAACTAGAGATCATTATTGATCACAAAATAGAAGATTTTGATTACATCAAACTAAAAAGTTTCTGTACAAACAATATTAATGCAAACAAGATTAGAAGGGAAGTAACAAATTGGGAAAATATTTTTAAAAGTAAAGGTTCTCACAAAGGTCTCATTACCAAAATATATAGAGAACTGACCCTGATTTATAGGAAACCAAACCATTCTCCAATTGATAAATGGTCAAGGGATATGAACACACAATTCTCAGATGATGAAATTGAAACTATTTCCACTCATATGAAAGAGTGTTCCAAATCACTACTGATCAAAGAAATGCAAATTAAGACAACTCTGAGATACCACTACACACCTGTCAGATTGGCTAAGATGACAGGAATAAATAATGATGAATGTTGGAGGGGATGTGGGAAAACTGGGACACTGATACATTGTTGGTGGAGTTGTGAACTGATCCAACCATTCTGGAGATCAATTTGGAACTATACCCAAAAAGTACTCAAACTATGCATACCCTTTGATTCAGCAGTGTTACTACTGGGCTCATATCCCAAAGAGATATTAAAGAAGGGAAAGGAACTTGTAAGTAGTTAGGAGAACCAGGAAATAGTAGTGGAATGAAAACCAGAGAGGTCAGAAGATAGCCATCAATTTCAAAAAAAACTTGTCAACAAAGGTGAGGAGTAAGAAAACACAATCAGATTTGGCAGTCAAGAGATCATTGATAATTTTAGAAAAATACAATTTCAGTGGGGTAACAAGGTCAGAAACCATGTTGGAAAGCATTGAAGAAAGAGAAGAGGAAGTGGAGAGAGTGAATATAGCTTTCTTTCTTTCTTTTTTCTTTTTTTAAAATGTAAAATAGAGAAGAGATATTATATGACAGCTTAAGGGGATGCTATAATTTTATTAAAGTTTGAGTTTTTTGGGTTATTTTGATTAGAGAGATTTTGGTATGCTTAATGACTAACATCCGAGTAGCTGCAACAAGTAGAATATATGCACTCTTTCTTCACTACCATGCACTGTTTTTCATATAGTGAGTAACCTTTAATTGAATTATTATCTATATAGCTAGTTAGTTTTACCAGCTAATAAATGAACTTAATTTTAGGGAAGGCACTGAAGCTCTTAGGGTGATAGGATTTATAAAAAGTAAAGGGAAAAATATGAAAACCATACTTTTTTTAAATAAACCATTGGCTGTACACAATATATGAGAGCATACATATTTCGATGGATTCATTATTATTTGGAATCTGTTCCCAAAAGGCAATGATGGTACATTTAACAAATTTTTGAATGTCATGGTAATATAATCAAAAAATATGTGCTTGATGCATGGTGAAGGAAAGGAATAAGAGGTAGAAAATCTCAATATTTCATTGGTATCTTTGCAATGTTTGGAGAAATTAAGGATCTCCTACTCCACTGCAGGGACCCCTTGTCATCGACAAAAGTGGTAAACAATGAATGAATTGCAATCTAGCAATCTGTTGGAGAGAAAATCCAAATATATAAGATCACAGATACATTTGAGTATTTCAGTGTATATCTTGATTGATAGAATGTAAACTTCTTGAAAGGATAAATCATTTAATCTTTATCTTCATATTCCCAATGTTTAGTATAATGCCTATCCCACTGTAGGCACCTAACAAATGCATGATGATTGATTGTTATGGGAATAGAAAAAACTTGATATGGTTTTAAATGGTTGCTTTCTTCATGTTAAACAAATGCATTAGGAGCTATCTAGTTCAATCTTTTCATTTTCAGATGATGAAGCAGAGGCCCAAGAAAGCTAATTGACTTATCCATGTTCAAATAGACAATAAGTATCAGAGCTAGTATTTGAACTCAGGTCTAGTGACAGCAGTTTTTTTTTTTTTTTTTTTTTTTTTTGTTGTTGTTGTTGTTGTTGTTTTGTTTTTGTTTTTTTTTTTTGTTTTTTTCCCCCCACTGTACCAATCTGCCCCCATGGAGTTTGTTTCCAGTTTCTTATCCATGCTACAGTTTTCTAATGTAGAAATGAAAACACTTCTGACACTTTGAGCCTTTCAAATTTTTTTTGTAGCATGCTCACATATTTGATATTCTACTTCCACTTCATTTTAGAATATTAGCAACCATTAATTCATAAAACAAAAAAGATTAAATGAGTTCTCCTTTAAAACTTCTTTTATTTTGATTACTTCAGTTCAATGCAGTTAATTACACCAAAGTATTCAAAGTCATTGTTTCATTTTTTAACTGTGGGTCTAAATTGCATTGTTATCCTTTTTACATATATATTTATCATGGTATTTCTCTCAACTGTAAAAGAATATGACTGTTTCCAACTCTGAGAATAACTCCTTTATGAATTCCACAAAATGGAGTTCCATAAAATAATTAATTTTGTATGTATATCATAAGCATGCCTATTATTTAGTAATATCAATCTCTTCACTTCAAAACTCTATTACTTTTGAATTTACCAATTCCAAAATACATGTTAAATACATAGTAAAAAAGCTCTATGGAAAGTTTCTAAAAAATTTTTGTGAGGCAGCTAGGTGGGGCAGTGGATAAAGCACCAACCTTAAATTCAGGAGGAACTGAGTTTAAATCCGGTCCCAGACACTTACCACTTCCTAGCTGTGTGACCCTGGGCAAGTCACTTAACCCCAGCCTCAGGGAGGGAAATTTTTTTTTTTTTTTTGCCTCTAAACAAAGATACAATTTGTTAATATATCTATCACAAAATAAATACACATACATATACATGTACACAAGTATGATTTTTGCAGAAGACCTTGGGAGGGAGATGGGGTGATAAAATAGCTTTTATTATTTATTTTTTGGAAGTATTTGAAGGACTATAATTAAGTTTAATAATCATTATGTTGACTTCTTTGAAGACAGGGACTTTTTTTTTTTTTTTTTTTTTGGTATCTTTAGCTCTTAGTACTATGCCTGACACACAATAAAATGTCTATTAATTGACTGGAGGAGGAAATGAGTTCTATTTGTCTCCAATGGAGGAACCAGGGGAAGTAGGTGAAATATCAGGGTTCTGTCCACTTCCTCATTGAAGGGCAGCCCTTCTAATTTAGATTGGGTGACCTTGATAGGCAGGGGTAGCCATGCTCAGAACTTGATCTTTGAAGCTGCCAGAATTCCATTTACCTTATAGGCATCCAGGAATGTTCCTGAGTCAAATTGGCTAAATATTGTAAAATATATTTTTGGTGCTTTTTCATTTGAAGTTAAAAGAAAGCTAGATCTGAAATGAGACTACGTGTATTTGAATGGCTCTTTTATTTATTACCTAACTGACATTGGGCAAGTCACTTTAATTCTCTGAGTCTTAGCTAAATTATTGGAAAAATAAGTAGATTGAATTAGATGACCTTTAAGACCTCTTTCATTATTTCTATGTCTGATGTTGCCAATTAATAAATTTAGGTTTTATACGAGGCAAAGCAAATGGGTTGCTATAGAAGCAACTCATTGGAAGAACCATAGCTAAATGCCCACTTGTGGCATATTGTAGTGGGGATCCCTATCCTGATATGTATTAGAAAAATAGCTCTAAGATATCCTCTAATTTTTAGATCCTGCGAATCTAATCCTAAATCTAGTACTTCAAAAACCTGTGATTTTATTGACTTAGGCATTTTATTTCCTGATTCAAATTAAAACACTTTTTCAGCTTGTATGGGACAGGTGCTAGACCCCCTTTCCCAAATTAACTAATCAGAGACATCTTCAGGTACAAAGAGAAAGCATTTATTTAATCCCTGCAGGGAGAGGCCCAGACACACACCTGGGAGCCATCCCAACTCCCACCATGTGCTCATGCCCAGCTAGAACTAGAACACCCAATTAAATACAAAAAGACTAGATAGACTAAAAGGAGTAACTATCCTTAATCAATGGTCACTAGTGTACAGGTCACATCACTTCCTGTTATTTCCTGAGGGTTTGACCTTTAGAGACCACGTGACTCCCTGTAACCCAGGGTTTAAGACCTGATCTTCCCACTCTGGGAATAGGGATCATATGACTTAATCTCAAACTGAGAAAACTCCATCCAATTAGCTCATTCAGGCTTAATAGATATTTTGATTACCATAATTCATGAAATTTTCATCACCTATTAACTAAGGTAGAGATGTTTGACTGGTCCTCAGATGGAAGAAAAACAGTCTACTGATTCTGAAAGGCTCTGTTTAATAGGCTCTGTTAAGATAAATCTTTTTCTTGATTGGCTTTTTGACAATAGGGCATTGGATAGTACTTTACTGTCTTGTTTAAGCTTTTTACCTTTTCTTAAATTAAGGAGAAATACTCAAACTTTCCTTTCCTTAAAATTAGTTTTATTTATGTATTAAATGAAGCTGCACCTTTTATAAATGGACCTCTGAGTCACTTTTAAAGATTCTGTACCTTTTTTAAGTTATGTATATATATATGAAAAAGAACAAAAGGCAATCATAGGATTCTTCCTATAAATGTCAATAATATCTGTAAGAGAGAGACTAGGTTATGGATAAAAAGTTTTCTTTCAGAACCACTGACCATCTGACAAACCTAAATGAGTATCAGAAAATAAACCTATTCTTTCCCCAATTTCTCTGCTTCCTTGAACTCAGATCTCTCCCATTTCTCCTTTTGCTTTCTGCTAAGGAATGATAATCAAATCAATTCAATTTTGAGGTGAGTTCTGAGGTACAACTACTATTGTTTTTGGGAAGAATATAATAACCTATAATTGTCTTATAAAACCATCTCTTCCACTCAGAATTCTTGTGAATCAGAATTATAAACTACCTAGCCAAAAACATACACTTCAATTGCTACCATTTCCAGATCTCATCCTCCCCAGTGATTATTCTGCTCTGCTAGTGTCCCCATCTCACTCTGTCCTCCCCTTTCATTGTGCCCTATGCAATTTCTTTTCCATTATTAACACATAGCCTTTTATATGAGATGTCGACTTCTCACACTAGTTTTGTCTTCTTGCAATCACAAAAACTAGCTTCCCTCCAGAGGACCTTATATCCCTGGCCAGCTCTCTATCTATGAACTTTGTCTTATGAACCCTGACAATCTGGGAAAGTCAGTCAATAAACATATATTAAACACCTATTATGTGCTAACACTGTTCTAAGTGCTGAGAATTAAAAAAAAAAAAAAGGCAAAACTTTGAGAAGTTTATGATCTAATAGACCAGAAAATAAGCAAACAAGCTATATATACAGTATAAATAGGAAATATTAAAAAGAAGAAAGGCACTAAAATTAAGAGGAGATTAGGAGAGGCTTCCGAAAAAAGATGAGATTTTAGTTGGGTCTTAAGGAAAACAGGGAAGCCAGTAGGCATACAAGGAGGAGAGCCTTTCAGGTATAGGAATGTCCCTGTGAATGAAAGGGAAACTAAGGACTTCTCAGAATAATAACCTTGAGTAATTCAAGACTTAGCACCATGGATCTGTTAATCATTAAGGCTCTGGGAAGAAGAGCAAAGATTTACTTTTCCAGCAGAAAATGTCTTAGGTAACCCCTTGACCTTTACTCAACTTCTCATCAAAGAACCTGATTAATTATTTAATGATCTGAGGATATTCAAGAAGCCTCCAAATAGCTATCTCTATTTGTTGATTGAGAAAGTCTGGGGCAAACCAAATCTTTGTTATTTTAGAAACATTTAATCCCTCTGGTTTAATTGATTATTTACCTCTGTATAAATCTCTTTATTGTGAAGGATTGTATAGTTTCTCATAGAATCATTACCTAAGGTAGATTGAATATATAACCTAAATTTTAATTTATGAAGGTCTGATGGGTTTGGGAAAAATGAAATTCTTTGTACAAACATTACAATAGAATGCTCATATCAGTTCAAGCAAGCATTTGCAAACGTTGCAACAAGCTGACCACAGTAAATTTAGGCAAACAAGAAATCAACTATATTGGCTTGAGTAGAATTTAGCAAACCTTTGCTCCTTCCATTTGAGCAGACAGTGGAAATTAACCAGATAAGTGGAGGTCACAGATTCCTATGGTTTTTACTTATTTAAATCACCTCTAAGCCTTTGTAAAATGGCTCTCCTCTCTCTGAGACCTCAGTGAGCAGACTGCCTGCTTCTTGAAGGATTCTAATAAAGCGTCTGAACTTCACTTTGAGAAATTTCTGAGTAGTAATTTTGAGTTAGGGGTTGCCATCCCACACACCTGGATATAACAGTATATGTCAGGAAGTAAGGTGTAATAAGACTGGAAAGGTAGGAAGGGTTAGATTATGAAGGGCTTTGAATGTAAAACAAAAGATAAGATATTTGATCCTGGAGGCAATAGTGAGCCAGTGGAATTTGTTTAAGTGGGTAATAATGCAAGAACTAGGCTTTAGAAAATTTACTTTGGTGGCTAGCTGGAGAATGGATTGAAGTGGAGAGAGACCTAAGGAAAACAAACCTATCAGAAGACTATTGCAATAATTCAAGTATGAAGTGATGAGGGTCTAGTAGACCCTAATTAGGATACATCAAGACAAGAGGAGTAGATAAGCTACTTGTCCTTGATTATCAATTCTAGTTTCTCACCCTCCATTCAGCAAACTATCATCCTTTGAGGCAAACTTCATCCAGATACATTGTTTTATTCAAAATATGTTGACAAATTGTTTATTGGTTCCCATAGTTCATTGTCCTTCCTTTCTCAAGAGTGCAGCTAAGAGCCTTCCTCTTGATCCCAATCCCTACTGTTATGCATTGAAGACTCAATATGCTTACTTCATATCCCCACAAATATACTTGTTTCCAAGTTTATCAATCTCAACTATCATCAGCTATACCCTCTCTCTACCAAAATTATGCACAGGGATGATCATACCTTTGATTTCATCATCATTCATAATTGTTCTGAGGTCATGATCTAGAACTCTGAAATTCTTCTTGTTGATTCCAAGTTCTTGTCCTATTTTTCCTGTGCCTCACTAATCCAAAATTTTATTCCCTATTCTCATTGAAAATTCCAGTCATCAAACCTTCCTAGGCCTTCCTGCTCTGTGATTATTTTCTTTCTTTTGAAATCTTGATTTTATACTTGTTCACTTTTAGCTTCTTCTTTATCCTTAAATTCTTTATCCTCTTGTTTTATCACCATTCATCACTTTCCAAACCCCAGCTTCGTAATATTTCTACAATCCACCTTTTCTTCTCTTACTTTACCATTCAATTAGAGAAAGTCATACAACCATACTGATTCCATCCTTTAGATATCTAAAATCTGTTACCTTCAGTATACATATAACTCCTTCTACTTTTATCTGATACACTCTATCTCCCCATAATGTCAGTTCTAATTTTTTTCTTTTTCCTTGCACTTCTTTCTTTCTTTCTTTCAGTTAGGGGCTTCATCTCATGCTTTAATGAAAAAAAATTGCAGTTGTTCATTACAAACTCCCTTTCTTTTCAGTTCTAGACCTTAAGATTCCTCAACATCACTCCTCATTATCTATTCCGTTGATCTTTTTGTTCCAGTCTTTGAGAAAGAGGCAGTCCTCCTTGCAAAGAGCTGGTCCTCCATACTCTTCAATATGTTCCAATCCTTAAATGTCCTCTTATGAAATGATCCTTTGCTGCTGACTACAAATAGGCCCAGATATTTCCATCCCAAAAAGACCTTCCCTTGATTCAATTTTCCCCTTAAGCTGTGTCATTTATTTCACCTTCCTTTCTATGCCTATCTCCAGTCACGGTTGGCAACCCTTCTATTTTAGAAAATCTCAATTTTTGTGATACATTATTCTTTCCTGGTTCCCTTCTTGCCTGTCTGATCATTCCCTTTTACTGTTATTTGTAGGACTACTATTTTTGGTCCTTCTACTATGTGTATATCATGCTCTATTCTAGTTTCTCTTGCTTTTCTTTCTACTTTCTTTCTTTGTAATCTCACTATCTACCATACATTCAATTCTCTTCTCTATGTACACACCCACCCCCCAAAAATCTACATATCCATTCCTCATATTTCTCTGGTATCCTAAAGCACCAACTGCTTAATGGATATTTTCACATGTCTGTATATAGTCTTGACAAACCAAATATGCCCCCAAATCAAACTGATTATCCCCTCCCCAAAAATCCAACTCTCTTCCCAATTTCCCTATGTACATTAATGATATGACCATTATTCCAGGTAATCATATTGTCATCTTTTACTCTTCCCTCCATTATCTAATCAATTACCCAAACAGGTCAGTTCTACATACCATCCATCTGTTCTCTTTTCTCTTGTCATGGTAAGCACCCTAATTCAAAATCTCATTACTTCTTAACTAGATGATAGTTGAGGTTCATGAGATTGGGAACAACTATGTTTGTGGGGACATGAAGTAAGCATATTGAGATTT
This sequence comes from Sminthopsis crassicaudata, assembly GCF_048593235.1. Lineage (NCBI taxonomy): Eukaryota > Metazoa > Chordata > Mammalia > Dasyuromorphia > Dasyuridae > Sminthopsis > Sminthopsis crassicaudata. The sequence continues at coordinate 173,076,249 of NC_133618.1, read as the reverse complement.
CAAAGCATTACAGTAGACATTGAAGTCACGAGTAAGGCGGTAAACTATTGCCCTGGCCTCTCAGTAGTTTCCCAGGGTCCAGCTTGTTTCCTTTCAAATTTGTCCCCCAGGAAGCTTCCAAATTGTTATTTCTAAAACCTAAGTTTGATTCTCTTACGCTTTGGTTCAAGAAATTTCAGTGAATCCCTGTGGTCTTTAGGGTAAAATACAAATGACTCTTTTTGACATGTAAAGCCTTTTGCCATCTGGCTTCAACCTATCTTTTCAGTCTGATTTAAAATTATTCCTCTTCATGTTCTCTGTGTCCCAGCCAAACATCCCTATTTGATGTTCTTTGAAAATGACATTCCATTTCCTACAGCTGTGCCTTTGTTGTCTTTCATGCCTGGGATGTACTTCCTTCTTACCTCTCCCCTCATACTTCAGTCCAAGTGCTATATACCAACACAATTTCTTCTCTTATTTTTCTCTGTAATAGGTTAGTGCTCCTCCCACCAAATTACTTTGTATTTAGTTATTTCTGTAAATCTTTCCCCCTTTGTCAGTAGAATGTAAGGTTTTTGATGGCAGGGACTGTTATGTTTTTGTCTTTTTATATTTATCCAGTATAGATGCTTAATGCATGATTGGTGAATTTAGTTGAATAAAAAGATCATGAAAATTAGAGTATTTGAACATCAGCTGTGATGACAATCAATTCTATAACTTCGCAATCTCAAACCTCAGGATAAGTTGGTTTTTCAAATTTTTAGAAAAATATTAAACTGCACATCCAGAATTCTTAGATCATGCTTCAGTAGGCATTTACTCCCATGGAAAAATGTATACTGGTACATTAGGTACCAGTTATATTATCTAAATATAGTTTCTTAGCTTTTTACAAAATTATTGTCATATGTCCTCCAAAATCCTTGGTCTGACTTTCAAAATCTTCTACAATCTAGAGCCAAATTACTTATCCAATTTACTTAAATTGTTGAAATATGTGTGTACACATATATAATTTTTACATCTGGAAAGCTCTTTGCACAAGTATTTTTTTTTAATCTTTTCAACACCTTGGATAAATTGTTTTATTATTCTCATATCACACATTGAAAAAGTTAAGTTCAGAGAGTTTAGTGACTCATTTATTATCACACAGCTACAAACTATTGAAGGCAAAAATAAAACCTCCTTCATTCATGACTATGAGTCCAGTATTCCCTGTTCTATATCTACCTTCAAATAATTTCCTATTTTCTCTAAGATTTCTACTTATAACTTCTTAGCATATAATATGCTCGTTTCTATCTCTATCCCTTTGTTCATGGTTGGACCTCACCTATTATGCCCCTATTCATCCATTTCCACATATCCAAATCTTTTCTACCTTCATTACTTTTTTAAGGCCTATGGCCACCACAAAGCCTTCCATTATGGTCTCTACCCACATTGGTCTCTCTCTGAACATTGTACCACTTTTAACCAGAATCACATGGTTTGCTTTCTATCTTGAGTTACTCAACATGTCTTCTTACTTACTTAAAGTCAAGCAGTTGTTTTATATTTATTTATATTTATTGACTATCACATCTAATAAGTAATTAATAAAGAGACACTACTTAACATGTGGGAAACATCCTTTAAGAAAGAACAATGAAAAACAATAACAAAGAATCCAAATAGCCCATAGGAGACTTATTTGAAAGAGTCTGGGGAAGAAAGGGCTGAATGTGAATGCTGAAGATTCAGGAGGGAAAATAATAAAAACAACAACAACAAAAGCAACAACAAACTACATAACAAACTTAAATAACAAGTTGGAAAACTATTTCATCTTCATTTGAACATATTAGTGTCAAAAGAAGGATTCAGATTGGTAGCTTAATCCTCTACAAAAGGATAATGGTTTTGTGAATATCTTCAGTCTCATCTGATTTGTTGATTTTGAAGCTGTTAGAAATGGAATTGCAGATTCTTGATTTGGTTATTTCAAATATGAGTCTTCCTATTTCAGGTCCAGTACTCTATCCACAATACTTGCCTTCTACATATAGTAAAAAAACAAAAACAACCCCCCCAATCCTATTTATGTAATAGTAAACTATTCTCTTTGTGTGTGTGTGTGTGTGTGTGTGTGTGTGTGTGTGTGTGTGTAAAGAGAAAGAGGGAGAGAGTGCTGTACCAATTATAAAGCAGTATATAAATGTAAGCTAATATTATTAATGACATGGAACAGGAATTTTAAAAAAATCCATCCTGTTCGCATTACCACACACATTAGACTGAATTCCTAAAATTGTCTTAGCATATTTAAAGCAAACTCATCTTCTTCTGTCTCATTGTGCAGTTGTTCACATAGACATAATGCACACACAAGAGTTTGTTTTTAAATAGGATCCATCCTAACTCCTCCCTAACTCTAGATCCTGTCTTACCTTCAGACCTATAAAGATCCCTTTCACTCATAGCTCATTGCTAAAATAAATATTTTTTGCCCATGAGCCTTTTCAAATCAATAAAGAGCCCTTTTTGACTATGATAACACTTGTTGTGAACTCTTCATATTTTGAACTACCTGATACTTTTTCATTATCATGTTTTGAAAAAGGAAGAAAGATAGGTCTAAAGTAATTGGGATAGCTTCATAAGGAAGAGAAATTTGAGGGTGTTTGGTGGATGGTGAACCTTGCTCATGCTTATTGGCAACTTGATGGCAAAGTGGATAGAGTTTCAGTATGGAGTCAGGAAGACCTGAGTTAAAATCTATCCTCAAATACTTACTGAAAAAAAAAACACAGCAAATTGGGTCACATATAGTTGGACAAGAGTGAAACAATTGAAAAACAACAACTATGTATAGGATACACAAATACATCTTCATACACACCTATATTATGAAGCCACAATCATCAAAGCCATTAAGTAATGACTAAAATAATAGAAAAATACAATAATTTGCCAGAGAAGAATCAGGAGTAACTGAATTCATCAACCTATTAATTGAGAAGCTTCAAAACAAAATGTCTAGAAAAAAGAACCCAACAACTCTATTTATAAAAATTGTTGGGAAAACTGAAAATCAACCCCAGAAAAACTAGTTTATACCAATATCTAACTAGATAGCATCATGGATGGAGTGTGTCAAGCTTGAAGCCAGAAAGATCTGAGTTCAAATATAGTCTCAGACATTTACTAGTCATTTAACCTTTGTTTGCCTCACTTTCCTTTTCTGTAACATGAGGATACTAATAACAACCCTATATCTCAAAATTGATCTTGATGAAGATCATATAAATTAACAATTGTAAAATCCTTAGTTTTAGTGCCTGACATACAGTGATATTTAAATATTTATTATTATTATCCCACAATAATGTCAGAATGTTTTGTGACTTGAATATTAAAGATAATACCCTAAAAATTAGAAGATAAAGAGATCATATATCTTTCATTACTCTATATAGAGGCTTAATTTTTAATTAAAGAATGAATTCAGATGATTAGAAATATGAAATACATAATTTTAATCATATGAAATTAAAAACTATTTGCATACACTCACAAAATAATTTATCTAGGATAAGAATGGAAGAGATCAATTGGGGAAAAATATCTTTTTTCCCAAGTATTTGTGATGAGTTTGATATATAAAATTTAAGATTGGAAAAGTAAAGATAGACCATTAGCAGAAATATGTAAGAATAAAAGTTATTTCCCCTAAGATAAACAGTTAAAGGATATAAACTGAGGTCTTAAAAGGAGAATTATAAATTATTAATAATCATATGAATGAATTCTTTAAATCACTAATATACCCAGATGAGAGGGAATTTTGAGCGTGTTCAGTTAATGTAACTAAGATGGATCTTCCATGCTTCAATACCACGTATGTGGAGCAGCCTCCTTTGATTGGCTGCATATCTTTAAAAACAAGTGAGATTGAATTGTTTTTGCCCCTTGAGATAGAGTTATTTGTTACTCTCCACTACAGTCATATCCAAGAGTCCTATCAGTTGTCTAAGTGTGCAAGCCCTAAACTGAATGGATGAGAAAGGTAGGATTTGCCTTCTCTTATTATACTTCTCTTACTCTCAGAGAAGTGGACCTGTGGGTATATCTGTTGTCTTCAGTGATAAGTGCTGATGTTGATCCCTCACTGAACATGAAAGTTTAAGACATTTCAGTCTTAGAGCTGTGATTACAAGTAGGCTGGTACAATAGCCAGCCAACTAGTACAGCACTCCTGAGAAGGAAGCCAAATTCCTGGAACTCAAGCTCAAGATCAGATTTGGACTCGAAATTGAGACTGCTCTTATGGGAACCAATTTAAATCTATGAATGTAATCCTTTTCTCCTTCCCTGATACTGAGTGGGTGTGTGTGGAGGTGGGGGGAGGATTATGCCTTCTGCACATTAGGGAGAATAAATTTGAATGTTTGTGATTATATTTTTAAAGTAATTTTTCCTTTGTAAAAACTCCATTGTGTTACAGTAATAATTAGAATAAAAATAATCAGAAATTTCACCTCACACTCAGCAAATTGGCAAAGATGACAAAAGATAGGAAGTAATAGAGAAGTTGTGGAAAGACAAGCATATTGACATATTGTGAATCAAGCTGAGGATTGGTACAAAATATGCCTGAAGGTAGTGGGAAAGAAAAAAAAAGTTTTCATATATATCAAAATATTGATAGCAGCATTCTTTAATATAGTGGAAAAAGTATTGTATGTAATAAAAATGTAATAGAATATTATTGTACTGTAAGAAATGACAAACATAATAAACATAGAAATCCTAGAAAGATAAGCATAAACTCAAAGTAAAATAAGTAGGCCCAGGAAAACAATAAATATAATGATTAGAAAATTATTACAGATGCATTATAATGACTAAAATTAAATACTGCAAAATTATAAATAAAAAATCTGACCTCAAAGAACAAATAAAAGAATACATGTCCTCTTGCTCTTTTGCAGAGATTGGGGTACATAGGTGTGGAATATTATTCATAATATCAGTTTTCAATTATTGAATAGTTTTGCTGAAGTTTTTTTTCCTTCCTCTTCATTATTAAAAAAAATTCTTTCTTATGAGATGGCTCTTTAAGAGTAGTTACATGAAAGGGTAAAGATAGAAACTTAGATAATTATAAAAATCAACAAATATTTTTGGATCAATGGTTGATTAAGTATAAACATTTCTAATATGCATAAAGCTGTTTGTAGCTTCAGTCTTGTCCCCAAGAAGATTAAAAATCAGAAGGGAGATAAAGTTTCTCTCTCTCTCTCTCTCTCTCTTCTCTCTCTCTCTCTCTCTCTCTCTCTCTCTCTCTCTCTCTCTCTCTCTCTCTCTCTCTCTCTCTTTCTCTGTTTGTATGTATATATGTACATACATATACACACATAATACATTATTTGAGAATTTGAATTTGAGCTAATTTAAATTAATTTGAGAATCTAATTTCAGAATTAATGTCAGGTGTGAGGTACCTACAAAGTCAAAAGGAAGAGACACTGGAATATGAATTAAGATTTTATTAAGGACTATGCTTTTTTTGTACCCCAGGTACCTAATATGTACTTTCTTCTTGATGATAGCATATGGTATGAAATCATACAAGTAGCCTCATTTAATACAAACTGATTTTAAGTGATGACTTGAAGGAAATCAAAGGTGCCCAATTTACAACCTACATTTAAAGGTGATCTTGAGGAAAGAAATCATTCTAATGGTTGAGCTCAATAGTTCTAGGTCATTCTCATGCTTAAGTAATCAATAAATGCTTAGAAGAAAAATTCCTTTTGGTCTTTAAGAGAACAACACATCTTTTCTTTTATAAACTTTTTTTTTGCCTTTGTTCTATGGCCAATTTTATTTATGTTAGGGAAAAATATAAACAAAGAGGAAGAATGCCATCCAGAAACCAGTCAGTGATTTGTGAGTTAACATTGTGTTATTTAAGGGCAATCTTTAAAGGAGAATGGCATGAAAGTGTTCCCACATCAATAAGATGGCAATTCAGTGATAAAATCTAAGTATTTATCAAAAGAACACTAGCACATAATAATGAATATGTTTCCTCTATATACTTGATTGCTATTCTAATGAAAGTAGAACAGTTAAACTTAAGAAATAAAAAAGTACTCAAAAACTTCCTAATAATTTCTCATCTTTGAAGTGCATTGCAATGATTGTAGAACCCTATGCAATTTCTAAATTCAATGTAATTCAATATAACAAATATTTATTAATTATCTATAATCTGTAGAGAACTGAACTTGGCTGGACAATTACAAAGACACAAAAAGCAAAGTAAAAAAGAAGGAAAATATTGTCTTTAAGCAGTTTTTAAGTAAGTATATTGGGAGTATACAACTCATATTTGGATTCAATACCAGATAATCTAAGAATACACACCAAACACTGAGGAGGTTAGGGGAGGGAAGCTTGCTGAAAGAAGTGGCAAGCTGAACACTGAAAAAAGCTAATAGTTGTAAGAAATAGAAATGGAAGTGAATTGATGAATTTGGAGAATAATTAGTTCATTTTTGAAATTAAAAATGTTTTATCATTTTGTTGTTGGCAAACAACCCATCTACAAATAAGCAAATTTACACATATCAAGAACAGAAAAAGAATTTCACATAAAACTGTCTATTTCCATTACATATATAACATTACTTTCCCAAATTTTAATATAAATTCCACACCTTAGTTTCAATGCTGCCCTGCTTATCTATATCTCTTTCCTAATAACCTTTTTGTTTTCTTCTTTTCTTCCTTTAATAAGAACTACAATGACCTTTTGTTTTTCTTTTTTTTTTTTTTGACACCACTTACTATTCCTCCTCTTTCTCTAAAGCTTTTCCTGCCCCTGTCTAAAAAACTACAACAGCATTGTGACAAGTTTAGTTAAGCAAAACAAATCTAAATGGCGAAGTCCCAAAATATATTTCTCAATCTGTATCTCAATTTATTTTCTCTGACCCAAGATAGCATTCTTTATTCTCAGTTCTCTTGAGTTATGGTTGATCACTGCATTGCTTAGGGTTCTTTCAAATTTGTTTTTTTAAAAATGATATCGTATGTATTGTGTATTTTGTTCTCCTGGTTTGTCTCATCATACTCTATATTAATTCATATTTCTTAATCCATATATTTCACATTTTTAAAGCATAATACAATTCCTTTATATCATTATGTTCTAAGTTGTTATTTTCCCTGATCAATGAGCACTGATTTTGTCTCATTTTTACATAATTTATGCATATGCATGCCTATATTTACACATACATACATACACATATATATATATATTTGCAAGCATATATATGTATATATTGATAAATATATTAGTGACTTTTAGCAGTATTAGTTTAGTGACTTTTAGCATAAAATTTCAAAATGCTAATGTATTACTTCCCTTTTCTTCCTTCATAAATTTATAATTTATCATTTTATTCATAAATTTATAATTAATGAATTGTCATTTAACTTATTTTTGTCACCTTTCTAATATGATAGGTAAAAGGTAAAAACTGAGAGTTGTTTTAATTTGCACTTCTCTATATGAACCATTTATCCCACATGGTTATTGCCACCTTAGGTTTTGTCTCTAGAACACTACCTCTTTATAGCTTTTGACTACTTATCTATGGAGAATTGGTGTTAGTCTTATATATTTAGATATCTTTCCTGTGCATTTTGGACATGAGGGCTAAAACAGAGAAGTTTTGGTGCCAAATTGGTTCCCCATCAATCATTTCCCTTCAAATATGAATTATATTAATTTTGTGTAAAATTTTTCAATTTTACTTAATTATAATTATGCTTTTATCTTTTCTCTTGTTTGGCACTAAACTGATACCCCATTCATATTTGCAAAAGTTCTTTTCTTCACCCTTAATTAGTTTATTATGTAACCTTTTGTATACCCATTTGGATTTTGTGGTGAATATTTTTACAATTTGGGTTTATACCAAATTTCTGCTAAATTGTTCCAGAGATCTAGAAATTTTTATTGAATAGTAAATTTCTAATCTGGTAGTTGGGATTCTTAGGAAAACTTTTGCCATTGAAAACTATGCCAATAGGTCCACTGCCTTCTTTATTTCAGTTTAATGAAACTATGAGCTGTGCTCGGCTGGGTTACCAAAGACAAATGGGTTGAATTTTGGGGGTGGAGCCAAGATGGCAGAGTTAAGTCAAGAATCTGCTCAAGCTCTTCTAGTTTTCCTGGAAAACCACATGAAACTAAACCTCTGAACAGTCTGATGGAATGAAACCAATCTCTAGTTCAAGATAGAATGAAAAAACTTCAAGAAAAGTCAGTCTCATTGGGGTGAAAAGGATGTTCAGACCAAGTCAGATAAACTCTGGAAAAGCAGGTGAGAGAGTTTTAATCAAGCAAATCAGCAACTAAGACCCTCAGTCTTAAATCAATAGAGGAGTAAATCAAGTGGGCAGCTTCCAGTCCCAGCTCAAAAAGCAAACTCTGGGAAAACAGACTGTTTCCTGAAAAGAGCTGGTTAAACTGCCCACTGCAAACACAAGGGGCCCTGTGCTGAAAGCCAAGATGCAAAGCTGCACCTGAAGCTTGCAAGAGTGCCACTTTTACCTCAGGAGCAGACTTCCACCTTAAAAGTAAAAAAAAAGAGGAAATGCCAAAAGAAAAGGGAAGAAAATAAGCAAGAAACAGAAAAGACTCTTCACCATAGAAAGCTACTATGGTGACAAGGCAGACCAAAATACAAACTCAAATGAGGACAGAATATCCACTGAAGAAATCTAAGAGCGAGATAAATTGGTCTCAAGCCCAGAGAAGTAGAAGAAAAAATGAGAAAAGAAATAAGATGTATGCATGAGAGAGTCAACAGCTTGGAATAAGAAGGAAAATTTTTTTTTTTTCTGCAGAAAACAACTACTTAAATAGAAAAAAAAAACTATATGGAAAAAGAGATATAAAAATAATTGAAGAAAATCACACATTGAAAACTAGAATGGGGCAAATGGAAGCTAAAGACTTTCTGAGACAGCAAGAATCAGTCAAACAAACTAAAAAGAATGAAAAAAAATGGAAGAAAATGTGAAACACTTAATTGGCAAAACAGAAAGCCTGGGAAATAGATCCAGAAGAGACAAGTTAAAAATTATTGGCCTACCTGAAAGCCATGTCCAAAAAAAGAGCCTAGATAGCATTCTAAAAGAGGTTATTAAGGAAAACTGCTCCAATTTTCTAGAAACAGAAGGGGAAATACTGAGTTAAAGAATCCAGAGGGGTGGGGGGAGGCAGAGCCAAGACAGCAGAAAGGACAAATGAACTATTTATGAAATTTAGCCTCTGAATTAGTGTTGGATTGTCAGAACCCGCAATATTGGGAATACAATACATTACCAGTGGAAGATAATCACAAAAATAGCCAGAAAAGGTCTGTTTTGTTTGGCATGGGCAAAGGAGGAGGCCAGGCCAGGCACAAGCACAGGCAGGCAGAGAGTGGAGGCCAGTACACATTGAGCAGACAGGAAGGAGGGGGAGTGTGGTGGGGTGAGGAGTGGTGTGGTCTCCACAGGCTGTAGAATCTGTGGGGAGGATTCTATCACAGTGTTGGCTACTCTGCTCTGGTTCAAGCCAGTAGATCAGCAGAGAAGTTGTAAAACTTCCAACACAAACGCAGAAGGCAAAGAGTGTCCCCCAAAGCACTAGCGTCTCATAGGACCTGGCTACACCCACCCAGCACCAGGAGTAACTCAGTGCAATCCCAGCGTAGCCAATCACAGCACAGCTACTGCCACTTCACTGCCACTTCCTGGTCCCTGTTGAGGAAGCTTGGAAAACCCTCATTGCCCCCAGAGCAGACCCCAACTTTTTTTTTTTTAATGAATAAAAAGGCAAAATGAGCTCTAACTGTCAATAGCTTCTATAGTGAAAAAGAGCAGATTTCAAACCCTGAGGAGACTAAAAGCAGATTGTCTTTAGATTGTCTCAAAGGGGGATATAATCTGGTCCCCACCACACAAGCCTCTCCTAGTAGAAATTAAAAAGAATCTTAAAAGAAAGCTAGAAGAAGAATAAAGAAAGGGAAATTCTGCAAGACTGTTTGTGAAAAGAATATAACTCATTAAAAGAAAGATTCATTAAAGTGAAAAAGAAAAAACTCCCTGAAATGTGAAATGGAAAAGGTAAAGAACTCCCAGGAAAAGAGAATTTATGAATTGGAAACGGAAAATAACTCCTTAAAAAATTTGGTGAAATGGAAAAAAAAATCCATAAAACAAAACAACTCATTTAAAAATTCAATTGGACAAATACAAAAAGAAATAAAAAAGTAAATGAAGAAAATAATTCATTAAAAATCAGAACTGAAGAAATGCAAATGAATGACTCAAGGAGACAGCAAGAATCAGTCAAGCAAAACCAAAAAAAATTTAAAAATTGAAAAAATGTTAAATACTTACTTGGGAAAACAACTGACCTGGAAAATAGATCTAGGAGAGATAATCTAAGGATTATTGGACTCCCAGAAAATCATGATGAAAAAAAGAGCCTAGACACTATTTTTCAGGATATCATCAAAGAGAACTGCTCAGATGTCATAGAATCAGAAGGTAAAAAAGCCATTGAAAGAATTCATCAAACACCTCCTGAAAGAGACCCGAAAATTAAAACTCCAAGGAATATTGTGGATAAATTCCAGAATTATCAGACCAAGGAAAAAATACAAGCAACCAGAAGAAAAACAATTCAAATACCAAAAAGCCACAATAAGGATTACTCAGGATATAGCAGCATCCACATTAAAAGATCGAAGGGGCCTGGAACCTGATATTCTGAAAGGCAAAGGAACTTGGAATGCAGCCAAGAATAAACTACCCTGCTAAACTAAGCATTTTTTTCCCAAGGAAGAATATGGGTATTCAATGAAACAGGTGAATTCCATTTATTTCTGATGAAAAAAACAGCTAAACAAAAATTTTGACCTCCAAATATAGGACTCAAAAGAAGAATAAGGTAAAAAGAACTCTTGAGAATTGTATTTCTGTTATGGGTATAAATAGAGAGTACCTGTATAATAGGATTTCACTGTAATAATATAAAAAAGGAACTAGAGGTGGAAAGGAGATTGTCCCAGAAAAAGGGAAAAGTGAAGGTAAAAAAGAGGGAAACTATATCTTAGAAGAGGCAAAATAAACCTATTATATCTGAGGGAAACAAGGGAGGTGGATGAACATTGTGTAAATCTTACTCTCATCAAATATGGCTCAAAGAGAAAATATTAGACATATTTGGTTTACAGAGAAACTTCTCCCAACTCATTGAAAACTGGGAGGGGAAAAGCGAAAAAAGGGAAGGGGTAGGCTAAAAAGAAGGAAATATAGAAATAGTAGGGGAAAGGTTTAAGAAAGAGGAAGGGACTCTAAGGGGGAGGGAGGGATTCTAAAGAGGGAGGGCAGCATGTGAGGCAAGTGGTGCTCATACATTTAATACTGGCAAGGAAAGAGAAAAGTATAATCTGGGGATAATAATATGGCCAAAAATATAGAATTAGTAGTTTTGACCATAAATGTGAATAGTGTGAACTCTCACATAAAGTGGAGGCAGATAGCAGATTGGATTAAAAGTCAGAATCCTATAATATGTTGTTTACAGGAAATACATTTAAAGCAGGTTGATACATACAGAGTAAAAATAAAAGGCTGGGGCAGAATCTATTATGCTTCAGGTGAAGTAAAAAAGCAGGGGCAGCCATCCTGATTTCAGATCAAGCAAAAGCAAAAATTGACCCAATTTAAAGGACGGGAACTATATCTTGCTAAAGAGTATCATAGATAATGAAGTAATATCAATACTAAACATATATGCATCAAGTGGTATATCAACTAAATTCCTAAAGAAGTTAAGAGAGCTGCAAGAAGAAATAGACAGAAAAACTATAATAGTAGGAGATTTGACCCTTGCACTCTCAGTACTAAATAAATCAAACCACAAAATAAATAAGAAAGAAGTTAAAGAGATAAATACAATACTAGAAAAATTAGGTATGATAGATCTTTGGAGAAAGCTGAATGGAAACAGAAAGGAGTACACTTTCTTCTTGGAAGTTCATGGAACCTTTACAAAAATTGACCATATATTAAGACATAAAGACTCCAAATTCAAATGCAAAAAGACAGAAATAGAAATACATCCTTTTCATATTACAATGCAATAAAAACTACATTCAATAAAAAGCAAGGGGAAAATAGACCCAAAAGTAATAGGAAACTAAACAATCTCATCCTAAAGAATGAATGTGTGAAACAGCAAATCATAGACACAAATTCACCCAAAAATTTCACCCAAGAGAATGACAATAATGAGATGTCATCTCAAAATATGTGAGATGCAGCCAAAGTGTTAATAAGGGGAAATTTTATAACTCTAGAGTTTTACTTGCATAAAATACAGAAAAACAAGATCAATGAATTAACCTTGCAACTAAAAAAGCTAGAAAATGAGCAAATTAACCCCCCCAGTCAAACACTAAACTTGAAATTCTAAAAATAAAAGGAGAGATTAATAAAATTGAAAGTAAAAAAAGCTATTGAATTAATAAATAAAACTAAGAGTTAAAATACACAAACCTTTGGTAAATTTGGAAAAAGGAAAGAGGATAATCAAATTATTAGTCTTAACAATGAAAAGGGAGAACTTTCCACTAATGAAGAGGAAATTAGAGCAATGATTAGGAGTTACTTTTCTCAACTTTATTCCCATAAATTTGATAACCTAAGTGAAATGGATGAATACTTTAAAAATATAGGCTGCCCAGATTAACAGAGGAAGAAATAAATTGCTTAAACAGTCCCATTTTTAGAAAAGAAATAGAACAAGCTATTAATCAGCTCCCTAAGAAAAATCCCCAGGACCAGATGGATTTACATGTGAATTTTACCAAACATTTTAAGAACAATTAACTCCAATGCTATATAAACTATTTGAAAAAACAGGGAATGAAGGAGTCCTACCAAATACTTTTATGACACAGACATGGTACTGATACCTAAACCAGGTAGGATGAAAAAAGAGAAAGAAAATTAGACCAATCTCCCTAGTGAATATTGATGTAAAAATCTTAAATAAAATATTACAGAAAATCTTCCTCAGGATAATACACTATGACCAATTAGTATTTCTATCAGGAATGCAGGACTGGTTCAATATTGGGAAAACTATTAGAATAATTGACTATATCAATAACCAGATTAACAAAAAAATATATGATCATCTCAATAAATGCAGAAAAAAGCATTTGATAAAATTCAACACCCATTCATATTAAAAACACTAGAGTATAGGAATAAATTGACTTTTCCATAAAATAGTCATTAGCATCTATTTAAAATCACCAGTAAACATAATAGTAAAAGATATAAACTGGAACCATTCCCAATAAGATCAGGAGTGAAAGAAGATTTCCCTCATCACCATTACTATTCAATATTGTATTAGAAATACTAGCTTTGGCAATATGTGATGAAAAAAGATTAAAAGAATTATAGTAGGTAATGAGGAAACCAAATTATCATTATTTGCAGATGATATGATGGTACACTTAGAGAACTCCAGAGAATCTACTAAAAAGCTATTAGAAATAATCCACAACTTTAGCAAAGTTGCAGGATACAAAATAAATCCACAAAATCAAACAAAATCTAATAGCAAGAGAAACAAAGAGAAATTCCATTTAAAATAACTGTCGATAGTATAAAATATTTGGGAAACTATCTACCAAAGGAAAGTCAGGAAATATATGAGCAAAATTACAAAACACTTTCCACACATATAAAGTCAGATCTAAACAATTTGAAAAATATTAAGTGCTCTTGGATAGGTTGAGGAAATATAATAAAGATGACAATATTTCCTAAACTAATCTATTTATTTAGTGCTATACCAATCAAACTTTCAAGAAACTATTTTACTGATCTAGGAAAACTAACAACAAAATTCATCTGAAGGAACTAACGGTCAAGAATTTCAGGGGAACTAATGAAAAAAAATCTAATGAAGGTGGCCTAGCTGTACCAGATCTAAAAGTATATTATAAAGCAGCAGGCATCAAAACTATTTGGTTTGGCTAAGAAATAGACTAGTTGATCAGTGGAATAGGTTAGGTTCACAGGACAAAATAGTCAATAATTATCGCAAACTAGTGTTTGACAAACCCAAAGACCCCAACTTTTGGGATAAGAATTCACTATTTGCCAAAACTGCCGGGAAAATTGGAAATTAGTGTGGCAGAAACTAGGCATTGATCCACACTTAACACCATACACCAATATAAGGTCAAAATAGGTTCATGACTAGACATAAAGCATGAGATTATAAATAAATTAGAAGAACATACCTCTCAGGCCTATGGAGGAGAAAGAAATTTGTGACCAAAGAAGAACTAGAGATCATTATTGATCACAAAATAGAAAATTTTGATTATATTAAATTGAAAAGTTTTTGTACAAACAAAACTAATGCAGACAAGATTAGAAGGAAAGCAATAAACTGGGAAAACATGTTTACAGCCAAAGGTTCTGATAAAGGCCTCATTTTCAAAATATATAGAGAACTGACTCTAATTTATAAGATTGATAAATGATCAAAGGGTATGAACAGACAATTTTTTGGATGAAGAAATTGAAATTATTTCTAGTTATTTGAAAAGGTGCTCCAAATTATTATTGATCAGAGAAATACAAATTGAGACAACTCTGAGATATCATTGCACACCTTTCAGATCGGCTAAGATGACAAGAAAAGATAATGACGAATATTGGAGGGAATATGGGAAAACTGGGACAATGATGCATTGTTGGTGTAATTATAAATGGATGCAACCATTCTGGAGAGCAATTTGAAAATATGCCCAAAATGTTATCAAACTTTACATACCCTTTGATCCAGCAGTGTTACTGCTGGATTTATATTCCAAAGAGTTCTTAAAGAAGGGAAAGGGATCTGTATGTGCAAAAATATTTGTGGCAGTCCTTTTTCTAGTGGCTAGGAAATTGAATAGATGCCCAATCAATTGGAGAATGGCTGAATCAAATGGAGAATTGTGATGTATGAAAGTTATGGAATATTATTGTTCTGTAAGAAATGACCAGTAGGATAATTTCAGAAAAGCCTGGATAGATTTACATGAACTGATGCTAAGTGAAAAGAGTAGAACCAGGAGATCATTATACACTTCAACAACAATACTGTATGATGATCAGTTCTGATGGATGTGGTTCTCTCCAACAAGGAGATGATTCAAATCAGTTTCTATTGTTGAGGAATGAAGAGAATCAGCTACACCCAGAGAGAGAACTGCGGGAAATGAGGGTGGACTACAACATAGCATTTCTACTCTTTCTGTTATTGCTTGCTCGCATTATTGTTTTTCTTCATTCAAGATCCAATTTCTCTTGTGCAGCAAGGTAACTATATAAATATGTATACATATATTGTATTTAACATACACTTTAAGATATTTAACATGTATTGGACGACCTGCCATCTAGGGGAGTGGGTAGGAGGAAAGAGGGAAAAAGTGGGAACAGAAGGTTTTACAAGAATTAATGTTGAAGAATTACCCATGCATATGTTTTGTAAATAAAAACTATAATAATAATAATAATAATAATAATAATAATAAAGAATCCATCAATCACCTCTGGAAAGAGATCCCACAAGGAAATCCTTAAGGAACAATTGTCATAAAATTCCAAAAATATAATCTCAAGGAAAAAATACTTCAAGCTGCCAGACAAAAATAATTCAAATAACAAAGAGCAATAGTCAGGATTACCCAAGATCTGGCAGATTCTACAGTGAAGGACTGGAGTATCTGTAATACCAAAATCCAAAAAGCAAAGGAACAGATGTTACAACCAAGAATTAATTACATAGTGAGGTTCAGCATCATCTTTCAGGTGAGGTCATAGAGCTTCAGTAAGTAATAGACTTTCAATAATTTCTATTGAAAAAACCAAACTACACAAAAATTTTAATCTACAAACATAGGACTCAAGAGAACCATAGAAATTTAAACAGAGGGGAAATATATATTTAACCTGTTTACATCATTAGATAAGAAAACAATATCTGTAACTCTTGAGAACTGTATCTGTCACTGGGACAGACAGAAGGGAGCATCATGGGGACTGAAGGTGGAATTGTGAATGAACTTTGATGTAATGACATCAAGAAAAAATACATTAAGGGGTGGAAAAACTGCCAAAATATTATTTTATAGAACTAGCAAAAATAATAATAAAATTCATCTGGAAGGACAGATATTCAAGAATATCAAGGGAATTAATGAAAAAAATACAACAGATAATGCTTAGCAGTTCCAAACCTAAAACTATATTATAAAGCAACAGTAATCAAAACTATTTGGTACTGGCTAAGAAATAGAGTAGTGGATAGGTGGAATAGATTAGATACACATAACATAATAATCAAGGCCTATAGCAATCTAGTATTTGACAAATCCCCAAATTCCAGCTTCTGGAATAAGAACTCTCTATTTGACAAAAATTGGTAAGGAAATTGGAAAATAGTATGTCAGAAACTAGGCATAGATCTACTTCTCACACCTCATACCATAATAAGGTCAAAATGGATACATAATTTGGACATAAAGGATGATACCATAAACACATTAGAAAACAAGGGATAATTTACCTATTAGATCTTTGGAGAATAGAAGAATGTATATCCAAAGAAGAACCAGAGAGCATTATGAAAGGCAAAATGGACAATTTTGATTACATTAAATTAAAAAGTTTTTGCATAAACAAAACCAACAGAAACAAGATTAAAAGGGAAGAACAAAGCTGGGAAAAAAATCTTTACAGCCAGTATTTCTGAAAAAGATCTCATTTCTAAAATACATAAATAACTTTATCAAATATCTAAGAATATAAGTCATCCCCCAATTGATAAATGGTCAAAGGATATATAAAAATAATTTTCAGATGATGAAATTAAAACTATTTATAGTTATAAAAAATGTTCTAAATCTCTTGATTAAAGAAATGCAAATTAAAACAACTCTGAGGCACCACTTCACACCTCTCAGATTGGCCAAAATAAGAGGAAAAGATAATGATAAATGTTGGAGGGGGGAATGGGAAAACTGTGACACTAATGCATTATTGGTGGAGTTGTGAAATGACCCAACCATTCTGGAGAACAATCTGGAACTATGCCCAAATGGCTATAAAACTATGCATACCCTTTGACTAATGCCATTATTGAGTCTGTATCCCAAGGAAATCATAAAGGAGAGAAAAGGACCCACATGTGCAAAAATTTCTGTAGCAGTCTGTGGTAGCAAAGCATTGGAAAAGGAGTGGATGCCCATCAGTTGGGGAATGGTTAAACAAGTTGTGTTTCATGAAGGTAATGGAATATTATTGTTCTATAAAAATGATGAACAAACTGATTTTAGAAAGGCCTGGAAATATTTATATGAACTAGTACTGAGCAAAACAAGGAGAACTAAGAATACATTGTATATAATAATAGCAAGAGTGTGTGTTGATCAACCATGAAAGGCTTGGTTCTTCTCAGTGGTTCAGTGATCCAAAGCAATTTCAATAGACTTTGAACAGAAAATGCCATCTGCACCTAGAAAAATGTTCATTTTTTTCTGTTTTTTAAATCTCTCCCATGGTTTTTCCCTTTTACTCTGATTTTTCTCTCCCAATATAATAATTCATAATTCATTTATGTATAAAAATAAATAAACTTATTACAATAAAAAAGAAAGGCTTATGCTGAAGAGTTCTGGCAAAAGATAATCTACTGGAAAAACCACTCCAACATCTTTGCTAAGAAAACCACTTACACTGTGTTGATTTCTTAAAAAAATATGACATTGGAAAGGTGTGCTATAGTTTGCAGCATCATGAAGAGTCAGATATGATTTAACAATAACTTGCTACTAGATTTATTTGGTTCTTTATGTTATGTACCTAATTGCTTCTATTTTGTAACCAGCTTTAGATTACTATAGTATAGATTACTATAGTAACTTTATAGAACAATTTAGGATGTCATATTTTAAAAAGTAAGGACCCTTTCCTTACCACTTTTTTCTCCTTCATAATTTTAATTAAGGATTTTGACCTGTTTCTCTAGATGAATTCCAATCTTATTTTTTCTAATTCTCTAAAGTAATTCTTTGTTAATTAATTATTAATTAATTTTTATTACATGACTCATTCAAATAGTTAATAGCTCTCTATTAAAATCCTTCTTCCTTACTATAAAGAGGATTTTGTAGTTATATTCATTAAGGATCTGCATATGATTTAATAGATAAATTATAAAATTTTTACTCTTAAGAAAACTGCTTCCAGTTTTAGTTATTTTATTGTGAGACCTTTGCTTTTATTTTTTTAATATTTTCTTTGATTTTCAAATTTTCAGTTTTGTATACTTGAGGGGTTTTGATTTGTTGAACTTATCAGAATTTGCATTTGTTGTATAAACATTGATCTCTTTTTCTTTTTTTATTTCTAAAAATGTTTCTAAGGATAAATTTTCCTTTAAGGATTGCTCTGGCTGCATCTCTCTCATTTACTCTCATTATTGTTGCTTTCCTTGGTCAAATTGCCTATTATTTTAAAATTTATTCATTTATCTTCACCAGTTCTTTTGAATTAAGTCATTTAGTCATCAATTAATATTGGGTCTTACAAAATCATTTTGTTAATTATATTTTTATTGTATTTGTGATAGAAGATGTTAAATATTTCTACTTTTCTGCATTTGTCCATGAGTTTTTAAATGTTCTGGCATAAGGTTAGTTTTCATAAATTGATCTATATCTATATCTCAGCTATATATAGCCTATTTTCAAACCTTAATTGTATCTGTTTTTATTATTGTCTTGTATGTTATTGTGATTTCTACCCTTGCATTTTTGAATTTATCTAATTAATATTAAATTCTGTGCCAGCTCCTTATTTTAACTTTCTGTGAACTTTATATCTTAAGTATATTTCTTATAAGCCACATATTGTTGGATTTTAGTTTCTCATTCTTTTTGTTCTGTTTTGTAAATGAGAATATCATTCACAATCATTCTTGTATGTTTCTCTCTATCCAATCCTTTTTTTTCCTTTTTCTCTATTTGCCTTATCCTATATTAGTCTTACGAAAAAAGCCAGATAGTGGTGAAAGGAAAAGAGAAAAGTACACACTAGTAATCAAAAACTCTCATGATCTTCTGTTCTGTTTGCTTAAATCTTCATCATTATTCTCCCCCCTTTAATACTCCACTTATTATTCCTTCAGTAAAGTTGACCTTTGTTTTTATTTCCTCTATTCTTTCTCTAATGCTATCCTCCCTTTTAAATTCATTTATTTCATGTCCTGTCCATTTCCTTGTTCAATTTAATATATTTCTTTACCAAAATCTTCTTTTCTACCCTAATTTATTCCTTCTTCCTTCCTTATGCTCCCTTTCTTATATGCATCAAAACAGAACAGTCATTCCCATTTCTCCAGTTGGTTTTATTTCACTTTCTAAAAGGCCTTTGAAAATGTTCATATTAACTCAAATGTATTTAGCTTTTTTAGGTTTCCCATAATTATGACTGAATTTCAAAATTTCCATTAAATTCTGGCCTTTTTATTATCATGAAGAATATCATAAAAACCTAAAGAGAAGGGTGTAACAAGAAAAAAGAAGTGACCAACAATGTCAAAGTCTTCAGTAAAGTCAAGAAAGTATGAGGAGATATTCCTGAGAAATTTCATTAGATTTTTCTTTCAGAAGGTATTCTATGGGGTCTTTATATTTGTGCTCTCCCCTTTGTTCTAATAGCTCTGGACAGGTTTCATTTGTTATTTCTAAAAATATGATAGCTAGGCTTTCCTTTTGTTCATATTCATAATAGTCCAGTAATTCTTAAATTATCTCTCTATAAACTATTTTCCAGGTTATCAATAGGAGACACCTTATCTTTTCTTCTTTTTCTCACATTTTGATTCTGTTCTACTATTTCTTATTGTCTTTTGTGGATATTGATTTCAAGTTGGTTCATTCTAATACTCTGAGAATCCATTTCTTCTTAATATTTATATTCATATTACTATTATCAAGGAGGAAGGGAAATATATTTTCCTATCTCTTCTTTGGGTTTGAACTTGAATAATATAATTGTACAATACTCCATTTTGGTGTTGTTTCAAAGAAATTTAAATAGAATTTTATCAGAGACATTCCACAATATTGCTATAAAATCTTTTAAGAGTATATAGAGAAAAGTTAAAGTGGACTAACTTTCAGGGTGGGTGCTCTTTTCCTGTACCTTCATTTAGGAGGTTCAGATCACTTCCCTTGTAGAACTTTGCTTGTACAATGAAGACATAGCTTGTAGACCTTAAAGAAAGAAAACTGAACTAGGTCCACAGAATTTTGATACCTTGCATTTGGAAGAAGTCTCAGTTGTCATAGAGGTTAACTCAGAGCTAAAAAAAATTTATCCTTATTACACTCCTGGCAAATCAATGTTCATTCTGCATTTGCAAGCTTAAATGCCTTTCTGCAACTTATTCTCCTAAGTCTAGATTCTGGGATCAAGCAGAATAAATTTAATACCCCTTTCAATTGGCAAACTCTTCAAAAACAGCCATTATTCCCTCCCTTTCCACTTATGTCTTTTAACCAGCTTGAACATCCCCATTTCTTTCAGGAGATTTTTATGTAAGATAGTTTCTAGTCCTTTCACTATCCTGGTCACCCCCCTTCTGGCTATATTCAACTTCTTCATACTATTTGAAAAAAATGTGTCACCAAGAACTAAAAACAGCAATCAATATGTGGCCTAATCAAGGCAAAACTACTTCTCTCAGTCTGTATTCTCTGCCTCTTAATGCAGCCTATGACCACATTAGTTTGCTTAACTTCCATAAACATAGTCAATTCAGATTGAGCTTTAAGTTACCCTAAAACTCCTAGAACTTTTGAGAAACCTTTAAAGTAACAACAATAGAAAGACAGCAGGATTGGAATAATTGGAATTGAGACATAGAACAGCACAGTGAAGCATAACCTTGCTTTCATTCTTTGGTTTTGTTAGTTCAGTTGATCAGAAAGAACTGTGTTAATGAAGCAAAGGTCATGATCTTCATCACCAGCTGCTTTCACTCTTTTCTGCAGCCACAAATTACATTATTATCCCTATCCTTTAAATGAGTATTGTTAGTCACAAGGGAAGAAAGCCAGAGAAAGGCTATGTATCAGCGCAAATCCATCAACCCTATGCAACGACCCCGCAAAACAAACAAAAAAAAATCCCTTAAAATCCAGTCTATCTTGTTTGTTACAAGAAGAGAAGTATATTTATTGCTTCTGCTTTAGACATGAATGCATAATGCATGGCTGTACATTTAATGACAAATTCATATTCCTACCATTCAAGTCTATTGGAGATGACTAAAATTATTTTTGTTCATTTGGGATTTAATTCAAATCAAACATTTATTGAATGCCTTTTCTGTGTAGAGATTCATGGATCTGGAAGAATCTTAGAGAGCATCTAATCCGATTCTTTAGTTATGGGGATGAAACAGGCTTTCAGAAAAGCCTGACAGCTTTTCTTAAAAACAAACAGGTAGTGTTTCCATACCCAGATCTCCTGACTTCTGGGTAAAACATTTTTGTTCTATTCAGGCTGTTTTCCTTAGACTGGATGCTATGTGAACCAAGTAGTTACTAATTTCTGCCCACATGAAAAATGATATTTAAATGAAACAATGAGTGATAGTATAGACTAAATTATCCAGAATTTTTCAGCGTTTTAAACTATTAGTATAGACAATGAGCCTTAGGGCAATGTCCCAGCCTAAAAGAAGGCAAATCTTGCTTTTTTTGGAACTAAAGGAATGACATTACATATAGAGACATTCAGAGGACATTTAGCTTTAAGGATCAGAAGTGTTTTTTTTTTTTTTTTTTAAGCATTTGGATCTAATGGGCTGCCCAATAGGCATTTTAAACCATAAGCCAGTGAAATTTAATTTATTTTTCACATTTGGACAATCATATTTTAATATAATTGATTTATTTTGTAATTCTATGCATTTGAAGCAATATTTGATAAGGGGTTCATCGGTTGCACCAGAGGGCCAGGCAGGTCCAGGTCACACACAAAACATTAAGAATCCTTGATCTAAGACCAAAGAAGCTCATCATCAGTTTGGTTATAGACTGATTAAATTTTGGCTATGGAAATTCCTGAAGATTATATACTATATTTCAAAGGAACTGAAATCAGAGAGAAGAAAATCCCCAGAACAATGACATTTCTTATCTTTTTGAAACAATGAGTATTAACAACCTATACTGAACTAATGCATCATTTGAGGAAAAATTCCCATTTACAATTCAGTTATACTTCTAAACCTGATTATGTATAAAGTAGATATAAACCTCTATCTATAGGTGAGTACATATGAGAGAAATTGGTTTCCCACATTCAGCATGTTATTTACAATTATACATAGATAAATAAAAACATTATTCTTATAAAGGATTGATTTAGCACATGGACATAGGTAATTTTTATGAAATTCAGAAAATTAACACATTCTTTAGACTTAGATTGATGATGCCTAATAAAAACCTCAGTAGAACATTTATCTAAAACAGACCAGAGAACATATTTGGAATAGATAACTACAGCTTCTGGCTTTCACCTTTGATATAATTCAGGCAGCTAGGGAGCTATGATTTTGCCAAAGTTATAAATGCCCAATAGACCCTTTGTCTTGAGATGAATTTTCTTGCCTGGGCAGTGCATGGAATGCTTTTCTGATTTTATAAAGCTTGTGAGGTTCAACCCAAAGTAGTCACTTTTGCCTCATTTTATAAGCAATGATTCATATTCAGTAAATACCCACTTGGGTTTTCAATAATTGAGTTCTTTCTAATTTATTTTATGTTATAAATATTACCTTCCATGCCTTTGAGAGCGACAAAACCAATTATGCAGTCATATGATAGATACCATCTCATTTGTTACAATTGGGAATACCTCCGTGATTTCTGTTGTTCAGTCATTTCAATCATATCTGACTCTTCCTGATCCCATTTGGAGTTTTGTTGGCAAAGATACCACAGCAGTTCACTAATTTTTTTTTTCTTTAGCTCATTTTACAGATGAGGAACTAAGATAAGCAGGGTTAATTGACTTTCCCAAGGTCGCATAGGTCCTAAGAATCTGTGGCCAGATTTGAACTTAAGGGAGATGAATTTTCCTGACTTCAGGCCTGGCACTTTATTCATTGTACCACCTAGCCATACTACTTCTATCTATTAACTTTTTTTTTAAATAAAAATCTCACTTGCATAATACTTGATTTTTATGGGAATAAGTAAGCACTAACATTTCATTTTACTCTAAACTATTTGATGCTTATGGTGACACTATTTTTATGATGTGTACTTAAATCTCAAATAAAAGAAAAAAATACATATGTCTTTCTTACCAAGATCCAATAATGTGTAATGAGGCCAAATGTTTTGATTATGTTAGAAGGAATAATCATTTTTTAAAACTCCAACCACTGGAGTGACTTATAGAAAGAATCTATTACAATTATTTTAAAGGTCTAAAGCATAACAATATGTTTCACATGATAACCCCAATACCTCCATAAAGAATGGAATATTAAATAATATATATGTAGCAAAGTAAACTCATTTTTTGACATTTGACAACGAAGTCTGAAATTTTTCTTCTCTTTTATATATGGAATTTCCTAATAAGTGATGTTTGAGGCAGGTGATGCACCTGAATTTAGTCAATTAATAAAAATTTACTGTTCATGAGGAATTGAAAAATGATATAATGAGAAGAAGATTGGACATAATAATAGAAGAAAGACCTAGGCTCAAATCCTGGCTATGCCACTTACTGTGCATCCTTAGAAAAGTGACTTTAAAAAAAATTTGGACAAGTGACTTTAATTGAGATGTCAGTTTCCTTAACTATAAAACAAAAGGATTGAGCTACTTCAAATATACTGTCTCTTTTAACTCTTGGATTCTGTGATTTTGTAATGAAAAATTTGATAGCCTCAGCAGGAGGTTTCAGCTACATTTTTAGAAAAGGGTTTTTACCACACATTTCAGTAGTTCTAATATCATTATTTAAATATTAATAAAAGAGTTACTCCATGGGGAAAAATACAACTGACAAGCTACATAAGATTTTAATTACTTAGTCTGATTTTTAAGACACTGATATAGGAGAATTCATTATTTATACAAAAGATTTCTCTAATAGATGGCTAGCATCTTGGAATTCAAAACATGTTTCTCCATTTGGCCAGATTTCCTGAGTTTATTATTGGGCTAGATTTATTGTGAAGGAGTATATTAGTGCCCACTTTGGTATTCAAAAGAGATGGGATATCTTATTATATTCCCATCCATATTCTCCTCAGTCCAGAAATATCCCAGGCTCAAGTGCTGAAGGGCAGAGTCATGACCAGCAGGTCATTAGAAAATCTATGTACTATGGGGGAAAAAATCTGGTATCTCAGCCATGTTTATCTCTCTCAATTCTCTGAAAAAGCATTAGAGTACAGAGATTAGAAAGGGGATTACTAGTACTTCATTCCTCACAGATTCACTCTTACCAAGGAGAATCATAATAGTTTAGAGCAGGAAGAGATTTTAGGTATCACCTAATCTTATTTTACAGATCAGGAAACAAAGACCCAGAAAGAAATAATTTCACCAAGTTTATCTAACTAGTTAGAGAACCAGAATTAAATACAAGTTTTCTCAGTCTCAATTCAGTATTTTTTCTGTCTTCTTTCAGAGGACAGTCCTGTCCTAAGCCTTAGCCCTACTTAATACTAAGCAAAACATGACCATGTCTCTTTGCTTTTCTTAGTCTCAGCTTCCTCATCTGTAAACTGGTAGCCTAGATGGCCTCCAAAGTCTCTTCCAGCTCAAGATTTGTGATCCTAACATCACACCTCATTGGACAGCAACATTTTCCCCCTTTTTATGACGAAAGACATAAATAGATATAGTTATGTAGTTGTACTTATTTCTACATGAGGATTTGATTGTAAAAACAATAAAAAGGAATGGGAGGAGAAAAAAATTAAATTAATTAGCTGGATATGGTGACACAAGCTGTTAATTTTTGCTTCTAAAGAGGCTGAGATTGGTTGATCCTCTGAGTTTGAGAGGTCTGAATCTTAGTGGGGCTAAAGCTGGTTGGATATCTATAGCTAAGTTTGGTACTAATATAGTGAGTATTTAGAAGATGAGAACTGTCTAGTTGCCTAAAATGGATAAACTGTCCCAATTTGATTGATTTTCATTCAAGTATTTCAAATCAGTTATTATTTTTCATTAGTAAGTTAAAAATCTCTAGGTTTTTCCAATATGGCATGACTTTAAGGACCTCTCATCTCCTACTCTCTTTCCCTTGCATGCTCTCTACTTTTTCAATGTCATTTCTAAAGTATGGCATTCAGGTCTAGGCATACAGGGACGTATAGATAAAACCATCATTAAGACATTAACAAAGGTAGGACATTGCAAAGATCTTTCTAATTCTCTGCTGTCAGCCCAAATTATTAATATTTCCACAGGACGTAATAATGCTTCTCTGAATTCCTGTCTCCTACTAACTTTTACAGGCAACATAATTCATCACAAAGGTACAGTCTTTTCAGTGTCATAGATATTGTTCCCAGTTCTTAATATTCAGTGGTCCAGTCTTTGTGTCCAATGGTGCTTAACATCCCAATGGACCTTTAACAGGTCCATTGCCTTTAACAGGGCAAGGACAATCTACAGTAACTTCCTAAGGTCTGTAAGGGTCTGACTATTTAAAAATGAATCCTTTTACACAATTAAGTCTAACTGTGGGAAGAGGACCTATGGCAAGCAGCAATTAAAAAAAGGAAAAAAAAGTTCTAATTTTAATTAAGCTGGACTCTAGGTCAATTATTTCTCTCCTTTAAACATCCTGTCAAATACTTTAAGCCCTTTTCACAATTCCCCATTAGGGAAGCAGAATCAATTAAAAAAAAGCTAATATTTGCTAAACATATATGCTATATAAGATCCACTGTTAGCAATTTGTTGGGGGGAGAGACAAAGAATAAATTTCCCAAAGTACTTAGAATCTAGTCTCATAAACAAGAAATGAATATGTGAATAGCTAAATAATGATGTGAAGTTATTGACTTTTTAGTATAACAAAGAGGCTAGAGCAGCATTGTAAGATTGAATGCCTAATTAATTAAATGCCAGAAATGCTAGGGAATTGTAGAGGATATAATTAGCAGATCTGGAAAGTCATGAGGAAGGGCAAGGATCAGGAGGGTTGAATTGAGTTAACTGGGTGAAAAGGAGAAGGTACTCCAATCAGTGGAAATAGCATGAGCAAAACTCTGATGATGGGAAAGTGCAGTTATTTTATATGGATGTTGTTCAGCCTCTTCAATTTACAGTAAGATGTGGGCTTTTTCTCCTCTTCACCAGTGTTACCTGCTTTCCATAGGCATGAGGGAATGGGAATTTACACTGAATTAACCACCAGGGGGTGCTCTAATCACTGAGCTAGCTATCCAAGACCTTTAATACAGGTGTGAGTGCGTGGTTTGCATAGGTTGACTGGCTGTCAATCTTTCTTTTAGTGCCTTGGTCAGGTTTTCTAGGTCTAGGTTACACGAATCCCAATGAGTCAGAGTTTGCCAGGATGGTTGATATATGTTCCTTTCTTGTTGGGATTCTAAGGTCTCTTCTGAGACTGGTTCTTTGAAGTTACATTGGACTATCATTAAATCAATTAATCCATCAGTCAACAAGCATTTGTTAAATACCTACTATTTGCCTTCTTTGACTTCTTGAGCATCATCCCCCTGGTCCTCAGTTTCCAAAATTTCAAAATGACAAATTTGAACTAGTTGATCTTTAAGGAACATTCCAGCTACTCTTTGATTCTATGTTTTCTATCTTCATTGGGAAAAGATTTGACATCTACATTATATATTAAAGTAAACTTATTGAATGAAATTAAAAATAAAAGGAAATATAATTAAACAATAAACAAACCATTTTATTGAGTCAGACAATTTTGTATTTGAAAATTTAATTTCTTGACCAGCAGGACGAATACAGAGAGGCTTGGAGAGACTTATATGAATGGATGCTGAGTGAAATGAACAGAACCAGAAGATCGCTGTACACTTCAACAACAATGCTGTATGAAGATGTATTCTGATGGAAGGGGATATCTTCAACATAAAGAAGATCCAACTCACTTCCAACTGATCAATGATGGACAGAAACAACTACATCCAGAGAAGGAACACTGGGAAGTGAATGTAAATTGTTAGCACTACTGTCTATCTACCCAGGTTACTTATACCTTTAGAATCTAATACTTAACGTGCAACAAGAAAATTGGATTTACGCACATATATTGTATCTAGATTATACTGTAACACATGTAAAATGTATAGGATTGCCTGTCATCTAGGGGAGGAAGTTGGAGGGAGGGGAAAATTTGGAAAAATGAATACAAGGGATAATGTTATAAAAAATTACTCATGCATATATACTGTCAAAAAATTTTATAATTATAAAATTAAAAAAAAATCTGGCCTAGGCAGTATACTAAGAAGCAATAAAGATCGGGGACTGTCAGAAAAAAAAAGAAAATTTAATTTCTTCTTTCCTAGTCTTTGGCTACCATTTCCAGTGGTATTCAAAGAACCTAGCAGTACATAGAATATTAATTCTGACATAATTGAGAGCTTAAAAGGACAAGTAGTGATAGTATTAATTTGTTGTTGCTCAGTTGTGTTCAACTCTTCATGATCCTATTTGAGATTTTTTTGGCAAAGATACTGGAGTAGTTAGTCATTTCCTTTTCCAGGTCACTTTACAAATGAGGATATTGGAAAAAAAAATAAAAACAGAATCAAGTGACTTTCCCAGGATCATAGAGCTCAAAAGTACCTAAGGTCAGATTTGAACTCAGGAATATGAGTTTTTTTGATTCCAAGCCTGTCATTCAACCTCCTGCACCAACTAGTCAGCCTTTTATCTGTCATGGTCCTTTTCAGAATGTTTTCAATGTGCCAGTATAATATCTGACATTCACTTTCTGAATAAATTTAAGGTTAAAACCGAAGTTCATCACATCATTCATTTCATCAGATATTTTGAGTTCCAAAAACTGGCTTCTTTTAGGAACCATTTCAGCTACATTCTTCTTCTTTTTTTTTCATTCAACAGATATTTATTTTTATTTAAATTTTTATTGATATCTCTCTCTCTCTCTCTCTCTCTCTCTCTCTCTCTCTCTCTCTCTCTCTCTCTCTCTCTCTTTCATCTTCCTAGAGATTCATTTTAGGGGAAAGGCAGCTTATTCTCTGGACTCGGAAATCTTAGATCCCCATTTAGTACTCTCTTCCCTCATTAGAGTACAAGCTTCTTTTTTATTATTTATATAGCTTTATATTTACAAGATATATGCATGGGTAATTTTTTTCAGCATTGACAATTGCCAAAGCTTTTGTTCCAATTTTTCCCTTCCTTCCCCTACCCCCTCTGCCAGATGGCAGGTAGACCAATACATGTTAAATATGTTAAAGTATATGTTAAATACAATATATGTATACATGTCCATACAGTTATTTTGCTGCACAAAAAGAATTGGACGTTGAAATAGTGTACAATTAGCCTGTGAAGGAAATAAAAAATGCAAGTGGACAAAAACAGAGAGATTGGAAATGCTATGTAGTGGTTCACACTTCACACTCATTTCCCAGAGTTTTTTCACTGGGCATAGCTAGTTCTATTCGTTATTGAACAAATGGAACTGATTTGATTCATCTTATTGTTGAAGAGAGACAAGTCCAGCAGAATTGATCATCATATAGTATTGTTGTTGAAGTACATACTGATCTCTTGGTACTGCTCATTTCACTCATCATCAGTTCATGGAAGTCTCTCCAGGCCTTTCTGAAATCTTCCTGTTGGTCATTTCTTGCAGAACAATAATATTCCATAACATTCATATACCACAATTTATTCAGCCATTCTCCAATTGATGGGCATCCACTCATTTTCCAGTTTTTGGCCACTACAAAGAGGGCTTCCACAAACATTCTTACACATACAGGTCCCTTTCCCTTCTTTAAGATTTCTTTGGGATATAAGCCCAGTCAGCTAGATTCTTCTTGAACTCATATATAAGCTAATAATTAATGCAGCATCCCCAGCCTGTCTAATATGTTTTCTGTGTCCTTCTCTGCTTTATGATGATATTTCCCATAATACAAGCTTAAAATTAAATGATGTTAATGTTAAAAGCCCCAGGCAAAATTAAGGTGGCCTAGCTGTGCCAGCTAATGGTCATCAAAGCAGTGGTCATCAAAACCATTTAGTACTGGCTAAGAAACAGAGTAGTTGATCAGGACAAAATAGTCAATAACTATAGCAATGTAGTGTTTGACAAACCCAAAGATCCCAACTTTTGGGATAAGAACTCACTATCTGACAAAAACTGCTAGGAAAATTAGAAATTAATATGACAAAAACTAGGCATTGACCCACAACTAACACTATATACCAAGATAAGGTTGAAATGGGTTCATGATTTAGACATAAAGAATACTATATATACTTCAATAACAATACTGTATGATGATTAATTCTGATGGACGTGGCCCACTCCAACAATGAGATGAACCAAATCAGTTCCAATAGAGCAGTGGTGAACTGAAACAGCTACATCCAGCGAAAGAACTCTGGGAGATGACTATGAACCATTACATAGAATTCCCAATCCCTCTAATTTTGTCCACCTGCATTTTGGGTTTCCTTCACAGTCTAAATGCACACTATTTCAAAATCTGATTCTTTTTGTTCAGCAAAACAACTGTTTGATCATGTATACATATATGGTATTTAATTTATACTCTTAACATATTTAACATGTATTGGTCAACCTGCCATCTGGGGGGGGGGGGAGGGAGGGGAGAGATTAGAACAAAAGGTTTGTCAATTGTCAATGTTGTAAAATTACCCATGCAAATATCTGGTAAATAAAAACTATTAACAAGAACAACAAAAATAATACTATAAACAAATTACAAGAACATAGGATAGTTTAACTCTCAGATCTATGGAGAAGGAGAGAATTTGTTATCAAAGAAAAACAGGAGCTCATTATTGAACATCAAATAGATAATTTTGTTTATATTAAGTTAAAAAGGTTTTGTACAAACAAAACTATGCAGACAAGATTAGAAGGGAAGCAATAAATTGGTAAAACATTTTTACATTTAACAGTTCTGATAAAGGCCTCATTTCTAAAATATATAGAGAATTGAATCAAATTTATAAGAAATCATGCCATTCTACAATTGATAAAATGGTCAAAGGATACAAACAGACAATTTTCAGATGAAGAAATTAAAAATATTTCTAGTCATGTGAAAAGGTGCTCTAAATCACTATTGATCAAAGAAATTTAATTTAAGACAACTTTGAGACACACTGTACACTTCTCAGATTGGCTAAAATGACAGGAAAAGATAATAACAAATATTGGAGGGAATGTGAGAAAGCCGGGGCACTAATACATTGTTGGTGGAATTATGAATGGATCCAAACATTCTGGAGAGCAATTTAGAACTATGCTCAAAAAGTTATCAAACTGTGCAGACCCTTTGATCTAGTAGTGTCTCTATTGGGCTTATATCCCAAAGCGATCTTAAAAGAGGGAAAGAGACCCACATGTGTGAAAATGTTTGTGGCAGCCCTTTTTATAGTCGCAAGAAATTGGAAACTGAGTGGATGCCCATTAGTTGGAGAATAGCTGAATAAGTTACAGTATATGAATGTTATGGAATATTGTTATTCCATAAGAAATGATCAGTAAGATGATTTCAGAGAGGCCTGGAGAAATCTACATGAACTGATACCAAATGAAATGAGCAGAACCAGAAGATCATTATATACATCAACAAGAAGATTAGATGATGATCAATTCTGATGGACTTGACTCTTTCCAACAATGAGATTCTAATAATCCTGTGATGAAGAGAGCCATCTACACCCAGAGAGAGGACTGTGGGAACTTAGTATGGTCACAACACACTATTTTCACTTTTTTTGTTGTTTGCTTGCATTTTGTTTTCTTTCTCATTTTTTCTTTTTGTATTTGATTTTTCTTGTGCATCAAGATACATGTATAATTATGTATACATATATTGGATTTAACATATATTTTAGCATGTGTAACATATATTGGATTACCTGCCATTTAGGGGGTTTGGGGGGAAGGAGGGGAAAATTTGGAACATAAGGTTTTTCAAAGGTCAGTGTTGAAAAATTATCCATGCATATGTTTTGAAAATGAAAAACTTTAATAAAGAAAAGTCCCAGGCAATTCAGACCCTGATCCCTTATATTTCCACTTCTCTGTAGTACCTTAAGTTGGCAGGAAAGTGTAAATGAAATGTAGTTTGCACATGTAGTTTGTAAAGGACCATCTAAAACCTAAAAAGGAAGTGATTTACCCACAACTTTTAACAATAACCATATCAATGTGAATAATTTTGGAATGAGAAGGAAAGAGGACTGGGGTCCCGTTGTGAAGGGTCTCAAGTAAAGCTAAATAATTTGGAAATGGAAGTACCTTAATCAACTTTTTTTTATAAAGGGCAGAAATTGACCCTCTCTCTTAACTCACTCTTTTAAATCTGCTTCCCTGTCTTATTTCATTTCCATGCAAAACGCCGTCCCTTCCAGGAAAAGTTCATTACTTGTAATCTCACCACCATACTGCTAACTCAAGCTTTGATTCACATTACCTCCCTCTCAGTCTTCTTTCCTCTCTGATTACAAGGATGGAGGGAAGTATACCAATATTTTCCCCAATGCCTTCCTTTATAAAGGACAGAAACTGTCCTCAGTTCATTTCAGTTTGCATCTGTTCCCCTTCCTGATTTTAATTGTACAGGATGCCTCTGCTGGGTACCTGCTACTGTCCCATCCTCCTCCTCCTTCCCACCTGGAACTTTCCTACCTCCATTTGTGAGTTGTCTCCTTCTTTACTTGTAATTTCTTGAAGTTAGGGGTTTTGTTTCTTTTTATAAATTATATTCCCACCACTTGATACAGAGCCTGGTAAGCAATAGATATTTAATAGATGTTTGTTGGATTGGATCAGCAGAGTGACATGAAGATTAAATATAGGAGCTAAAAGGGAGGAGAGAGTCAGCAATAACTAAAGTGACAAATTTGGATGGCTGGAAGAAACCCATCTATGAGTCAGGGGATGTCTACCCCACGCATGTGAATATTTCCTTTGCAAAATAGGCATATGAGAACAATTTGTTTCAATAGTCAGAAGGCAGCTAAACCTTATATTGTGGAGCACGATGGAGCACTGAAGATACCAATGTCATATAGTGCATCATGGATCATTCATAGTGATCGTGACTTTTGTCTTGCCACTGAACTTCTATGACTCTAGAAGAGAGAATAAAGTCAGATGGTTCTATGCAATTCTGCTTCACTTAAATTCAGTTCATGGGCAAATTAATATATTATCCCATGAGGTCATTGATCTTCTTCAAAGTCTCATTTAGTCAAACTTCCCTCACTTTATAAATAGGGACACTGAGGGTTAGAAAGCTGAAGTGACTTACACAAGATTTCAGGGATAGTTAGCAATAGAAGCAGGATCTGGCTTCACCCTTTGGCTTTAAATTCAACACTGTCTTCATTGCATAGGCTTGAAGGCCTAAATGATTTATGAAGGAAGAAGAGAAGATAAATAAAAAGAAATCAGTCAAATAATAAGTCCTAAGTGGTTAATTTCTTTCCATTCAAGTAGCAAATTCTGATAGAATAATTAGAAGAAGCCCAAAGAGAACTTCCTTCCCCATTTTGCATAAAGCTTCAACAACAACAAATTCAGCCATTTTCTAGTCATTTTTGAAAATTTTCTTTCTTTCTTTCTTTCCATTATTACCTTAAAATGTTGGAGAAATTTTCTGTTCCTGAGACAACTCATAACACTATACATAAGTGCCCATGTTCTTCATAAGGGATATGAAAAAATACAAACGACTGAAAACCAATGGGAAAAAATGCTTGTTATCTATGAGAAAATCATGCACTTTTAGTCTGAGAATTCTTTCCATAGATAATTTTCCTGAATAGTAAATGGTAACATGGAAAATTTAAAGGCAGGTGTAAAAATGACTTTTTTAAGTCAGCTATAAAGACTGAAAAATGAACTATTACTAGTGATATAAGAAATATGTAGAGTTGTAAATAAAAGACAAAAGATTCCCAACAAGTTGTCTAGGCATGTCAGAGATTTGGCTTTTTTTTTTAGGTAAAAACCTGAATAATAATAATAATAATCCCACTACTTTATGAACTATTCTTGGTAGATTGCCTGCATTGAGACAGCTGCAATATGTCTTGCAATCCCACAGCATTTTCCCACTAAATAGCTAATAAATTAAACTTACACATCCAAATGTTGTGAAACAATCCATTCGCTAGCACCTGTGACCAGTTGGATGGCCAACTTCAGAGGAATCCTGAAACAATTACAAAGCTGGAGACAACTGAACTTGTATTTGCCAACTATTCATCCAAAGCTCATTTCATGGTTTTTTGGTATGATGTATTATGATGGACCAAACTTCATGTGTACAGTAAATAATTCCAAATAACCCTAAGTCTTGATTAAGGTGCAAGGTAAATTTTGGTTGATCATATAAAGTTATATTTCCAACTATTGATTTTAACATACCATATGAAAAAGGATACTTGCTATTCTGATCTTAAATATTAGCAGTGCAGGGGCAGCTAGGTGGCACAGTGGATAGAACACCAGCCTTGAATTCAGGAGGACCCAAGTTCAAATCTGGTCTCAGACACTTAACACTTCCTAGCTGTGTGACCCTGGGCAAGTCACTTAACCCCAGCCTCAGGGGGAAAAAATATTAGCAGTGTAGACAGTAAGTCCAAGTAAGTTGTACCTGTTTATATATTGTTCTTCTCAATAGAATGTAAGCTACTTTAGAGAAGGAATCCTCAGCACTTATAAGAATACCTGCCACATAGTAGGAGTTCTGAAATTGCACTGAATTGACTTGGAATGGGTTTGTTTTGGAATTGCTCCACTCTAGAGGGATATAAAGATAGAGAAGTTGAGTCCAAAAAAAATAATTAAAATGTCTTAAAGTATCCACAAGTAAAACTGTCTTGAAGTTGAGATTATTTAGATAAAAGAATAGTGAGCAAATAACAGTCCTCAAATATTATTATTGTGGATGGCTGTTCTCAGATTATACTGAGGCAAACCAGAAGAAACAAAATTAAAATTCTAATAGGGAGATTCAAATTAAACTGCAGTAAGAACTTGTTGCCATTTTATGTTTAACAGCCTTTAATAATGTTACCAAAGAATTGTGAAATTTTGTTTCTGGATATAGTTTTAAAATTGGATAGGTACCACTTGCTCTACATGATGTTTCCAACCATTTGTTCACTGACACTGTAACCAGTATAATATTAGTCCATGGAAAATGTGATAAAATGATTAGTTATTTTATTCTCTTAGAGCATCTGAACTGGGAGCCTAAGTGAGTATATGAAAGCCAAGCTAAACCTAAAAAAATACATGATTTAATTAGGAATATATATATATATATATATATATATATATATATATATATATATATATATATATATATATATATATATATATATATATAACTGCACTGGTCTATTAAAATTTAGTACAAGTTTTTCCAATCCACAAAAGGCTGAGAGACTCAGGAATGGTTGACATCTTATGGATTCTTCCAGCCCTATGATTTTGTCTCATTAATTCAAACACCTTATTAGCTAGCACTGTACACTGTGCAACTGTATAACTAATAAGAAAGAAATATTTATTGTGGTTAGGGGTGGAAGGTGTCTGTGTGTGTGTGTGTGTGTGTGTGTGTGTGTGTGTGTGCGCGCGCGCGCGCGTGTAGACTAAGTTTTCCTTCCTCCTCATCAATAATATTCTTCCACTAATATGCCATTTTGGTGGATTAAGTGGAAAAGGAAAGGAAAGAAAATAGAACTAGGAGAAAGTTCTCTGAAAAGTTGTTACTCAATTATAGGGAAATTCAACAAACATTTATTAAGTTCTCAACAAACATTTATTAAGTTCCTGCTACATCTAATGTCCTATGTTAGTCATTAAAAATACACAAAAATGAAAAATTCCTTGTCCCCAAAGAGTTCTTAATCTGCTGACTAATTTACATATGTAAATACAAGAATATAAAAAATAGCATAAGTAATCAAGGATAGAAAAGAGCACAAATAACTGTGGGAATGAAAAAAGTCCTCCTATAGGAGATGGAGTTCTAGCCTGTGTTTTGAAGGAATCTAGGAATTCTATTAGGCAGGGTTAAGAATATGAATTACAAATATGGGGCCCCTGGTGAAAAGACATTCATTCAATTATTATTTACTAAGCAAAGGCATAAAAAGAATATCAATAAAAATTATTTGCTTACATTCTATTGGTTTCAGGGATGTGGATAATATGTAAATAAAACAGTCAATATTACATATATATATGTAATATTATTTTATTAATATTTATTTAAGATTACATTTCATTTAATTGTATATATTATTTAATATATTATAATTTACTCTCTCTCTTTCTCTCTCTCTCTATATATATAGATATATATATATCTATATATCTATATATATGAAATTGGGTTGAGGACCTTAACAAGGAAGGAATAGGAAAGTTTAGGAGGTTGAGGAGGTAGCAATTGACTGAGTCATGAAAGAAGTTAGAGATTCCAAGAAATGAATGAAGAGGGATTTCATTCCAGAAGGAATAGATTATACAAAATATAGAGATACAATGTCCTATCAAGTAGGACATCAATTAGGTCAGTTTATTCAGAAAATAGAATATGTTTGGGAGCATCATATAATAACCCTCAAACAGAAGAATTTTAATTTTGTTCCTGAGACAAGAGAGAATCATATTACGAGAAAAAGGAACATTAATCAGGACCTGATCAGGTAGAGGACCTGATGGGTGTCTTGGACAACAATATATTATTGAATTATGAAAGTACATTTATGGCTTACTTGGATAGAGATAATAGGAAGAATAGAAAAACTTGAATCTACAGTGGCAAACATCACTAAAGGAAAAAAAAAGAGAGAGTACAATGAATCAAAAATGTAATACAAAAGAGGACAATCTGGGAGAAGATAAACAAAAAAGCAATAATATTAAGATATAATCTCCATCCAGATAAAAACACATTGATCTCAACAAAAAAGGCTGTTTAGGTACTATTTAACAATAAGTCTTCCAAAAGAACATAAGTCCAAAACATTTAAACATTATAATTAAAGAACTAATATTTTTTAAAAACTACAGAAAAGAAAGTGCCAAATAAAAGTGTCTATAAGTCATCTGCAAGGGAAAATATAATGTAAATATCAAGATTTATAGGTGCTTAAATTTAAGAATTCCAATGAAAAATAATGAATTTTGCAAGTGACTAAGCAAAAGAACTTTAAATAAAAAGAAGAGGAAATTGGAATAAAACAAGACTATTCTGGAAACCAAAGAAGTAAATAGAATAGGGTATTTAAAAAATCAAAGGGCTTAGGAAGCAACTCAATGTTAATGAAAAAAGACAGGATATTTAATAAAAGAGAAATATCTAAAATGCTTCTACAAAACATAGCAGCATTAGTAATAAAAAAAAAAACAGATGTGGGCAGTTTATTTGTTTTACAAGTGATCCATACAATAGAAACAGCTGAAAAGTACAGGAATATTGCAACCAAGGAAGGCCTCAGTAACAAAATAGTCTCCAGAATAAGAGGGGAAAAACACCCTAAAATAGAAAAATGCCTATGAAATATCTGCAACCATAACAATAGAGGGATGATGATGACATTTCTTTCTGAAAATAAATGAGGAAAAAATCATGACAGTAGAACTTAAGTAGAAGTGCTAGTTGAAGAGGCTTGAAGTTCCATGAAGTAAACCTCACAATACCTTGCATATAGGTAAATTATTTTTAAGTTGGAACTAAAAGCATGGGTATGTAATTTATTTGGAATTTGTGATGTATCCTTATTAGGTCAATGACAATAATGGGGAAAATAATATAATTTTATAAAAAAGTAGTACAGAAAAATGGTGGCAAAGGGAGGGATTGAAACAAGGGCAATGAAAGGATAAAATCCTAATTCAAAGCAGAAAAGAGACCTATTGAAGAATCCAGCCCATATGTGCAAATATATTTGTACAATTTTTTGTTGTTGTTGTTATCGCAAGGAACTGGAAATTGAGTGGATGCCCTTCAGTTGGAGAATGGTTGACAATTATGATATGTAAATGTAATGGAATATTATTGTTCTATAAGAAATGATGAATAGGCTGATTTCAGAAAAGCCCAGAAAAACTTACATGAACCAAAGTTAAGTGAAGTGAACAGAACAATGTACACGTTGATTATATGATGACCAATAGTAATGGACCTGGCTCTTTTTAACACTGAAGTGATTCAAGGCAATTTTAATAGACTTGGAATGGAAAGTACCATTTGCACCCAGAGAGAGAACTATGGAGACTGATAGTGGATCAAAAAATAGTATTTTCAACTTTGTTGTTGTTTGTTTTTCTTTCTTATATTTTCTTCTCTTGTGATTATATTTTTCTTATAAAGCATGACATATATGGAAATATATTTAGAAGTATTGTACATGTTTAATCTATATCAGATTGCTTGTTGTCTTAGGGAAGGGGGAAGAGGGAGAAAAATTTGGAACACAAAAGTTTTTTTTTTTTTAATCTTTAATTTTTTTATTATATATATATATATATATATATTTTTTTTTTATAATATTATCCCTTGTATTCATTTTTTCCAAATTACCCCCCCTCCCTCTATTCCCTCCCCCCGATGACAGGCAATCCCATACATTTTACATGTGTTACAATATAGTCTAGGTACAATACATGTGTATGAA
This sequence comes from Sminthopsis crassicaudata, assembly GCF_048593235.1. NCBI lineage: Eukaryota > Metazoa > Chordata > Mammalia > Dasyuromorphia > Dasyuridae > Sminthopsis > Sminthopsis crassicaudata. Next base: position 173,038,129 of record NC_133618.1, on the reverse strand, counting down.
TATCATTTTCTTGTTGTACAATAAACATTAGAATCCGAAGGTACATGCAACCTGGGCAGACAGATATTAGTGCTAACAATTTACATTCACTTCCCAGTGTTTCTTCTCTGGGTGTAGCTACCTCTGTCCATCATTGATTAACTGGAAGTGAGTTGGATCTTCTTTATGTTGAAGATTTCCACTTCCATCAGAATACATCCTCATACAGTATTGTTGTTGAAGTGTACAGTGATCTTCTGGTTCTGCTCATTTCACTCAGCATCAGTTGATTTAAGTCTCTCCAGGCCTCTCTGTATTCCTCCTGCTGGTCATTTCTTACAGAGCAATAATATTGAATAACCTTCATATACCACAATTTACCCAACCATTCTCCAACTGATGGATATCCATTCATCTTCCAGTTTCTAGCTACAACAAAAAGAGCTGCCACAAACATTTTGGCACATATATGTCTCTTTCCGCTCTTTAGTATTTCTTTGGGATATAATCCCAGTAGTAGCGCTGCTGGGTCAAAGGGTATGCACAGTTTGATAACTTTTTGGGCATAATTCCAGATTGCTCTCCAGAATGGCTGGATTCTTTCGCAACTCCACCAGCAATGTATTAGTGTCCCAATTTCCCCACATCCCCTCCAACATTCATCATTATTTGTTCCTGTCATCTTAGCCAATCTGACAGGTGTGTAGTGGTATCTCAGAGTGGTCTTAATTTGAATTTCTCTGATCAGTAGTGATTTGGAACACTCTTTCATGTGAGTGGATATAGTTTCAATTTCTTCCTCTGAGAATTGTCTGTTCATATCCTTTGACCATTTATCAATTGGAGAATGGGAACACAAAAGTTTTGTAAAGGTAAATATCTTTGAATGTATTTGGAAAAATTAAAAAGTAATAGAAAAAGAACTTCTGTGGAGAGAGACATACTATGATGATCTTGCAGTGAATATAATCTTTAGGAATTTCTTAAATGGAGAGACTAATTTTTCTTATTAGTATATCTTCATAGATAGCATCTTGCCTTATGAGAAGGTGAATCAGAGTTCCTAGAGGCAACTGACACTTGAATGAGAGTACATGGATCCAGAGATTATATTTCTTGGCAAATTAGAAAAATGATCATGGACAGATAGAGGAGAATAATTAATTACATAATCAGAGACACATAAAAAATTCTGCCTTGAAGTAATATTTCTATCGTTTGCACTTCCCATGGAAAACAATATGTATAAGAATCAGGCACAATGGAAAAAAGGGAACGAAGGAGGTAAAATATTAAGTGCAATAACATAAAAATTTTAGAAGATGCAACTTAAAATAGGTACCTGAGAGCTTTGATTTTGTAAGTAATAGAGATATTAAATAAGAAACAAATAGTCTTAAGGACCAGGAAACAAAAAGTAAATGTGCAGAATATATAGAAAGGGAAAAGCATTAATTAAAACAACAAGAGAAATAATTGTAATTTTTTTTTTTAGAAAAATGGGAAAGAAAATTAAAAAAAAACACTGAAAAGTAGAAAGTGAAGGGAAGAAGAGGAAGGGGAATTTTATTTGACTATTTAAATTAAAAAAGGAAAGGGGGGGAATTATGCAACTGATTTTAAAAAGAAGAAAAATTAATCAATAAGTTAAATGAAACACCAAGGAGAGGGATTAAAAACAAGGGTGGAGTGTTAGGGTAAAAATAAGAAAAGAAATTGACACAGGGTTGTCATTAAGTAGATTGAAAATAACTATAGAAACAAAGAATTGTCTTTATTTAGAATAAAAAGAGCCACAAGGAAAAACACTTTTAATTCATTAGTCCATGTGTTTGTGTACAATTGAGGGGGTACAATTGAGGTTAAGCAAATTGCCTAGAGTCACCTAGCTAATAAGTATCAAGTGTTCAAGATCATAGTTGAACTTATGTCTTCCTAACAGCAGAGTGGTTAGTGGTTGCTTTATCCTGAGTCACCCAGTTACCCCAAAACCTTTAATTAACATTAAAAAAATAAAGATTAGTAGAAGAAAACATATATCCAACTCATAACTTTAAATATGAATAGATTTAACAATCCAATAAAATGGAAAAAATAGGGAAGATACAAACCAAAATAAAATTGTTTATAAGAAACACACCTAAAATGCAAAGATACATACAAAATAAAAATGAGATTCTGAAACACTCTAACAGATTCATTTGAGATAAATATAGTCATAATATCCAAAGTATGGAAGAAACAAAAGAAAAAGATAATTATAATTAAATTAATGGTTATCAATGATAATTTTCAAATAAAATCTTTTCATATTATAGCAATTCATTCACAAAATTACTCATTGTGATCAAAATAGATTTATATAACAAAGATGCCAGGATAGTTCAAGTTAGGAAAAAAATCAAATAATTTTATAAAAACAAAAACAACATAATTATCTCAATAGATAGAAAGGTCTTTAGTAAAACAAGACATTGATTTACTGCATAAAGATAGAGCATAGAAAGATCTTTTCAATATCATGAAAAAGTATTTATTAGTAACTAAAAGAAAGAATTATATGAAATGGGGATGTGCTAGAATGTTCAAAAATAAATTCAAGAGTAATAAAAAATGCTTATTTTCACAACATAATCCAGAAATGCCAAGACAAGAGATAGAAATTAAAGGTATAGAGATAGAGAGAACCTAAAACTATCTCTTTTTTTAAACTAATGGTTTATTTAGAAAATCCTGAGAAATTAGTGAAGATAACAATTAAGAAAATAGTTTCAGTAAAGTTGCAGGGTACAGAATAAACTCAGAAAAATAAATAGCATTCCTGTTTAATATTTTAAAAGTCTAAGAGGCAACAATAGAAAAAGAAATCTCATTTTTAAAAAATTATCAATGAATAATATATTTGGGGCTGAATCTAGCAAAACACATAAGATGCTTATAAAGGTTCAATTATAATTTTCTTTGAAGAAATAAAGAATAACAAATATCTGAAGGAATATTTAGTGGTCATTTCTTGACCCATGCCAAAATAATACAATAAAAATTGTAATATCGAAGTTAATTTACAATTGTAACATTACATAAATCAAAGTATCAAAGGGATACTTTTTTACAATTTGATAAAAAAGTCTCATAATGGTAAACAAACAATTTAGAATATTGACAGAAATAATGAAAAAGGTAGACAGGAGTATTTCCAGTAATAAAATAGCACTTCCATTCCAATCACATTATATTATAAGGTGGTAATCCTGAAAACCATTTCATATTGGTTTAAAGAAATAGGCAAATACCTCAATGGAACAAACTGGACAGAGCAGCATCAGAAGTATTGGAACTCAGTGACCATGTCCTTCTAAAAACTGGGAAACTTGAGTTACTTAGGAAAGAATCTTCTTTTCAATAAGAACTGTTGGCAAAAATGGAAACCAGTTTGGTATCAGATAGTCTCAGACCAACACCATACTACACATTTCAAAATAAATACACAATAAATAATGATCTTAATATTAAATATCCCATCATAAAAATTCTGAGATGCAGAAAATATGTTATTTAGGTAAGAGATATAATATTAACCAGATAAAGGACAAAAACAATTTCAAAGATAAAACAAATACCTATGATTACATGAAAACAAAATTGTGATGCATACAGGATACTGGTATAAACCTTACACACACACACACACACACACACACACACACATTTAACCAAAAGCTATTTTCCAATAAAAAAAATTGTCAATGAATGTGAAGCCACAGTTCTTAAAATAATTTCAAACTTTTACCAACCATATGAGAGACTGCTCCAATTACTAAAAATGAGAGAAATGAAAATTAAAATAACTCTGCAGCTTGATGTTATAGCTAGAAAGCTGACAAAAATTGAATAAGTAAATATAACATGAAATATGGAGATGTAGGAATATTAAGTTCCTAAAATTCCAAAAATTGTAAATTTTCGGTATAGTTAAGAAGCTACACAATCATTTTGGAAAGTTTGGAATCATGCAAATTACAATGACTAAAATGTCCCTACTCTTTAACACTGAGATTCTCCTTCTAGTCATTACCTAAGTAGACATTTGATAAAAGAAAGACTTCAGGGTCAGCTATGTGGCACAATGGATAGAGTACTAGTCCTGAAGTCAGGATGACCTGAGTTCAAATGTAACCTTAGATACTTAACACTTCCTAGCTATGTGATCCTGGGCAAGTCGCTTAACCCCAATTGTCTCAGCAAAATAAATAAATAAATAAAAAGAAAGAAAGACTTCATGAATATCAAAATAAACACAGACGCACTTCTGTGGTAGCACATTCTCAAAAAATCTATGGGTATGGAATTTTGCTTCAAAATTCTTCAGATTCAATTTATCAGTATATTTTGTTATTTTTCTCTTCCTCTCCTTCTTTAAAAATGTTATTTTTATATGGGGGAAAGAGGAATACAATGTCAAATTGTCTATGTATAAAAAAGAAAAGATGTAAATAAAATTTTATTTTTAAAAAAAACTGTCAATAGGAGAAGACATGAAACGGGCTGGGGGGAGTGGGGGGACTGAGTAATGAAGGATACTAATATCCTTAAAGACCCAATGAGTTAAAACCCTCAGTTATGAAACCCCTGCCTTGGGATTGAGCCCTTCAATTGATGACTGAAGTTAACCAATTTATCTTATTCACTACATCTAATCAGCTGTACACCATTTTATTAGACCATGTTTCATTGAATATGGCCAGATATCTTAGAAAAATGACTAGATTGTGGAATATAGTCTAAGAATTTGATCTGGAACCAGTTAAACAAAGATCTACATATATTTACACTCATTCAGGAAACAATCAAGAAGATAGCACCAGCATGAGAATTTCAATCATTGGTAAAGGTGCTAGTCCAAAAAGAGACCATCTGAGTAGTAGCAACAGGGTAGAGGTTTAGATAGCACAGATAGAATAGTTTCAGTTCCAAGGGACAAGATGCCTTTCCCAAGATAAACTCATCATTTCTAAACTCACCACCAAACTTTTAACAGCCTTGATTGCTCCCAACTCCCCCAGCCTCCTCTCCCCTCTGATTGATGGGCTGGAGGGTAAGCTGTTTCCACTGCCTTCTTTTATAGAAAAAAATTGGCACATATATAATGTGCACTTACTAAAAGATTGTAGACTGCCTGCCTACAAACATGCACTGTCCTTAAAACAAAAACAAAATTTTTGTCAATTTTTGACTCTGTGAAAACTTTCACCCCATCCCTCAGCTGTTCTGTAAGATTACCAATGACCTCTTAATTGCCAAATTCAGTTGTCTCATTCTTGAGGATCCTTTATCTGGTTTATGACACTGTTGACCATTCCCTCCTCCTAAATACTTTTTCCTATCTAAGTTTTTTTGTGATTTTTCTCTTTTTGTCTTTTTCCCATGATCACATAAATAAAAAGTGTTAGAGATTGGACTTTTTAAAAGTGATATGGTCTGCCTCTAGAAGTACTCATTTCTCCCTCCGTTTAGGCTTCAAGTAGAAGTTGGACATGCACTTTTCAGATTATATTCTAGTGAAGTTACCTTTAGTGTATGGATTGGATGAAATGGTCACGGGATACCTTCTAACTTTCAGTGTTTATGATTCTGAGTTATTTTTACAACATTATAAATACATGTGATAAATGTAAAGCCAAATGATGAATGCTCTCCATAGGTGATGAGGAACTAAAAACCTAGACTTGAAGTAAAAGTGTGCCCATGATCTAAAACGTCTTCTAATACTGTGTTCATTGAATTTATTCTAATTTGTTCTACAATGCTTTTGTTTTTATGCATAGTTGACTTTGAATTATTGAATCATGAATTGAATATATGGAGAATCCACATATTTAATAGAATGTTTACATCCTGCAGTCTGTCAGTAATTTTAAACATTATACTTAGGGTTTTTTTCCCCATTTTTTTTCTCTTTTAAGATCCCCAAACAACATTTCCTCCTATAACATTTTTTTCCTATAAAATTTTTCTGCCAAGATCTCAACTTTCTCCATGTGCAATTTACAAATTTTTATTGTTGGGAAGTCCTGTGTACTGAATTGGTTTTTACTTAAATCTATAGAATAATCATCCCATAGCTTTTCAGGACTTTTTTAGACAATAAAAATATCATTACAAAGGAAGGGGTCAATTTCTACAGTTCCAAGAAGAAATGAGTCTTTTAGATAGACTAAGCATTTCATTAATTACAAAAGCAATATATATTTAGAAAAGAATTAAGTGTCTACTTTGGCAATACATTTTAGTGGTTACAGAAATAATTCTGTAGAAATTAAATTTTTCTTCTTTCCTCTTATTATTTAATAGCTTTCTTTGAATTGCATACAACTAAAATGAAGCTATGCTTTCTGATCAGTGAGTTTATATGGCTTGGAGAAGGACTGAATTTACCCATTTCATCAAATCTTTGTCTCAGCATTTCTTTTTACTCAAGCTTTCATCATATCCATATCTAACTATGAACTAAAAAATAGATGGTCTCTGGGGCTGAGTGACCTAGTAAACAACTGATGTGTGAAACTTACAGAGCCATACACTTTTTTGAATTGTCTCTAAGAATTAGTTTAATGGGATTGAGTCAGTAATTAACTTTTTTTCTCCAATTATCATTTCTCTAATTCAAGATTCATCTACTGCATGTCAAAGAGAGGTCTACAAATCATTTAGAGAGTCAATGAAAATGTGAGTTGGGTTTTAATAAAGAAGGAAAGTTTCTTAATTCCTCTGCCATATCCCCTTCGTACTGCCTGTGTTGGCCTTGGAAATTTATAATGATCCCCTAATAATATACATATATAGATAATATACATTTATGCAAAATATATACATAGACATAGTGTACATGTTGTAGGGATATGTCTATGTCTTTATATACATGTCTTTTATCAGATAGTAATAAAATAAAATAGCTTCCCTTTTTCTTTAAAATTAAAATGAAAACTTCTAAGAAATATTTAGTTTGATTATTTCAGTCTTCTTGATTTAGGTTTTAATGAAATCATTTTCCTTGCCTGATCCTCTATTGAGTTCTGAGAAGACATTCAATCAGTTACACCTTATTATTGAGGATTAGTTGGAAATAAATCTTTAGTTCAAGTAAATTCAGATTTTTAATCAATCACTTCTGAAGAATTTCTATCAATTTCTCAATGGAGGACTTTGGTATAATATAAATATGCCTTATTTTTTAACTATCATAATTCTTTCAAGGATCTTTCAAAAGCAGTCTTATCTATAAAATAAAGGTGTTAGACTAGGTGATCTCTGAAGTTTCAAAAAATAATTCTTCCTTGTTTGATTTAGGATTTGAATTAGTTTTGCTAGATACCTATAAGAAGGAAAGGAAGGAAACAAGTATTTATTAAATGCCAAATATATGCCAATCACTATGCTAAGCACTTTACAAATATCAGCTCATTTGATTCTTATTACAATCCTGCAAGACAAGTGCTATCACCATCTCAATTTTACAGCTAAGGAAACTGAAATAGACAGAGATGAGAGATTTCCCCAGCTAGGAAATAACTGAGGTTAGATCTGAACTCTGGTCTTCCTGAGTCCAGATTCAGTTCTTTATCCATTGGGCTACTTAACAGCCAGTTATAAGGGACAACAAGGTAAGGAGAAATTGAGGCAGGAAGGACACCTGACAATTTGGAAGGACAGCAAGATCAGTTTTGCAATAGTGTCATGTATGGAAGGAAGTGATATAAGATAAAGCTGGAAATGTAAGGGGATGGAGGTTGAATATGGAAGATTTTGAATGCTGGGCAATTAATTTAAACATAGCTCAGTGGATAATCAGAAATCTCTAAAATATTTTCAGAAGAGTGATATGACCAATATCTATTAGTACAATGTTATTCTTGCAGCCATATGAAGAATGATTTCGATGGAAGAGGTAATAGAAGAGCTTCATGTCTAGTCCTCATGTATTTATCCATTTCTCTTAGTGTCAGATTCCTTGACTTCAGAATTCTGGTAATGCTGCATGTTAGTGAATGCAAAAGGACTAACCCACTATCTTAAATTATGTCTTGCTAAAAATTACATTTTAGTTTAATGAGAATTTTTCATTATTTCTCCCAACTTCAGCTTTACCCCCCATCCCCACCTCAATTAACTTTCCTGCTACTCAGAGGGCTTCATCATCCATTGAGTCATGCAGAACCAATTTAGGTATCATCCCTGATTCCTCACTTTCTCTCATTCCCTGTTAGGATTACAAGGTGATAACTCAGGTTGTCTAAACAATTCTCTGGCTCAGAATTCGCACCTTTGGTTCAGGCCTTTGAAGGGAGTTTATACCTTTGGACTTCTGAGGTAGAGTTTACATGTTTAAAGGAGTTTGCATCTTTAAGAGGAGCAAGTTCATTGGTTGAAGTATTTTCCCACAAGCCCCGTTGAGTTCTCACTAGCCCAGTCTCTGCTAGGATAAAAGAGAAGGGCAGACGGGCAAGGAGTAGTCTGACTGGGAGATTGAATTTAGACGGTGGTCTGGAAGGAGAGTCTAGGCTGGGAGAAGAACAAGACTTCCAGGGAGAACTTCAGGGAAGCTCGAGGAGATTCAGAGCCAGGATTCAGGAAGAAGAGGATGCAAGATTCTACCTTCACTCTGGCTGGAGGCTCCAGAAGCTTCCCAGGAAACCTGCTCACAGAGGAAAAGATTTTACAGAAAAGAGATCTCCTCCCAGAGAAGGATTACAATTGAGAGACAACAGGACATTACAATTCCCCATATCTAATCTATTGCCACATCCTTTAGATTCTATCTTTCTAATATTTGTCTCCTATATCAAATGAGATGTCTCTTATCTCTTTAATGCTGCTGCCATTCTGGCAGGAGCCTCCATCATCTAATGGCATGTAATCCTGTAATATCCTTCTATAAGGATTCCTTGCCTCAAATCTCTCCCCATTCCAGTTAAACTGATCTTCCTAAAGCGTAGTTCTGGCCATGTTACCCTCCCCATTGCCAACCTATTCAGTAAGCTCTAATAGCTCCCTATCACCTCTAGGATGAAATAAAAGATCCTCTGTTTGACATTCAAAGTACTTCATAACCTGGTCCCCTCTTACCTTTTCAGTCTTCTTACACGTTACTCCACTCACACACATATTCTTGGCCTTCTTATTGTTCATCAAACAAGATATTCCATAGTGAACACTATGCCTAGAAAGCATTCTTTCCTCAACTCTGCCTCCTCTGCTTCCCTGGCTTCAAATTCCAGTGAAAATATCACTTTTCATCATAAACCTTTTGGGATCTATTTTTTCCCTTTTCCCCACCTTTCCTCTGTTGATTATCTCCACTTATTCTCTTGTTTATACACAATGATTTGTATTAAAGGACCTATTTAGGATTCACTAGCTAGGAAATGTCTGATACAGGACTTGAATTCAGTTCTGACTGATTCTAAATCACACACTTTATCCACTTTGCCACACTATGCCATCTAAGATTCACTTTGTGAATACTTATTCTTCATATAAATTTTCTGAGACACAGAAATTCTATAGAGCAAAATACTAATATGTAGTTATAATTAATAATTTTATTTTGATTGACTCCTAGTAGGTTTATATTTTGCCTTATATAATTAATCCATCAACAGACAGTTATTAAGCACTTAGAATGTGGCAGTGTCTGAGCTAAGTAATGGAGATATAAAGGAAAAACAACACTTACTTCACTCAAGGAGAATAATAATTATGTTCAATTACATTTTGACCTCCTAAGAATTAATTTGTAAAATTCTTTTAAGTATAAATTAATTTGTAAAATTCTTTTAAGTATCTTGGAGCCGTGCCTGATTCCTATGAGTTGTTATTCTGCCCTAACATTCCTTTGTATACTTTGTATAGTTTGAACAGTAGCTAGTTATGTACCATGAGATCTATGCCACAGGTGCTGATAACCTTCACCCGTCTCTTTTACCTGCCTTTGAAAAATTTGTGCTGTGTTCATTGCTCTGGAGAGCTAGTTTCCCACTAAAATTCTACCCCCACTTCAGATTTTTGAGGGTCAATTCTATTTTTTGGTTGCAGTCTGAGAGGTTATCTCTAATAGGGGTGGAGGCTGGGAGAAAATATAAAAACGAGATCCAGAGTACAAATACCCATCATGTTTAGAACAAACAGTACAAGCAAGTCTCATCAACACCAAATGGGTGCTTCTTCCTCTCTGGGTGACTCTCACTTCTCAGGTGGTCTGTTGCCATTTCTCGCCCTGCAACTTCTCTTGACAGCAGAGCAGGAAAAGAAAAATACACCAGATTTCTTTTGAGATTTCACAAGATTTTATACTGATTAACTAAAGATAAAAACAGGCATGGGCCCCATTTCAAATATAAGCTAATCTAGGAGACTATATGCTAATGGAGCTAAGTTTGGGAGTATATAGGCTGGAGCAAGAGGCTTATTTCTCAGTCCCCCTACCCCTGCCCCACACTGACCTTTGGATTTCCTTATACTGAACCTCTGGAAGTCCTTATACCTCAGAACTGACTTCATGGATAATCCTTATGGGTAAGATTGCTTATCATTCTATCTAAGCATGGAGTTCCAGCTCAAAAGAATTAAAAGGGCAATAATGGCTGATAGGAACTAGGAGTCAGAAAATAGCTATACTTGCTCTAAAGTGGCGACTGAGGATACCTTATCTGTGTAATGCTGATTGCCTCTAGTTGAAAGTTAGTTTTAGAAGTCACAGATTGTTATTTTTTTCCCCTTTGTATCCCCAGCACCAAGCATGGTGTTGGACACATAGGGGGCACACAAATACCTGCTGGATTCAATTGAACTAAACAAGCACAAGGAAAGTATGTAGTGAAAAGAATAGAAGCATCAAGACTAATAATTTGGAAGACTCTATCTGACCATTAATAACAACATGACCAAAGACAAAAATAGTTTAATCACTCTAAGCTTTATAAAATGACAATAACAACACCTACCTTGCTGACTTTACAAAAGGTATTGTTACAACCAAGTTAATAGATATAAAATGCATCATAAAACTAAAAGGATTATATAAATGCCTATCCTCATCATCAACATTAAAGAATATCTAGTTTGAAAATTTTTATATCCTCAATTGTACTCTTCAAGATTTTGTGTTTAGGATTTCCTTTTTGTGAACTACTTGTAAGGTTATAAAATAAGATTATGAAATAGACTCTTATTACTCTAATAAATATAAAAATTATGAGGGCTTTTATTACTTTATGTATCTTTTAGACTTGTATCTTTAAAGATTTTCAATTACATGACTTGACATTCAAAACTTCTGACTTTCTCTGACCTTCCTCCCAACCACACTCTTATATCCATCAGTACTTGTGAGATTTCAAAAGACATCTGGCATCTTTCCTTTTTCCTTCTCCCTTCAAATCAAGATCAGCTACTAGAGAAGTATAGTGCTTGACTTGATCATTTGGGGAGGTGATGTTTGCTTTCCAAGCTTAAAACAGATTCCAGATTAGCCAAAATCTTATCATTTCTGGAATCTACCAACTATGTTCATACTCAAGCAACAAACATAAACACAATACCCAAATTTGCAGTCTTTTTCATTGAAGATTTGCTCTGATTTTAACTTTTTCAGAAAATGTATTTGCAAACAAGTACTCATTTAGTGGATGCTAAATGCTTTCTTAAATGTTAATCAGTCATTTTTTTAGTTATGCTTGATTCTTCATGACTTCATTTGGGTGTAATTCTTCTCTAAAATATAATGTTCTCTGGAAGCAGGTTTCTTGGGGGGCTTCTGGAGGCTGCCAGTAATCACCACAAGTGCAGCCAAGGATTAAAGTCTAAATCCTTTATTGTTTCCATCAAAATCTTAACTCCTTAACTTGGAGCTTGACTAGTTTTCTGGAGGCCTTCTGGATCTTGCCTCTAGTCCTTTGCGTCTGCCAGCTTCTGTCTCCAGCTCCCTTCAATCTCCAGACAGCACAAAGGTGGAAAATGGAATGAATCTGTCTCCACCTCTGAAAGTGGGCTTGTCCTTTAGTGAGCTTCTGTGTCTGGCCCTGAGAACTTCTTGCTTATATGCTGTACACACCAATCATTATATCACTAGGAAACCATTATTTGTTGTAGGATTAAATCAATGCTAAACTAGATTTAACCATTGTCTCCTCAATTCTACTTAGTACCTTGTTTCAAGTTCTGGCCCATAACATTTCCTTGTAGGATCAGATCAATCATACTGAACTAGGCTAAATTAGATAATTATTGTCTCTATTAATTCCACTGTCTAAGTACCTTGTAAGAATCTCAACATTTGGGGTTTTCTTGGCAAAGATACTGGGGTGGTTTGCCATCGTCCTCCAGCTCATTTTACAGATAAGGAAATTGATATAAACATGATTAAGTAATATTCCCAGGACTACATGGCTAGGAAATGTCTGAGGCCAGATCTGAGTTCAAGTATTCCTGACTCCAGACCCACCATTGTAAACACTATGCCACTTAGTTGCCATTTCTAATCTGCCATAGATTATTTCTGGGGATGTTTTCCTTGTAAGGAAAATACGTAAACATTTAAAAGATGAGGAGAGCTTTTTATTCCCACTAAATCATTATGACTATTTCACAAGCATTAATCAAAATTTTTCATCATAAATTGAACCCTAGCATTTTAATGTAAACCAGTAGAATTTAAAGATGAGGTCCCCATCCTCCCTTCCATTTTATTAGGTTTCTATCATCTATGGGTTGTTGCATGCCTGACTTCACAGAACATTATTTTAAATCACAGTTGAAGCAATCATTCTATCTTTTAGAAGTTAAATATAAGATACATGAAGTTCATATGCTCTTTTTGTCTATATTTCATAAGCTGAACAATTTGAGTTTTTTATAAATCTTAACATACCCATTGATGTTAACTTATGCCTATGCAGTTCTTCCTTCACAAATCAGCTTTGGAGGTAGATAATACAAGTTTATTTTGTGCTAGCCATATCAATAGCATTTTATAGAAAGATTCTAATGAAAAGAAAATGGATTATGAAGTTAGAAAGCTAGATTTAGAATTCCAGTTCTAATTACTACTACATCTAAAGGATCTTAGACTAGTCAATATACTTAGTATTTGCTAAGTGTCTACCTTTTGTAAGGCTTGCATTAGGTAGATAGTGAAGCATCTATGGACAAAACAAAATATTCTGCTTCAGACACTTGTAAACTAGGTGAATCAGGGCAAGACATCTACTGGGTCTCAGTTTCCTTATCTATAAAATGATAACCTTCACCTTACCAAGTTGCTGTGAAGATCAAATGAAGTAATGAAGGTGAAGTGCTTTTTAAATCTAAAATCTCCCAAAGCACCATACACATGTTAGATGTTTATCATTACTATATCATTATCTCATTATTATTACCATCATAATTCCAGCTCTGTATCCCATGATGCAATGAAGCTTAAAATAATTCATCCCAAGCCATATAGCTAGTGAGTAACAGATCTGTTCTTTTTACTATGCCATGGTAATTCATGATCACATGGAACCAGGACTAGCTAACAGGTGAGATGACCTGAGTTCAAATCCTCCTTCTGACATTTATTGTTTACATCTATGAGAAGGTCAATGAATTTCTCTGGGCATTCATTTCCTGATTTGAATTTCAATTCTGTAATCACACGGAAAGCTAATAAATAGGCTTTCATTTCAGCTTGCCCAGATTCAAGTTTTTTACCTTACTTCCCAGAAATTTTCAGATTTTGATATCCTGAGGTCATGCACAGGCTACTTCCTAGGAATCTTTTATTTGTTGTCTTCTCCTATTAAAAAGTAGACACTTGAGAGTAAGGATTATCTTATTTGCATTTTCTTGATACTTCTAACATCACTAATACCATCTCTCTCTTTCTCTTTCTCTCCCTCTCCCTCCAACTTCCATCCATCTATCATTTTTCATTTCCCACAAGGCTGCAATCATCTAGACTTTTTGATCATACCCAGGAAAGTTTTTTAGTTTAGAAGATCACTTCAGTTCTAGAAATTACAATCTTGGAATTATCTCCCTCTGATTGGAATGTGTAGGGTTCCTACAGAACTCTGATTTAAGGGAGAGTATCCTAAACAGTCATCTCTTCAATTCCTACCAGACTGCTCTCCTCTGGAGTTTGCCATCAAGGCCTATACTGGATCCTTTCTCTCCCTTATCTTTTTTCCAACTTCATTTTACATACTGTATTATCTTTTTCATTAGAATATGAGCTGCTTGAGGGAAGAGATTGTCTTCTTTCTCCTTCCTCCCATATATTTTCATTCCCAGTGCTTACCACAACTTCTAGTACATACTATATGTTCTTAATAATTAGTGATTTACTGACTGATCATGGTTGTCTATCATCTGTTTCTCTATCTATGGACCCTCAGGTATTTTCTAGTTCTAGATGCTAATGAACTCTATACCAAGATTTCAGGTCACAAACACATAGTTAATGACAAGGAAAAAAATTAGAAGTAGGCATATGCTATGCTCATTGCACTAAGATACCTTCTATGTTTAATGTGTTCTATGACTTATTTTTCTCATAATATCCTTGGCATCTATCCAGTCATAAAATCATCAGCCATTGCATATAAAGGAAATTCAGTCTAGCACAAAGAGGTTAATATCTTTACCAAAGTAAAGAACTGATTTAATATCTGCTTGGCTATTTATGAAAGGCAGCATGGATGTGATGAGGAGAGAGCTGCCTCTGAAACAAAATAGTTACATGACCATTGGCAAATCATTTAATTTCTCAGGGCTCTGAATAATTCTGGCAATTGAAGAAAAGATGCTTATCTAAAGGAAATTTCCTCACCTGACAGTTTCTTAGGCCAATGAAGTAACAGCTCCTGTCTCTATCTCTTCGTTCTTATTAATATGATTTTCTCTCCATGGAGAAGTTTTTCCCCCAAAGGTAAATCATACCTGACATTTGTTAACCTAATGGAATTAATTCTATTAGGAGCATTGTCTTTTGAGAGACAATTCAAAAATAGAAATGGTGCCAAAAGAGATTAAATTTTATGAATACAATGGGATTATTCCTTGAAGGTCAACACTCATGTGTCATGAAAAATCAATAAATATTTAAGTGAATTTATTAAAATTTCATAATGTGAAGAAAGATAAAAGTGCTAATTGCCTATTTAATAAAAGAATTTGTACTTCTCAATTCAAACTATATTGAATGAAATAAATCATAATGAATTTTGTTATTTATATTTTAAATTATATGTCATTATTTAAAAGATTTTTGGGGAAAAATAACTCAAACTATTTCAATTAAGTACCAATACCATCATCTGCTATCTGATCACAAAATTTAAACTGTCATTCAATCTTAGTACATTATAATGTAAGAGTGACCAGAAAACTGAATTATCAATTACAAGGTGATAGGTTAAAAAGATCAAATTGCAATTTTAATACTTATCAGCTGTGTGACATTAAAAAATGTCACTACACTGAAGCCTTATATGCTTAATATGCAAAACAGAGTCCAATAATACTTGCTTTACCTATCAACTAAAGTTGAAATGAAAGTATTCACTTCATATAACTTATTATAGTTTATATTTGTGAATTAGTTAAAGTCTTTTGGAGAGAGAATTAATGCCTTCAAATTTCTACTTAAATAAATAAAGGCAGAACCTTTATTCTTCATTTTTATTAAGTTCTCTTTATTAAGTTCTAGCATTTTGGGGTTTTTTGTTGCCTTTTTCACACTTTACCTTTATTGAAATATGCTTATATTCATGTCACAATGATTGTAATAAGCTCCTTGGTGGCAAGAAGAGTGTTTTTAATCCCCAACACTAATTAACATTCTAGCTTTAGTAGCACTACATAGTATGTTTTTGAATAAATTAAGCACAAAAAAGTATTTCCATTCACATGGCAGAACACAAAAGACAATTCCTTATAAAAATAAATCCCTATTTCATACCTCTTACTTTTACATATATATATATATATATATAAAACAAATATATATATATATATATATATATATATATATATATATATATATATATATATATATATATATGTAAAACAAATTCTGTAGGTTATTTTGAAAACTTCTGTTTATCTCTGCTTCCTACTGAACTTCTCTCTGTTCTCTTCTTTGCATTTAAGAAATTCTTACATCTTTTCTTCCCCCTTTTCTCTTTCATCTTTCTTTCTCCCCTTCCTCCCTCCCTTCCTTCCTTCCTTCCTTCCTCCCTCCCTCCCTCCCTTCTTTCCTTCCTTCCTTCCTTCCTTCCTTCCTTCCTTCCTTCCTTCCTTCCTTCCTTCCTTCCTTCCTTCCTTCCTTCCTTCCTTCCTTCCTTCCTTCTTCCTTCCTTCCTTCCTTCCTTCCTTCCTTCCTTCCTTCCTTCCTTCCTTCCTTCCTTCCTTCCTTCCTTCCTTCCTTCCTTCCTTCCTTCCTTCCTTCCTTCCTTCCTTCCTTCCTTCCTTCCTTCTTTCCTTCCTTCCTTCCTTCCTTCCTTCCTTCCTTCCTTCCTTCCTTCCTTCCTTCCTTCCTTCCTTCCTTCCTTCCTTCCATGCTTTATTTTATCATGATGTTCTTTTCCAAATATTTCCCTCTACTCTTCTCTATAAAGTTATTTTTTGTTTCAAATTATACAAATTAAAGAGAAAATAAGCCATTCAGCAAAACTAATCAACATATCAACAATCTGACATTATCAACAATGTTCCACACTTATAGTTTCCTATATATGCATTTTATCATCTCTTCTTCCTAACCAAATGTAATAATTTTAATTACACATCATTCAGTTTTTGTTATTGCTACTGTTATATTAATGGAGTAATTATGTGTATTGTTTTCTTTCTTTTCTTTACTTTACATCAATTCATATCTCTTTCCCTGCTTTTCTGCTTCTCTGTTTTTTTAATATTCATCATTTTTAAGGCACCATAGTATTACATGCATATTCATATGTGTCACAATTTGTTTAGCCATTCTTTGATTGATGCCCCAATGAGTAGCTAGATGGCATAGTGGATAGAGCAATGGGCTTGGAATCAGAAAGACTCATTTTCATGTGTTGAAATCTGGCCTCAGATATTAGGGATGTGATTCTGGGCAAGTCAGTTAACATTCTTTAACCTCTGTTTCTTCATCTATAAAATGAAAGAAATGGCAAACCATCTAGTGTCTGCCAAGAAAACCCCAAATGAATCATGAAGAGACTGAAACAACACAACCACAATTTAAATAAATGTTTATCAAATTGAATCTAACTTCCTGAAAACTAAAACATTATCTGTATTTGACATTTTATTAATAAGATAGTCTCTTCTTTAACATGTAGGTAAACGTGGATTTAAGAAAACTGAGAGCTTGATTCCTTTTATTAGTAATTTACCCTGGAGTGTTTGGAATATTTAGGGGAGAGTAGCACCTCTAGTATGAAGAGTAGCACCTCTTGCCAAGCCCTTTACAGTGATATTCATCCACCTTTGGTGTCCATCTCTCACTCAGCTCTCACCTCTGGGTCCAAGAAGCTGTAACTTGTGCAGCAACCACACCCTGGTAAAATCATATTGGCAAAGAGGCTCAATCAGGTTGAGGGTAACCAATAGTTCTCAGACCCCTTGGTGAGTTAGGAATATCTACCCAAGTTTGTGAGGATTTCCCCAGGCAAAGTGAGGAAATGAGAACAACTTGTTCCAATAGCCATGGAGACAGCTAATGCAGGCACTGCAAAGTTATCTACTCCACCCCAGGCCTGACTTTTGCCT
Source organism: Sminthopsis crassicaudata (assembly GCF_048593235.1). Classification (NCBI taxonomy): domain Eukaryota; kingdom Metazoa; phylum Chordata; class Mammalia; order Dasyuromorphia; family Dasyuridae; genus Sminthopsis; species Sminthopsis crassicaudata. The sequence continues at coordinate 173,020,345 of NC_133618.1, read as the reverse complement.
TGCCCCTGGACTTCAATGATTTTGGTGGCTTTTGATTTTTTGGATTTGGTTTCACTTAAATCCAATTCATCCACAAGTCAAGAAATGATGATCATTGATCCCCTTTGAAATGAAGAACAAATAATTAGTTTATTGTTGTGAGTTGCTGCCTATCCTCTAATAGTAGAAACACTAAATATATATATATATATATATGTATATATATACATATATATTAAAAGAAATATTGTTTTCTTATATTTTAAGACCATCTGTTTTTTTTCAGTATATATTCAGTCTTTCTCTGAAGATCACAAATCTACTAATCAGTCAAAAGTGTAATGGCCAAAATATTGATCACCTTGCAGTCTTTAGGCTTTCTCAGGATATAGCTGGGCTGTTCCTTTTATAACATACTCACAGTCCATTACCTTGGTCATTTCAACTTGGTAGCACATGCCAGGGCTCAAAATCTGTTGGCATAGCCTTCAAGAACCTAGTATCAGCTCCATTCCACACTAATTTATTGAAGAACAGAAGTGTTCCAAATCTAGAGTTCATTGGCTACTTAGTGCTTTCTAAATGTACCCCAGTTTTGGGACAACAGCCAATCAACATTAAAAGCATAAAAGAGGGTTGGTAAACATGAACAATTCTGTCAGCTGATGAATTCTTCATATGGAAAGAAGCTAAGCTTTTGAAAAGATATAATGATGTAATATAATAGGAGAGGCACACTCCTTATTTTGAAGCATATGGAGGCATTTTATTTAGGTTTCAGATTGAATTATGTGGCAAAGAGACATATTAATTGGCTGTTAGAAGCTGAAATGGTTACATTCAAATGTCACTTAATGTTCAAAGTGGGATCTTTTCTTCCTTCCTATTTGGCAGTGTTCAAGTAAAGATGCAAGGACTAAGCCCTCTGTGGGGAGAGAGGTCTCAAGGCTTTGCTCTCTCCATCAGGACTGATGTAATGTTGCTAATAAGAACATGGTTCTGCTATTTCTATCTCTGTCGTTTTTATTCTTTTCCACTTTTAGGTAAAGGGATATTCTATATAGTCATAACCTTGTAATGCTGTGAGCTTTGAAGGTCAAGAGAGAGAGAGACATCCAAAATTCCAGAATTTGTTTGGCAGCTATGTGGTAAGGATCAAAGTTCTAAGTGGCTTTTTTGGACCCAGAATAGCTCGAAGAGAGCTGAAAGGGAGCTCTGGCAATTTATCCATCAGCAATAGTGAATTTGAAAATAAACTTGGTAGATTTATGGAAATTGCATTAGATTTGTGCCCACTTTCCTCATGGACTAATATGTTATAGGGGAGCAACTGGTCTATATTTCTGATTTTGCTCTTCAGAATATCTTTCACTTTATTAAAAACTAATTGATTAAATGGAATAGGAGTACTGATCGCTAATGCTTAATATTAGAGAAAACATATTGGAATAGGAGCATGAAATGAGAGCATTAAAGAGATAATCTACTTTCTCAAAACAGCAAGGTTATAGATATAGCCTTGTTCTGGGACATTTGTCTATTCGGTGATAGTGGAAGTTGGCATGGGGATCCCCAGAGCTTATAAAGACTATGCTTCGTCAGCTCATCACAAAATATTTTTTCTCGAGATAGAGCAGGCATTATTATTCTTATTTTCCACAGAAGGTAACAAAAGCCAGAGAAATTAAATGACTTGTCTACAAACATATATTCTATTGTCTTCCTTTCCCTCTTTTAAAAACTATTTTCCCTAAAGTCTATATAAATGTTGAAATATAACATAAATACAGATTCTTTTTCTTTTTTCCCATGCTGCCTGCTAATTACATGTATTATTTAAATAAATAGCATCAAGGACCACAAGTGTCCCTGTATACTTAGAATCTCTCTTGGCAACCATCTTCAAATCCCATAGCTCAGTCATGATCCAAAAACTCAAAACTCACTGAATTCTTAGTTATCACATGCTTGGAGGAAAAAGAATGGTAGCTAGATTGAGTTGAAAATAGTTCTTTAAAAAACTACCAATCTTCAAAAAGAAAAAACAAAACTCTTGTGAAAGAGTATAAGCAGATGTAATTCATGATTTAACTCACTACTTATGCTTAGTGTAGCTGTCATCTGGATCTATGTGCTATGTCCCAGGTGTGTTGTGGCATATGATGTGAATACAGTGCTTTTCAGAAATGAGATGTCTGTACTCCTTAGAATATTATTTTAGATTACATCTGCCCAGGAAATCAGGTTTAAATAACATTTCCCCTCTCTGGCAAGGTGCACTATATCTGCCCATATCCTCAATTTGCACCCCAACTCCAACCCTAACCCCTTTGAGAATACAGGATATTTCAATGACCCTTTCAACCTTGAACTCCAAACTACCATAATATCACACATAGTGGAAGTCAATAAGTCAATTCAATGTATTTCCCCATGAATAGATTCTTTTGTGTGATGCACATCATAGTGATTTCTAACTTGCAATATCTCACTACAGTCCCACTAATTTAGCCAGCCAAATTTCCCCTTTTACTTACTTGGCACAGGCTTTTTTTCTGGGGCATGATGATCTCAGCTGTGTTGTTAGTGTACAGACAGAATTTCTGCTTTGGAAATGCCTTGATTAGGCAAAGTTCTCTAGCAGTGGTTTCCGATATAATGGAAAGAGCACTAGACCAAGAATCAGAATTCCTAGTTCTGCCACTTATAAGCCTGGAATTTACTTATAAAACTGGAATTTACTTAACTTCTTTGTAGCTCTTCTCTCTCATCTGTCAAAAGACAATAAACACCTGCTCTGCCTACCTAACTGCATTGTTTGTGAAGATCAAATGAGATAATGTATAAGTAAGCACTTTGAAAAATGTAGGGTAATCCATAAGTATAAAACATTTGAATAAATAAGCTAAAATAAATTATTTAAGTAGAATTAATGTTTATTTTCCAAAATTTAGGTCTATTAAAATACATTGGGCATTTTAAAGGTCAGGTATAAAGAACATTGATAAGGATTTCAGGAGTCTTGAATCCTGAATCTTTATATGGGTTCTAATTCTGTGACATTAGTGTTAGGATTACTTTAATCTGTGCCTCAATTCCCAACTGTAAATGACAATATTTATTTCTTAAGGACATTGTAGGGATAAAAGGAAAGAGGAAACGAATCTTTGGTCTTAAAAGCTACACAAATACAAGTTAATATTTTAAGTATTGAAACTAAAACTGGGATCATGATTTTTATAAAACACAATTAACATATCAAGTAGTTTTCAAGCTGTATTAATGAAATTCTGTTATTTCTTGACTAGTGATTTTTGAAATGCCATTTCTTATCCTGTATTGTTCAATATTTCCAAAAGATATATGTGATCTCCTTGGTTGTCAGAGCTTTTTATGCTTTTGCCTCAAATTATTAATATGTACTTATTGGTTTATGTACTATATGCCCTTGACAATATAAGTAGTCCTTGAGGGCAGGCAGAAGAAATATTATGTTTTGTTTTGTTATGGCATTCTCAGCACTTACCACAGTATTTTAAGTATATTAGCCACTTCATACAATCACAGAATTTGAGAGTTGCAAAAAAAAAAAACAAAAAACAAAAACAAAAAAAAAACTCAGTAAAAACTTAGTCCAATACTTATCTCTACTAATTAGCCATTCAGATTTTGCCTAAAGCCTCCAAGGTGGGATATAAGCCATTCCACTGTTCAAAAACAATTCTTGGGGAGGGGGAGGAGGGTGTTGCACTTAATAGAATTTTATTTTTTGCAATTAGATGTAAAGATAATTTTAACATTCGTTTTTTAAAAGATTTTGAATTCCAAACTTTTCTCCCCCTTTGTTATTTCCCCTCCCAAGACAGCCAACAATCAGAAATGGATTATATATGTACAATCATGTTAAACATATTTCCACATTAATCATGTTGTGAAAGAAAAATCAGAACAAAAAGGAAATTATAGAAAGAAAAATAAGACAAAACAAAAATCAAAAAGAAGTAAAAATAGTATCCATCAGTTTGCATTCAGATGTGGATGGCATTCCTGATAGAATCCTTTGGAATTATCTTAGATAGTTGTTTTGCAGAGAAGAGCTAAGTCTATCATAGTCGATTATTACATAATGCTGATGTAACTGTGTACAATGTTCTCTTAGTTCTGCTCACTTCACTTATCATATATAAGTCTTTCCAGGCTTTTCTGAAATCTGATTGTTCATTATTTCTTATAGAATAATAGTATTCCATTTCATTTATATACCACAACTTGTTCAATCTTCCCCAACTGATGGGCATTGTCTCATTGTAATGTCAATTGACATTACAAAAAAAAAAAAAACCTGCTATAAATATTCTTGTATAGTTTGATCCTTTCCCCTTTTTTTATGACCTCTTTGTGATACAAACCTAGTAGTGGAATTGTTGGATCAAAGGATAAACATGGTTTCATAGATCTTTGGGCATAGTTCCAAATTGCTCTCAGAATGGTTGAATAAATTCATAATTTTACCCACAATGAATATGTTTCAATTTTCCTACATCTTTTCTAATATTTGTCATTTTCCTTTTCTGTCATATTAGCCAATCTGAGAAGTGTGAGGTGGTCCTTCAGAGTTTTTCTTTTTTAATTTGCATTTCTTTAATCAATAGTGATTTAGTGCATTTATATATGGTTATAGATAGCTTTAATTTCTTCATCTAAAAACTACCTGGTCATATCCTTTGACCCTTTATCAATTGGGGAATGACATATCTTTATACATTTTACTCAGTTCTTTATATATTTGATAAATGAGACATTTATCAGAAATACTGGCTGTAAAAATTATTTCCCAGGTTTGTGCTTTCCTTCTCATCTTGGTTACATTGATTTTGTTTATGCAAAACTTTTAAATTTAATGTAATCAAAATAATCTCTTTTGCATTTCATAATGTTCTCTATCTCTTGTTTGGTAATAAGTTATTCCTTTATCTATAGATATGACAAGTAAACTATTTCTTGCTCTCCTAATTTGCTTATCAGTCTTTATATTTAAATCATATACTCATTTCAATCTTATCTTGGTATAGGGTAATAACTCTAATAGTTAGAAAGTTTTTCCTGATATCTAATCTATATTTTCTTTTTTGTTGCTTCTATCCCAGGGCCCTACAAACCAACTGTGATAGTTCTTCCAAAATTTAAAGATCATCTTTACCTTGGAAGTTCTTTCTGAATAGGGGCTTACTTCCTTCAAATGACTTTCACAGGACATAGACGCAAGATTCTTCACCTTCTTGGTTACCTTATTCAAACACTCTCAAGCATATTGAAAAATTTCTTAAAATATAGTGCCACAAACTGAACAGAATACTCCAATTGAAATCTAATGAGCAAGGGGCAGCTAGGTGGCGTAGTGGATAGAGCACCAGCCTTGAATTCAGAAGGACTCGAGTTCAAATGAGAAGAAGGATATGCTTGTGAGCTGCATGGGAGCTGTTTGACCCTGAGCCCTGAGTTGAATGAATTCTGTGCTGCTTGATCTCTGCATTGTCTTTTGCTGTGACTTGGGTAGGGTATCTTCTATGCTGGGCAATTATCTGGCCCTATCGCCTACTCCTTGCTCCTGTGAGCAAGCATGTCTGCAAGCCCTCTGCTAATTCTGGTTTGTCACTGCTCAAAATTTCCACAATATTCTGGTAGTATTTTTATATAATCTTGGTCTGGATAGAAATATTTATAGGGTTGTTTTTTTTTTTTTTTTGCTTTCTTTATATTTTCTTGTGATACATTTTTGAAGTTTTATTGAAATGCATTGGGTTAGGGCAGGGTAGGGAGTCTTGGCTCCTCTAGTTTCTAACATGCTACTCTCTTCCTGCATCTTCTTATCTTATTTTTGTGAAGTTGATTTTTTTTTTTTTTTTTTGCATACAAGCATAAGGCAATACATTTAGCCTTAATGAATTTCCTTATATTTAATTCAGCCCAAAGATCTGGCCTTTTTAGTTAATTTTGTATTATAAATCAACCACTGTGTTATCCTGCCCAATTTTGTATCATATGCAATTGTGATTAGCAGAAATTTACCCGGAGATTCGTAATATGGGGATTATAAACTTGGTTTTTGATAATTATGTTTAAATATAATAGTATTGCTTTGCAATTCTATGCATTTTATTGTGGTATTTTATTATGCCCATAGGGTTCATAGGCTTCATCAGAGTACTAAGTGTATTTATGTCATACCACAAAAAAGTTCCAAATCCTGATCCATATCTACATCAAAAAACTGTCCAGGATCAAACACAATAATAATAAATAATAAATAAACAAATGCTCATGGAATTTGACAATCAGGGCTGACCTGATATTTTGGGGAAATAAATTAATAATTTGATCACTAATAAAAGTGAAAGAAAGGAATACTAGAGAACTAGAAAAAAAGATTTTAAAAGTAAAATGACATTGTTCTAAATAAATGATAAGGCATTTTCATAATCTATGGTAGTTGGATGTGCTTTTGCGAGCTATTCAAAGTCTTATGCACATCTGGGACATTTCAAACATTTTAGATGGTAACACCAGACTACCACTGCAGCAGGCAGCATTTGCAGAGCTTGCCAAATTTGTACTTAGAGGGATCCATAAGACATGCCAACTATTTTTATGAATTTGTGAGTTTGGCTGACATACATTTTCTAGGTTTTGAGATGTTCCATTTGGCTACTTGAATGCTCAAGTCCAATTATGTAATAAGTGGGTGTGGCATTCATTCTTGCTGCACTCCCATGACAATAATTTGTAATTTGTCATTTCTTTTGTATAGCTGACTTAATTTATTTAGTAAACTTACGTCATTTCCAGCAAACTCTTTTTCCCTTAGGTGCCAGAAACAGGAAGGTTGTTATTATTTATGGTCATGTCTAGATGTAATTTTAACTCATATGGACATCATAATTATATCAAGAATAGCTAATGAAAAAATCCCTAGATATTGATAGAACCAGATTAGAAAAGGGAAAATTGCAATTCTGTGCTTCTGTAGATATAAGATAATCTTCTTAGACATGGGAAATTTGTAAAAATGCAATTCAAATTGTTAAACAAATTTTTTCTATGAACCGAATTATAGAAAAAAATTCTCTTTCCTTTTATAATATTTTACATGTGAGCAAAAATGTGTGTTGAAGATAAATCCCCAGAATCAGTGTGTAATAAAAGACCAAAGGTTGACTTTATCAACCTAGAGGTTAACACTGGTTCAAATTCAGAATACATAATGGCTGTGCTATCAGAAGCAAGTCACATAAACTCTGAAAGTCTCTAAACAACTCTCTAAAACTATGAAATAAAGAGGAATAGTTAAGCTGTTAAATTAGTGGAGAAAATTTCCTCAATGAATTTTCTATACTGATGAAATAAAAAGTGGGAACCAAAAACTCCAGAAAATGAAATCTGTTAAAAATAAAAAAAGAAAATCTATTAAAATCACTAAAGGAGATAAAGAATTCTTCAATCATGAGATCTAGGTTTGCAAGACCACTAAAAGATTATTTTGTAATTCAGAATCAAATAGAGATTATTGGTTTCTAAGTGTTATTTCTCATTGAAGGGTTGGAGTAATAAGAAATCGCATAATTTACATATTACTCAGCTTTCTAATAAGATAATAATAACTCCTAAAATATGTTCAAATGGATATAAGGATATTCCTGTATCTATGCTTAGCAACTGATTTAGTTGAGATTCAAACAGAGAATACAAATATGACAATAACTTAAAAACAGATAGTATCTAAGATGCCATCAAGTCTAAGCCACACCTGCAATAGAATCCCTTCTATAACATATACCATTAAAAAATGTAGATTTTTGGTTATTATGAAAGCTAGCTCCTTCCACTTCTTTTTCTAATCCAATATATTTTCTTCTAAGTCACACTGTCTTTTTCATTGTGTAATAGATTGATTTAGGCAATATTTTAACACAAAATATTATTTTTAATCCATTCTCCCTAGTTTTCAAACATGATATAGCAATAATTCGCCAAGGTAAGTATCAGTTGAATTAATCTAGTTCTAGTGAGTTCTGACTTCAGGCTTCCAGTTAGGGTTTATTCTTATTCTCTTAAGAGTATTTAGAGAGGCCACATGACCATGCAGTGAGAGTGTTAGCTTTGTAATCAGGACAAAACAGAATTAAATCTTACCTTTGCTCTTTGCTAGCTTTGGGACCACAGGCATATCACTTAGATGTTCTGAACTTCAGACAATTCTCTAAGATGATAACTGAAAATAGATGAAAAGTCCCACACAGATGAAGTCACAGGTCCTGGTCATATGACATATTCAGTTTAGACAAATTACTTTTCAGATGAGAAAACTGTTCATTTCTCTAGTAAGAATGAAGTTGGACAAGAAAACATCCCTGGGCATCAGGAAATCTACTTTTGCTTTGATAATCTGAAAGAAAAATTATGATCTAGTTTTGTCCAATTCACTCATTTTCTTTTTCTATTCATAAAACAGTTATAACCAGGATTCACTTTAAACATGCATTTGGAATATTTAAGTTCATGAAAATCCACAATCTGAAGTATTTTTGCATACTTCCATAGCAGTTCTATTTAAGTAAAATACATATCAATAACTCTTCAAGAAGATTAAAGCTTTGTAATAGTAATGTCTTTCAAACAGCAGAAAATTTGCTGAGACATAGTGAAATACGATATTCTACAGAATATTGAAGAAAACAATAACTGCTACATTCCTTCTTACTTAAAAGAGGTTCTGAGGGTGGTGGAATCAAGATGGTGGAGATGACACACACTTCTTTCTCAACTTCTCCCTGGACCCTCAACTAATTACCAAAATCAGCCTGTGAATTAGTTCTAGACTGGCAGAATTCATGAATATTGGGAGTGCAGCAAATTAACAGCAGGAGATAGATTGCCAGAAAAGGACTGTTTTAGTTGGGCATGGAGGGAGGCTAGGTGCAGGATGTCAGCTCACACTATGCAAACCTGGGCAGGGTGCGGTCCCTGTGGGGTGGTGCAGACTCCCTGCAACAGAGAATCTACAGGGAGGACTCTACAAAAGTGTTGGCTACTCTGCATACCAGTAGATCAGCAGAGAAGTTGTAAAACATCCAACACAAACACAAAAGGTAAAGAGTGAACCCAAATCGCCAGAGTCTCATGGGACCTGGCCACTCCCACCCAGCTCTGGGAGTGAATCAGCATGATGATCCCAGCACAGACGCTGCCACTTTGCTGGTACCTGTAGAGGAAGCTTGAAAAGCTTTCCTTGCCCTAAAAGCAGATCCCAACATTTTTTAAAAGATGAATAAAAAGGTAAAGTGAACTCTAACAACAGATTTCAAACCCTAAGAAGACTAAAAGCAGATTGTTTCCAGATGAAGCCCCAAAGGGTGATATAATCTAGCCCCTATCATACAAGGCTGTCCTAGAAAAAATTAAAAAGGATCTCAAAAGAGAGCTAGAAGAAAAATAAGGAAAGGAAAGGAAAAATCTGTAAGAGAGTTTGGAAAAGGCATATAACTCATTAAAAAATAGATTTGATAAAGTGGGAATATCAAACAACTCCCTGAAAAACAGAATTTGTGAAATGGAAAAAAAAAACTCCTTAAAAAACAGAATTTGTGAAATGGAAAAAAATTTCATAGAACAAAACAATTCATTTAAAAACTCAATTGAACAAATATAAAAAGAAGCAAAAAAAAAAGGTAAATGAAGAAAATAATTCACTAAAAATCAGAATTGAACCAATGGAAATAAATGACTTGATGAGACATCAAGAATCAGTCAAGCAAAACCAAAAAATGTAAAAAATAGAAAACAATGTAAAATACCTACTCTAGAAAACAACCAAACTAGAAAATACATGTAGGAGAGACAATATAAGGATTATTGGACTCCCTGAAAAACATGATGAAAAAAAGCGCCTAGACACTATTTTTCAAGCAATCATCAAAGAGAACTTCCCTGATATCACAGAATCAGAAGGTTAAAAAGGCATCAAAAGAATTCACTGAACATCTCCTGAAAGAGACCTTAAAATTAAAAGGAATATCGTGGCTAAATTTCAGAACTATCACACCAAGGAAAAAATATTACAAGCAGCCATATTGAGGACCCACAATAAGGACCACAAAGGATCTAGTAGTTTCTACCTTAAAGAATCAAAGGGCCTAGAACCTGATATTCTGAAAGGCAAAGGAATTTGGAATGAAGCCAAGAATAAACTACCCTGCTAAACTGAACATTTTATTCCAGGGAAGAAGATGGACATTCAATGAAACAGGTGAAATTCCATGTATTTCTGATGAAAAGACCAAAGCTAAACAAAAAATTGACCTCCAAATATAGGACTCAAGAGAAGCACAAAAAGGTAAAAAGAATTCTTGAGAACTGTATTTCTGTTATGGGTATACATGTATAATTTGATTTTACTATTATAATATAAAAAAGGAACTAGAGATGGAAAGGGGATAGTACCAGAAAAAGGGAAAGTGGGAGTAAAATCAGGAAAATTATATCTTATGAAGAGACAAAGGAAACCTATTACATTTGATGGAAAGAAGAGAGGTGGATGAACATTATATGAATTTTACTCTCATCAAATTTGGCTCAAAGAGAAAATATTAGACATATTTGTTTTACAGAGAAATAGTAAGGGAAAGGTATAAGAAAGAGAGAGGGATTCTAAAAGAGGAGGGCTGCTTGAGACAAGTGGTGCTCATAAGTTAAATACTGGGGAAGAGGGAAAGGGAAAAAGGAAAAGGAAACAGTATAATCTGGGTATAATAAGATGAGGGGAAATACAGAATTAGTAGTTTTAAGCATGAAGATGAATGGGATGAACTCTCCCATAAAGTGGAAGCAGATAGCAGATTAAATTAAAAGCCAGAATCCCACAATATGCTGTTTACAAGAAACACATTTAAAGCAGAATGATACATATAGAGTAAAGATAAAATGCTTCAGGTACAGTAAAAACAAAACAAAACAAAACAAAACAAAAAAACAACAAAAAAAAAAACCAGGAGTAGCCATCCTGATCTCAGATCAAACAAAAGTAAAAATAGATCTAATTAAAAAAGATAAGGAAGGAAACTATATCTTAAGAAAGGCTACCATAGATAATGAAGCAATATCAATACTAAATGTATATATATATATATATATATATATGTATATTCTTGATGAGACATCAAGAATCAGTCAAGCAAAACCAAAAAATGTAAAAAATAGAAAACAATGTAAAATACATATACAAATATATAGCATGGAAATTCCTAAAAGAGAAGTTAAGAGAGCTTCAAGAAGACAGCAAAATTATAATAGTGGGAAATCTCAAACTTGCTCTCTCAGAACTAGATAAATCAAACAACAAAATAAATAAGAAAGAAGCTAAAGAGTTAAATAGAATATTAGAAAAATTAAATATGATAGATCTTTGGAGAAAATTTAATGGAGACAGAAAAGAATACATACTTCCTACTCAGCAGTTCATGGAACCTATACAAAAACTGACCACATATTAAGACATAAAGACCTCAAAATCAAATGCAGAAAGGAAGAAATAGTAAATGCAATTTTTCAGATTGTTATTCAATAAAAATTACATTCAATTAAAAAAACAGCAGAAAATAGGCCAAAAAGTAATTGGAAACTAAACAATCTCATCCTAAAGAATGAATGAGTGAAACAGTGCCACAGTGAAATATAGACTCAATTAATAATTGCATCCAAGAGAATGACAATAATGAGACTACATATCAAAATTTGTGGGATGCATCCAAAGTGGTAATAAGGGGAAATTTTATATCTCTAGATGCTTCCTTTCATAAAATAGAGAAAGAGAAAATCAGTAAATTGGGTTTGCAATTAAAAAGGCTAGAAAAAGAACAAATTTAAAACCCCTAATCAAATACCAAACTTGAAATTCTAAAAATAAAAAAAAGAGATAAATAAAATTGAAACTAAAAAACTATTGAATTAATAAATAAAAATAAGAGTTGGTTTTATGGGGAAAAAACCCAACAAAATAGATAAACTTTTAGTAAATTTGATTAGACAAAGGAAAGAAGAAAATCAAATTGTTAGCCTTAAAAATGAAAAGGGAGAACTTTTCACCAAAGAAGAGGAAATTAGAACCATAATTAGGAGTTACTTTGCACAACTTTATGCCAATAAATTTGATAACTTAAGTGAAATGGAAGAATACTTACAAAAATATAGATTGCCCAGTTTAACAGAGAAGGAAGTAAATTGCTTAAATAGTCCTATTTCAGAAAAAGAAATAGAGCAAGCTATTAATTCTCTAAGAAAAAATCCCCAGGACCAGATGAATTTACATGTGAATTCTACCAAACATTTAAAGAACAATTAGCTCCAATGCTATCTAAACTAATTTTTAAAATAGGGAATGAAGGATTCCTACCAAATTCATTTTATGACACAGACATAATAATGATACCTAAACCAGATAGGATAAAAGCAGAGAAAGGATACTATAGACCAATCTCCATAATAAATATTGATGCAAAAATCTTAAATGAAATATTAGCAAAGAGATTACAGAAAATCATCTCCAGGATAATACACCATAACCAAGTAGGATTTATACTAGGAATGCAGGGCATATTGGGGAAACTATTAGCATAATTGACTATATCAATAACCAAATTAACAAAAACCATATGATTATATCAATAGATGCAGAAAAAGCATTTGATAAAATCCAACACCCATTCCTATTAAAAACACTAGAGAGTGTAGGAATAAATGGACTTTTCCTTAAAATAGTCATTAGCATCAATTTAAAACTATCAGCAAGCATCATATGTAATGGGGATAAACTAGAACTATTCCCAAAAAAATCAGGAATGAAACAAGGTTGCCCACTATCACCATTACTATTCAATATTGTATTAGAAATGCTAGCTTTGGCAATAAGAGATGAAAAAAAGGTTAAAGGAATTAGAGTAGGTATTGAGGAAACCAAATTATCACTCTTTGCAAATGATATGATGGTATATTTAAAAAACCCCAGAAAATCAACTAAACAGCTATTAGAAATAATCCACAACTTTAGCAAAGTTGCAGGACACAAAATAAATCCACATAAATCATCAGCATTCTTAGCCATCACTAACAAAATCCAACAGGAAGAGATACAAAGAGAAATTCCATTTAAAATGACTGTTGATAATATAAAATATTTGGGAATTTATCTGCCAAGGGAAAGTCAGGAACTATATAAGGAAAACTATAAAACAACTTTCCATACAAATAAAGTCAGACCTAAGCAATTTGAAAAAAATATCAAGTGCTCATGAATAGGTTGAGTGAATATAATAAAGATGACAATACTTCCTACATTAATTTATTTATTTAGTGCTATACCAATCAAACTCTCAAGAAATTATTTTATTGACCTAGAAAAAATAACAACAAAATTCATCTGGAAGAACAAATGTGCAATAATTTCAAAGAAACAATGAAGAGAAAAGCAAATGAAGGTGGCCTAATTATACCAGATCTGAAACTGTATTATAAAGCAGCAGTCACCAAAACCATTTGGTACTGGCTAAGAAATAGAGAAGTTGATCAGTGGACTAGGTTAGATTCACAGAACAAAATAGACAGTAACTATAACAATCTAGTATTTGACAAACCCAAAGGCTCCACTTTTTGGGATAATAATTCACTATTTGACAAAAACTGCTGGGAAAATTGGAAACTAGTATGGCAGAAAGTAGATATAGATTCACACATAATACTGTATAACAAGATAAGATTGAAATGGGCTCATGATTTAGGCATAAAGAATAATACTATAAACAAATAGAAGAACAAAGGATAGTTTACCTCTCAGATTTGTGGAGGAGGAAGGAATTTGTGACCAAAGAATAACTAGAGATCATTATTTGATCACAAAATAGATAATTTTTGATTATATTAAGTTAAAAACAAAACTAATGTAGACAAGATTAAAAGGGAAGCAATAACCTGGGAAAACATTTTTACACTCAAAGGATCTGATAAAGGCCTCATTTCTAAAATGTATAGAGAATTGACTCAAATTTATAATAGTTCAAGCCATTCTCCACTTGATAAATGGTCAAAGGATATGAACAATTTTCAGATGAAGAAATTGAAATTATTTGTAGCTACATGAAAAGGTGCTTCAAATCAATATTGATCAGAGAAATGCAAATTAAGACAACTCTGAAATACCACTACACATCTATCGGATTGGCTAAGATGACAGGAAAAGATAATGACTAATGTTGGAGTGGATGTGGGAAAACTGGGACACTGATACATTGTTGGTGGAACTGTCAATGGATCCAACCATTCTGGAGAGCTTTGGAACTATGCTCAGAAAGTTATCAAACTGTGCATACCCTTTGATCAAGCAGTGTTTCTACCCGGATTTTATCCCAAAGAGATCCTAAAGGAGGGAAAGAGACCTACATGTGCATTTTTTTGTAGTGGCAAGAAACTGGAAACTGAGTGGATGTCCATTAGTTGGAGGATGGCTGAATAAATTATGGTATATGAATACTATGGAATACTATTATTCTATAAGAAAGGACCAGCAGGATGATTTCAGAGAGGTTTGGGAGAGACCTACATCAACTGATGCAAGTGAAATGAGCAGAACTAGGAGATCATTATACTCGGCAACAAAACTATATGATGATCAATTCTGATGGATATGACTCTCTTCAACATTGAAGTGATTCAAACCAGTTCCCCTTTTGCAGTGATGAAGAGAGCCATCTACATCCAGAGAGAGAATCATGGGCACAGAGTGTGGAATACAGCATAGCATTCTCATTCTTTCTGTTGTTATTTGCTTATATTTTGTTTTCTTTCCTAGTTTTTCTTTTCCTTCCTTCTTGATCTGATTTTTCTTGTGCAGCAAGATAACTCTATAAATATGTATACATTTACAAAAAAAAAGAATAATACTATTCCATTCCATTCATATAACACAACTTTTTGAGCCATTTTCCCCAAAGGGTGTGAGATATTGGTCTATACCTAGGTTTTGCCATTCTATTTTGTAGTTTTCCCAGAAATTTTTGTCAAAATGTGATTTCTTATCCCAGAATCTATGGATTTATCAAACAGTGCTTTTGTACCTAACCTATTCCAATGATTTCCCATTCTATTTCTCAGCCAATATCAAATGGATTGAATAACTTCCACTTTATAATAAAGTTTTGGTTCTATTATAGCAAGGTCAACTTATTTTGCATTTTTCCATTAATTCTCTTTATATTATTTATTATATATTATATATTATTTATATATTTATATTATTGACCTTTTGTTCTTCCTGATTAATTTTGTTCTTACTTTTCCCAAGTTATATAAAAATAATTTTGGCAGTTTAATGGGTATGGCAATAAATAAATAAATAAATAAGGTAGAATTGTCATTTTTTTATATTATCTTAGCCTACTCAATTGATATTTTCCCAGTTGTTTAGTTTTGACAACTTGTTTGAAAAGTATTTTGTAATTGTGTTCATATAATTCCCGTGTTTGTCTTGGTAGCTAGACTCCCAAATATTTTATATTGTCTACATAAAGGTCTCCTTAGACAGACTATACATCTTTAAAGTACTCATTTTTTTCCTTTTTTGTATTTGTATAATGGTGCATAGGATGTTTATGGAAGACTAGCACCTCTGGTGTGAGGGCTTGCTGAATGCTTTGTGGGTCTGCTCATCAATCTTTTGTGTTCACCTTTCACCCAACTCTTATACTGCCTCTAAAAAGTTATAGTATGTGCAACAGCCATACCACAATAATACCATCTTTTTGTAAGGGCTTAAACAGGATGAGGATGACTGATAGACCTCAAACCTGTCAGTGAGTTAGTGAACTTTTATTCCAAGTATGTGAAGACTTCCCTTGGTAGAATGGGTAGATGAGAACAATTTATTTCACTGACTGGCTATAAAGGCTGCTGAAAGAAGGCATTGTAGAGAGTGAAGAGTTTGGTCAGACACTGAAGACACCAGTCACCAAAGTCATCCATTTTGCCATTGCTAGTCATCTTGATTTAGTAATAAGGGCCCCAGAACTGATAATATCATAGAAATATGAAGTAGATTTTGGACAGCTTATTGTAAAAGAATTTTATAAAAATTGTATAATGGTTTAATTTGAAACCTGAAACAATCATGACAGAAATATCTATTACAGATAACACATCAATTTCAGTCTTTAGCTAGATACAATAGTCATTCTCTGAGCTGTCTAATCTTGCTTTATTCTAAGCTTTGTCAACAAAATTTACTAATAGTGAGATAATTAACAGATTCTGAAAACAACAACTGCAGCTCTTTGTGTAGTATATCTATAAACTTCTTAGGAAGGCATAAATGACAAAATCTTTGGCCAGTCCTATAGCTATAACATTGGTTTGGATTCCTAGTAAAAGGCATTATCCTTACAAAATTATCTCAAGCCCAGTGGACCTCTCATACACCAAATTTTTCTATCATGATCTTGGGATGACAGGTAGAGAGTTGTTTTGATTTTCTCATCAAAAAAAGTTGAGAAACAGCAGCTACTTCAGACACAAAAGTCCCAGGAAAATAAATATGAAGGAAACTAAATTTATTTTTCCTATCTTGCTAGCATTTAGAAAACTGGTGTGTGTTATAGTAATAGTAAAATCCTATTTGGTGTGTGTGTGTGTGTGTGTGTGTGTGTGTGTGTGTGTGTGTGTGTGTGTGTGTGTGTTTTCTGGTTTCTTTGAAAAATGAAAGTGGTCTAACAGATGATAATCAGGTTTCAGTTAGGACAGCCTGGGTTTAAGTCCCACCACCTACACATACTAACATTGTAGGACTAATTTTTATTACTTTTTAAAAGGATTTCTTTTTTTTTACCATTTTAAAACAAGTAAGAAAATTTGAGCGCATTCTATAATACCATCAGATGCTGAATGTTCATTATAATACTTTATTTCCTTAAATTTTGCAAGCTAATCAAATGAGAACAAGAAAATTTTGTTCTCAAATTCTTCTTTGAGGAAATATAAAAAAGGAGTATTTGAATGACTATCAATATTTCAAAAATGGCAGCACTATGGATGATCACAATATTTATATAAAAGGTAAGGTATGACACATAATGTGCATATAAGTTTAACTTAACACACCTATTGTAGCTAATTTTTTAAAATTAACAACTTCCATCATCATAAACAAACCAGAGAATAAAACTACACACCTGTTTTGAATTCACTTTTAATGTCTGAAGCCTCAAAACAAACAAATAGAATTTTTCCTCAAAGGCCTCTTCTGTTTTTCTTTATTATACACAGGAGAACCCATTATTTTAGGTAATGTAGAATGTTAAGAACACACAGAATGACATTTTTACATAGTACTAAAGATACATTTCTCAAGTAAAGGTCATTCTGACTCTAGTGCTTCTAAATTTTATGAATTTGAGCCTGTGTAGATGATTGATTTGGATAAGGGTTCAGTAGGAAATAAGAAGTGACAGAGTAAGATGAAGAGATCATCCCTAGACTCCAGGGGTTGAATTAATTGGTAGAGATATTTCAGCGTGTCTCAATTGTCCAGGCATTATCTCTGAATTGTTTTGCTCAGAACCTGTTAAAATATATTTAGGTGAGAACTTTATAATTATTTTCCCTCTTTTCAAATCCTTTTTGAGGCTAAATTTCAATAAAAACCTTTGTTTTTAATGAAGTATAGAAAGGCCTTTAAATGAATTTGAGGTCACTTTATTTTACTCCACAAAGAAAAATCTCATGGTTGTAAGATACCCATCACTTTCCAAAAGGTTTATTTTTCTTTTTATGTGGTAATCTAGATAAATGTATAAAGTTATTAAGAAATAGCTCCAATAATACCCTAAGGGAGAAGGAAATGATTGCCAGTTCCTATTCTCTAATAGCAAATTTGAGTTGTCTTCTTTTTAAAGATAACTTTGATTCTATAACTAAATGCTAAATTTCCATATTTCCAAATTCTATGCAGAACTTTGTTGTTGAATGTTGCACTTAGTTTTTCCTCTAAAAATCTTCCCAAATTTCTTGACTAAAATTTATCCCTTGCATACAATTGTGAAAATTATGTATTTGACTATTTTACAAAATATCAATATAAAATATATCACAAATTATGGGTTATATGCTAGACTATTATTTGATATCTAATATTATACAGAGATTAATGCCCAGATATTCATCAAATCAGATTATATAAAGCCAAAAAGAATCCTAAAACATGAATGTACTTAAATCTTAAGAAGAAATAAGACTTGGGCCATTTGGCAATCACTTCATCATAAGAATATGCACATCTAATGTTTCCTTTATGCTACTGTGATTCTGGTTAGCTCATAGAACATAGTACCTTCCTTGATGAGGGCATGTCATGATAGGTGATCCTGTATCAGCAACTCCCATGTCTTACAATTAATATTATAGTTCTTCAGAGAGATCTTGAAAATGTCCTTGTATCACTTCTTCTGACCTCCTTATGAACATTTACCTTGGGTGAGTTCTCTATAAAATAGTCTTTTAGGTACATGTACATTTGACATTCAGGTAACATCTCCATCCCAAATGTTCAAACCAACTATTTTTGCCCCACCTCTGATAGAGTCTTTGGAGCTCATATTTGACAGACTAGCAACAGTTGAAAATAGTGTACCTTGACCCCAGCATCTTGGTATCATTGATCTTCTTTGCAGTCAAACAACAATCACTATAAAGATGATAGAAAAAAAGACTACCATCTTTTGTTTCAGAAAGATGAAGACAAGAATTATATTTATAATAACTTGTTTTTGATACATGGACAAAAATGCATAGAATAAGAAGGCATGGATATATTTTGATCTGAATCTTGGTGCAAGCCCATACTAGCTAGGAGGATCTTTAATGAGTCCATGTTCACTAATATTTCCAGATATCCAGAGCTTAGCTACATTACTCAGTAAAGAAGTTACAGGTACTGTTGCCATTGGCTTGAGCCCCATCATTTTGTCTCTCTGTAGTACTATTAGTTGAAAATAAATTTAGTCTCCCAGTCTTAAGTAGCTTGGGATTTAGTAAGTTCACATATTTCTATAAAGTAAACTTTATAATGCTATATATATATTATATAGATAGAGATATATTTATATACACACTAGATAGTATTATTATTTAGAGAAGAGAATTTACTAAGGTAATAAAGAAAAAATATTTGATACAAAGTATTTATTCAGTTTTCTGGTGCACATTCTTTTACAAGTATAGAGTCCAAAGAAAAATGAGCTCAGGTGTAGAAATATGATGTGACAAAGAGGTATCTCAAAGCTAGTAGTTTCTAGAAGGTTTTTTTTTTAACTTGACAATATGTAGAGTACTTATGAATTTTTCTTTAAGCATGGCAAATCTACATTCTTTTGTCCTTGGCTTTTGATTTAGATGATAAGAGCATACCACTGGAAGACCAATGAGTGTATAGGAAATCTAAAATCTTCCAAAATCTTTGAAGCTTGCAAAGACTTCCTCTGGCTAAAGTATAGAGAATAAGAAGAAAAGCTGGATATGGTCAGGTCAGTGCCTCCTCCTTCACCCATTAACAGTTGCTTCTCAGAGAAATACACTCCAATTTTTGGCTTATACCAATTTCTGGAATTCCTTTCCTTCTCAACTGATCTGATAATTTATACATGATCCCTGGGTGTGGACAAGTTTCCTCATCCTAACTGAACAAGATTCTTGTATTCTTGTGCAACTCATTCCAGTTCAAAGTACTTTTAACATTTGATTTAAAGCCTGTGAGTGACTGAGACATAATCTTGCCGAAAGTATTAAGAATGGTTGGAAGGAGCACCTACATCAGTGAGATCACAGATTCATGGAATTATGAAAGTAAAATATTTATGCAACATTTTATAGCTTACAAAGAGACTTTACATATGTTATTTTATTTTCATTTCACATGATATTCTTATAACAACTCTCTATGGTAGGCAGGATATTCTTAATTCACAGATAAAGAAACTAACGTACAGAGAGTTGTATTTGTAATTTGTGTGATTTTAGATCATTTAGCATCTTTGGACTTCAAACTTCAGGAAAGGTACAATGAAGATAAATAGGATGAAGAGAGGAAGCAGAATAATGATTTCTTAGATGCTTTTTGTAATTCAGTGGCATCCTGAGATGTCTACAAAGCTGTGAACAAAATACAGTTGTGAATTTTAGGTCAGCAGTTGCTCAACCTCACTGAGACTAAATTTCTTCATCTGCAAAGTGAGGATGATAGACTAGATTAAGTAATGGGATTAGGGATATTATCCTGAAAAAGAGGAGCCTCAGTGAGCACATGAACATTGTGAAGTATGCAAAGAATTGTCACATAGGAGGGGAATTTCACTTGTTTTGTTTGGCTTCACAGGACAGAATTAGTAGTAGTGGATGGAAATTCCAAAAAAATGAAGCACAACAAACCAAAAAATAAATAAGAAAGTTAAGAAAAAAATTTCATTAATTAGAACTATACAAAAGTGGAATAGGCTGCCTTAGCAATGGTGAGTTCTTCCTTACCACAAGAAATTTTCAGACAAAGCTAATTCACTTGTTAGGGACATCATTGAGGGAATTTCTGCTTATTGACAATTTGCAGTTACTAGTCTCTCAATCTTATCTGAACTCTGAGATTTAATGATTCTATGACTTTCATAATCATTTTCAACTCTAAATCCTATAACTTTTCTTTTAATGTATCAGGCTTCATTCTTTCAAATGTGTGCCTTTTCAAAAGGCATTGTAAGAGGCTGTATAGCACCATTTCTTACATAATTAGTAAATGAATACAACTCATGGTAACAGTTTGGGCTTATTGAAATCTCCTATCTATACAGAATGTCTCAAATATCTTAGTAACATTTTAAGCTTTGATAACTTAAATGAAAACTCTGACATCAAGTTATCAGCAAGGATTTATTAAGTATCTCATGTGTCAAACAATGTGCTAATAATAAGGAGAAGGAATACATAGATAAATGTGATACAGTTGAGATAGAAATATGATAAATAGATAGATATATGTACATATGTATATTTATACAATATAAAATGAAGAAAAATCATTTGGGATGAAAATGTACTAGAAGTTGGGAGTAGGAATCATAAAAGGATAGATTCAAATGGCAGCAATTGAGCTGAGTCTTGAAAGAAAGCAGAGATCCCAAGAGGCAAAGATGGGGAGAGTAGGAGTTAGCCCCCGCCCCCAAGAAAATCATGGATATGCCAAATAAAGGTGTGTGCAGATCATAGAGTGTATGAAGGAAAATGTTATGAAAGAAAACTGGAAAGATAAGAAGGGATCAGTTTGTGAAGACCTTTAAGTGCAAATAGAAAAGTATATATTTAATCCTAGGCAGCTGAAAACATGTGTTGAGTAGAGGAGTGACATGGTTGGACTGTTGAAACTCATTGCTTAAGACAAGCCTGGCACATCTAGATGCTTAATAAATGTTTGTTAATTGATTGCATGGGAATTTAGGAAAATTACTTAAGTGCCTATGGAAGAGGAATTGGAGGGGGGAGAAATAAAAGAAAGGCAACAAAAGGAAGACTATTTAAAAAATCCAAGTAAAGTGAGAAAGGTCTAAAATAGAATGATAACTGTGAGTGTTGAGGAAGAGGGTAGGGTATTAAAAGATGTTGTGAAAATAAAAACATAAGATTTGACAACTGATTGGCTATATGAGCTCAGTGTGAAAAGTTGAGGATGATATTAAGGTTGGAAACCCAGGTGACTGGAAAGTTGATGGATCCCTATAAATAACAGGAAAGTTTGGAGTGGAGTGAATTTGGAGGGAAAGATAATATGGTCTGCTTTAGATATATTGAATTGGATATGTTTATAGGAAATCAAATTCAAAATGTCTCTAAGTCACTTTGTGATGCAAATTGAGTCTCAGGAGAACAGAGTAGATATGTTAATATGTGATGATTTAGCCTTTGTAATAGGATTTCAATGGAGTCAGAAATAAGCTGGGCAAATGCTAACAAGGTGGTCAGAAAAAGCAATAGAAGGACTCTCAAGGCATCTCTCAAGAACTTTAGAATTGATTGTATGACATGGGAGACATTGACACAGGATCACTCAGCATGACATGCCTTTGTCAGAAAGGTGCTGTGCTCAATGAACAAAACAGAATTGAATTAGCCCAAAGATAACATGAGATGTGCAAAATTAGAGAAGCTATCTCAAATGTTCATATGGACTATTTATGTTCCATGTGTGGCAGGGCATTCTGAGCTCATGTTGGTCTAATCAGCCACAGTCAGGCACATTGTAACTCAACTTTAACAAAATGATGTCATTTTGATCCTCTTCAAGAATGAAGGACAACAACCAACTAGTTTATACAAATGGAAGCTTTGACTTTTTCATTTTAGAATCACTCTTTAATCAATCTTTACAAATCATGAATATTTGAAGAAAGATGCTAGAACTAATAAAGAAGTAAAACAGTTGTTTGAGTTTTGCATGATCTATGAAATAAAAGCACAATTTAGTCATGTGCTTAGAAATAATAATTGAATCCATGATCATAAAGTAAGATCATGAAGTAAGAAAATAGAGGGGGGGAAGAGGCCAAGAACAGATCTTTGAGACACAAATACACAAAGAGTATGTGATCTGAATGATAATACATCAAAAGAAGCTAAAAAGAAGCAATCAGACTAATAAGGAATAAAACTAGGAAAGAGCAAAATCAAAAAACAAATTGATGTCAAATGTTTCAGTAGTCAAGAAGCATGAGGTTTGAAAAAAAAAGCCATTGGGTTTGGCAATTAAGAGATTATTGTTGAGGAGATAAGAGTCAAGATGGTGGAGTAAAGGCAAGAACTGGTCCAACTTCTCCCCCAATTCACTTCAATTCCTTTAAATAATGACTATAAACAAATTTTAGAGATCAGAACACTCCAAAAGACAGAGTTGAACATTTTCCAGCCAAATGCAACTTAGAAGGTCAGCAGAAAAGTTCTGTGACACTAGGGTGGGAGTCCAGTGTGCAGTCCTGGTTTAGGCCATGCCAGTGCAGCTCTGGGCCCAGCACCAGCCCTGGCCCAGCCCATTCTTTGAATCAGTGGCAATACTGGTGCCTCTCAACCCAGAGACACCAAAAAAAACCCTGGAAGATCAACAGAAAAGGACTGTGAAAGCAGAGTGAAAGCTCAGAATGCAATCCCAGCAAAGCCCCAATCCTGACCTGGACCCCAGCATAAATGAAGTGGGACCTCTGAGTCAGTAGTAGTGCTGAAAACTTATAGACCTATTGGCCCAGGAATACCAGGGAGTAATCAGAAGGCCAGTGGAGAGGGTCTGTGATAATGGGGGGGTGGGGATGTTCAGTGTGCAGTCCCAGTACAGGCTGCATCTGAACAGCCTAGGCTCCAACCCAGCAGCCCTAGCATCAGCAAAACAGGACTCTGGCTTTAGCATACTGATTTTATAGTGACACTGTAGAGAAGATACTCCTAAAAGCTCCAGGGCAGAAAAGTGTGCTTATGGCAGTTTCTTAGATCTCTGAAACAGCTACACAAAGCCTATAAAGCTTGAGACTATACACTAGTGGTCCTCAAACTTTTTAAATGGGGGCCAGTTCACTGTCCCTCAGACTGTTGCAGGGCCAGATTAAAATAAAAACAAAAACTATGAACAAATTCCTATGCATACGGCATATATCTTATTTTGAAGTAAAAAAACAAAACGGGAACAAATACAATATTTAAAATGAAGTAAAGTTACTATTCAATATAGTACTAGAAACTCTAGCCTTGGCAATAAGAGCCGAGAAAGAGATCCAAGGAATTAGAGTAGGAAATGAAGAAATCAAATTGTCACTTTTCGCAGATGACATGATGGTATACTTAGAGAACCCCAAAGACTCTGCTAAAAAGCTATTAGAAATAATTCAGAATTTTAGCAAAGTCACAGGATACAAAATAAATCCACATAAATCCTCAGCATTTTTATACATTACCAACACAATCCAACAGCAAGAGATACAAAGAGAAATTCCATTCAAAATAACAGTCGATAGTATAAAATATTGGGGAATATATCTACCAAAGGAGAGTCAGGAATTATATGAGCAAAATTACAAAACACTTGCCACAAAAATAAAGTCAGATTTAAATAATTGGAAAGACATTCAGTGTTCTTGGATAGGCCGAGCGAATATAATAAAGATGACAATACTCCCCAAACTAATCTATTTATTTAGTACTATACCAATTAGACTCCCAAGAAACTATTTTAATGACCTAGAAAAAATAACAACAAAATTCATATGGAAGAATAAAAGGTCGAGAATTGCAAGGGAACTAATGAAAAAAAAGTCAGAGGAAGGTGGTCTAAGTGTACCTGATTTAAAGCTATATTATAAAGCAACAGTCACCAAAACCATTTGGTATTGGCTAAGAAATAGACTAGTTGATCAGTGGCATAGGTTAGGTTCACAGGGCAAGATAGTGAATAAAAATAGCAATCTAATCTTTGACAAACCCAAAGATCCCACATTTTGGGATAAGAATTCATTATTTGACAAAAACTGCTGGGAAAACTGGAAATTAGTATGGCAGAAACTAGGCATGGACCCACATTTAACACCACATACTAAGATTAGATCAAAATGGGTTCAAGATTTAGGCATAAAGAACGAAATCATAAATAAATTGGAGGAACATGGGATGGTTTACCTCTCAGACTTGTGGAGGAGGAAGGAGTTTGTGTCCAAGGGAGAACTAGAGACCATTATTGATCACAAAATAGAACATTTTGATTACACCAAATTAAAAAGTTTCTGCACAAACAAAACTAATGCAAACAAGATTAGAAGGGAAGTAACAAATTGGGAAAAAATTTTTACAGTTAAAGGTTCTGATAAAGGCCTCATCTCCAAAATATACAGAGAATTGACTTTAATTTATAAGAAATCAAGCCATTCTCCAATTGATAAATGGTCAAAGGATATGAACAGACAATTTTCAGATGATGAAATTAAAACTATTTCCACTCATATGAAAGAGTGTTCCAAATCACTATTGATCAGAGAAATGCAAATTAAGACAACTCTGAGGTATCATTACACACCTGTCAGATTGGCTAAGATGACAGGAACAAATAACGATGAATGTTGGAGGGGCTGTGGGAAAACTGGGACACTGATACATTGTTGGTGGAGTTGTGAAAGAATCCAACCATTCTGGAGAGCAATCTGGAATTATGCCCAAAAAGTTATCAAAATGTGCATACCCTTTGACCCATCCATACTACTACTGGGCTTATACCCCAAGGAACTACTAAAGAAGGGAAAGGGTCCTGTATGTGCCAAAATGTTTGTGACAGCCCTTTTCATAGTGGCTAGAAGCTGGAAGATGAATGGATGTCCATCAATTGGAGAATGGTTGGGTAAACTATGGTATATGAATGTTATGGAATATTATTGTTCTGTAAGAAATGACCAACAGGAGAAATACAGAGAGGCTTGGAGAGACTTACATCAACTGATGCTGAGTGAAACGAGCAGAACCAGAAGATCATTATACCCTTCAACAATGATACTGTACGAGGATGTATGCTGATGGAAGTGGATTTCTTCAACATAGAGAAGAGCTAATCCAATTCCAATTGATTAATGATGGACAGAACCAGCTACATCCAGAAAAGGAACACTGGGAAATGAATGTAAACTGTTATTTTTACCTTCTGAATCCAATTCTTCCTGTGCAACAAAAAATTCGGTTCTACACACATATATTGTATCTAGAATATACTGTAATATATTTAACATATATAAGACTGCTCGCCATCTGGGGGAGGGGGTTGGGGGAGGAAGGGAAAAAATCTGAATAGAAGTAAGTGCAAGGGATAATGTTGTAAAAAATTACCCATACATATGTACTGTCAAAAAATGTTATAATTATAAAATAAAATAAAAATAAAAAAAAATAAAAATAAATAAAATGAAGTAAAGTTAAATCAGAAAACTTACCAGTATTTCAATGGGAACTATGGGCCTGCTTTTGGCTAATGAGATCATCAATATCTGGTTCCATATTTGTCACTGCTAGTTGTAACAAGTGATACAAGTGTGCATCCGTTAGTCTTGATCTGGTTGGAGATTTCAAATGTTTCATTCTAGAAAAAGTCTGTTCACAGACATAAGTGCTACCAAAGATCATTGCCATTTTGAGTGCATGGTTCCTGAGATGAGGGTATGTCTCAGAGGGAAGAGATGCATAGAAATTATGAAAGCGGCTTGACTTGAATGTTTCTTTCAGAGAGTTACAATTCTGCAGTTTAGCCAGTTCCATTTGGTAAATTGTATCCACATTTTCAATGTCAATAGAAAATGGGTTGCAGAAAAGCCATATGTCCTGTTCGTGGAGATGAAGCTCTTTAAATCTAAATTGGAACTCCTTTTGCAATTTTTCCAATGAATCCACACATGTTTTGTTTGGGAATGCAATCAGCGGTTTTTCTGCTAACAGATTTTGAGTTGTGGGGAGATGGCAGAAGTTTTCTTCCTTCACTTGTTTGATGAGGAGGCCTAATTTTACTTCAAATGCTTTGACATGTGATTGCATATCATAGATGAGCTTCCCCTTTCCTTGAAGTTGCATATTGAAATTGTTGAGTAGCTGTTACATCTGTCAGAAAGGCAAGGTGCCATTTCCATTCTGCATCATTGAGCTCTGGTACTTCTTTGTTTTCTGAAAGCAGAAAAGTTGTAATCTGTGGAAGTAAGTCATAGAAACGTTTCAAAACTCTCCCTCAACTCAGCCAACAGACTTCTGTGTGATATAGAACATCTTCATACTCAATATTTAGCTCAGACAGAAATTCCTGAAATTGTCTGTGATTTATTGCCTTAGCTCTAATGAAGTTAACACAAGATACCACAATTTTCATAACAGAGTTCCACTTCAGTGATTTCCTACACAGCGCTTGTTGGTGGATGAGGCAGTGTGTATGGCTATTGGATGAAAATGGTTATGTTTGTCTATCTCTTGGTTAATGTGAGCAATTACTCCTTTCTTAGACCCCACCATGCTAGGGGCACCATCAGTTGTCACTCTGGCTAGTTTAGCCCAGTCCAGCTCTAAACCATTCATAGTTTGGCAAACCTTTTCATAGATATCCTCTCCTGTAGTTGTTTCTTTGATGCTTTGCAGTTCAGCAAGCTCTTCTATGACTTCAAAATAATCATTCGTCCCATGAATAAAAATTAGAAGTTGTGCAGAATCATGAACATCATTGCTTTCGTTGAATGCCAAGGAAAAAGATGAAATTTTTTTTGTGGAGTTTTGCAAATGCTGATGCAGATTGTCTCCCATTTCTTCAATCCTCCGTGTAATTATAGGTCCTGAAAGACTCACTGTACTAAATAAAAGTGGCCTTCTCTGGACACATCTCTTTGTCAACAGAAAGAAGGCATTCTTTAACAAATTCTCCCTCCACAAATGGTCTGCCAGTGCGTGCTATTAGCTTGGCACTTTGAAAACTTGCTCGCAGTGATGAAATATTTAGCTGCTTCTGCTTCACAAAAATATTTTGCTGAGTTGCCAATGTATTTTTCAGTTTTAATATTTTATCTTTTCTCACTTCTCCAACCAAACAATCATATTTATCTTTATGTTGAGTTTCATAGTGTCGATGCAAATTATATTGTTTGAACACAGACACTATAATCTGGCATATCAGACATACAGCTCTTTTCTTGTACTGCATGAAAAAGTAATCATAAGTCCACTATTCTTTGAATATCCTATACTGCAAATCAATTTTTCTTTTTCTTGACATCATTATTTCTAAGGGATTCCAAATTGCTATTAGTAAAATATCAATATATATATATATATGTATGTATAAAACAGTGCTACAAAAACAATACACCAGCAGCAACTTTGCCCATACAGAGATATACAGACTGCAGTGCCCAACTTCCTCCAAGCTGCCTCTGCACTGTGATGCCTCCGTTTCCCGCACTCTCTCTCCTGCTTCAGACCTTCACGACACACAAGTCACTACTCAGGCGGCCCTCCCACATGCCCTGATGAGAGATAGAGGAAAAAAATAGGAAAATAATTGAGAGTGATGCAAAAGGAAATACAAAAAGCTAATGATGAGAAGAATACCTTAAAAGGCAAAATTAATCAATTGGGAAAAGAGATACAAAAACTCA
Organism: Sminthopsis crassicaudata; assembly: GCF_048593235.1. Taxonomy (NCBI): domain Eukaryota; kingdom Metazoa; phylum Chordata; class Mammalia; order Dasyuromorphia; family Dasyuridae; genus Sminthopsis; species Sminthopsis crassicaudata. The sequence continues at coordinate 172,992,095 of NC_133618.1, read as the reverse complement.
CTGAGGAAAAGAATTCTTAAAAAAAATAGAATTGAGCAAATGGAACCTAAAGGCTTTATGAGAAATAAAAATACACAAAAGGAAAACCAAAAAAGACAAAAAAAGAAAAAAATGTGAAATATTTCTTTAAAAAAACAATTGACCTGGAAAATAGATCCAGAAGAGAATTGAAAAATTATTGGTCTACCTGAAAGTCATGATCAAAAAAAAAAAAAAAAAAAAAAGAGCCTGGACACCATTTTCCAAGAAATTTTTATATCCTCATATTCTAGAACCAGAGGGTAAAATAGAAATTGAAAGAATCCACCAATCACCACCTGAAAGAGATCCCAAAATGAAAACTCCCAGGAATATTATAACCAAATTCTGAAACTCCTAGGTCAAGAAGAAAATATTGCCAACATTCAGAAAGAAACAATTCAAATATAGTGAAGTCACAGTCAGTATAACACAAGTTTAAGCAGTTTCTACATTAATAGACCGAAGGACTTAAAGTTTGATATTCTATAGAGCAATGAAGCTACAATTACAGCCAAGAAACACTTACCTAGCAAAACTGATATATATATAATCCTTCAGAAGAAAAGGTGGTCATTCAATGAAATAGTGGATTTTCAAACATTCATGATGGAAAGGCCAGAGCTGAATGGAAAATTTGATTTTCAAGTAAAGGACTCCAAAGAAGCATAAGGAGGAAGTCAGGAAAGTGATATCAGAAGGGACTTAATAAGGCTTATTTGTTTACTTCTTCACATGGGAGGATGATATTTGTAACTCAGAGTTTCTCATTATAATGGCAGTTAGGAAGAGTATATATAGACAGAGGGCACAAGTGTGAATTGAATATAAAAAGATAATATCTTTTTTAAAATGCTGAAATTAAGAGGTGAGAAAGGAATATATTGGGAGAAAGGAAAGGGAGAAGTGGAATGGTGCAAATTATCTGCTATAAAAAGAGGCAAGAAAAAGCTTTTACAGTGGAAAGGAAGAAAAGGAGGAGAGGATGAGTGAGTGAACCTTAATGTTATCAGAATCAACTCAAAGAGGAAAAAACATACATATTCAATAGGGGTACAGAAATCTATCTTACTTTATGGGAGAGGGGTGGGATATGGGAAGATGATAAAAGAGGGCATTATTGGGTAAGAGAATGGTTAGTACAAAACACTTTTGAAGAAGGACAGGATGAAAGGTGAAAGAATAATGGGGGAGAATACAGATAGCATTAGTAATTATATAAAAAAAAATTGAAGCCTCATTTCTCAAACACAGAGGGAACTGAGTCAATTTTATAAAAAATAAGACCCATGCCCCAATTGATAAATGATTAAAAGATATGATCAGTGCCCAAGGGCTCTAAATTCATACATATCCTTTTACCTAATAACACCAGTACTAGGCTTGAATACCAAAAGAGATTTTTTTTTTAAATGAAAATGATTTATATGTATAACAAATATTCATAGCATTTCTCATTTCAAGGCAAAAAAAAGGCAATGAGGGGATATCCATCAATTGGGGAATGACTTGATAAACTGCAGTATGTGTTTGTGATGTAATATTATTGTTTTATGGGACGTGATGAGCAGGACTCTCAGGAAAAAAAAAACACAACAAAACTTGGAAAGTCCTCCATAAACTGAAGCAAAGTGAAATGTATTATATACAAAATAACCGCAATGTTTGGGGATGAGCAGCTGTAAATGACTTTGCTATTCTCAGTATTAAGTACAATTATCCATGACTACTCTGAAAGACTTATGATGAAAAATCCTATCCATACTCAGAAAAGGAACTGATTGTGTATCAATATAGATTGAAACATTCTCTCTTTCTCTCACTCTTTCTTTTTAACTTAATTTTTCTTGAGGGTTTTTATTTTCATTAGTGTGGGAGATCTTTTTATGGAACTTTTATGGAAATGTTTTGCATAACTTTATGTTTGGTTCCTTAATTGTGGGTAGGGATAAAGGACAAAACCTAGAACTCAAAAATTTTTTTAAATATATATTTTTTTGTGTTGAATGTTAACTGGGGAAACATTCAATAAATAAAAATTAAAAATTCAGAGATATCACTGTTAACTATGGAGAAACCAATTTCATTTGAGTGATAAGGATAGAAACCAGACTACAGAGGATTGAGGAATAAGTGAGAGTGATAGGGGTTGAGGTCCCTTTAAGATTCCTCTCTAACTGCCCATGGCTGACCTTGATTCACAAATCCTGGTCAAAAGAACCCTTTTGAATATCTGGGCCCAGCCCCACTATCAGCTCAGCTTCCCCCAGCCCTCATCTGATCTGAGCTAACTGAAAAGCCGGCCAAGAACTTGGGTACCGCCCATCTTCTAGGTATAAAAGAGGCGAGCTGGAATTCCCTCTTTGCAGGAGCCCTCCCCGCCAACACATGGGATCCTTCCAGCCATGTAAGGGTTCCTGCCCGCCCAGCAGTCACTTCTGGCCCTGGCATCTTTCTAACTGAACTTTACTTCCAAATTTCTACAATAAACCTTTTATTTATCAATCTAAGTTTTCGGGCCTGTAAATTCATTTACAGGGGACACTGTGCCTCATGGGATTATCTTATTATCTATGCACGGAGAAATAGGATTCCTCCTTTCCTTTCCCTCATTAAGAGGAATGAGGAAAGAGCAGATGCAGCAAGTGTAGCTAATTCTTTCAAGGAATTCAAATGAGAAAGAAAGAAGAGCTAAAAGATAAAGGGTAACAGGCATAGTGTAATCTAGAGAAAGGTGTATTTTTTGCTTTCTTAGAAGGGGGGAAATTTGAACATGGTTGTAGCAATGGAAAAGAAATGTAATGTTTTCAGCTATTCAAAACACTTTCCTCACAACAATGCTCTGTGGTATGTGCTATTGTTTCCCTTTTTTACAGATGAAACAAATTAAATTGTCTATGTTCGCAAAGACAGTAAGTCTTGGAGCTAGGATTTAACCCATGCCTCTTAATTCCTAAGTCCAGTATGATCTTTATAGGAATCATTTCATAACTTTGAATCGAATTTTTGAAATACCCAGACAAATACATGGATAACAAATCTAGATTTTTTGTTCTTTTTTTTTTTTTAATGGGGATAATAGATTTCTTTTGGTTACATGTTGCATTTGAGATGCCTACAGGACATCCAAGTAGAGATATTAAGTGTGTCACTGGCAACGTGAGTTTAGATATATATCAAGATCTGGAAGTCATTAGCAAAGAGATGATAACTAAACTTGTAGGACCTGATAAAGTCAACAAGGGAATCTAAGCATGTTTTATATGTTACCTTCCTTAGCCTTGGAGGATATCATAAAATTCCCTCTCCCCCAATTCTTCTCCAAAATGCCTTTATGCCATTGTTCAAAATGAGGTAGAACACCACACAAGATGCATTAACTTGGGGTATCATGTCCTTTTATTGTGTTGTTAGACATTTCAAAACTTTACCCCAAATTGGAACCTAGATTCCAAGAGGATTATAAAATGAGAAGAGAAGGATTTAAGTGAACTAGTTTGTGCATAATTTTGTCCAATACATTTTGAATCTTTTCATCATGTAATCCTCCCATAATACAATATTTTTTTAGATAAAAGAAAATCCAAACATACTTGCAATACAAGGAAAATTAAACAACTAGATCATGCTTCTTTTTATTGATCATACTAAGTTTAAACAACAATTCAAATTCCTTTTGTTTTATCATCTTTCTTCAAATACTCACTTCTTAAAAGCTGAGTAGGCACAATGAACATAATGTCAAAGATTGCAAAATGAAAATAAAGTCAAATCTTTCATTCATGGAACCTAAAGTTCATTTCTGACATCACAAACTCCTTTTCTGAAAGCTACAGCTTTAGTACCTATTGTTCTCATTACAAATGTCTCCTTATTCCTTCAATGAACAACCTTCCTTCAAATAAAGGAAAAACCTGATTACCTGAGGATATCTGGGGGCACAGTTTCTCTTTTTGTTTTTTAGGATTGGAAGGAAGAACAAATCAAATAGAGAGATCTTTGACTAGAACAAGTGAGTTGAACTTAATTTATAAAGTGGACAAAGCTGATTGTGGGAGGAGTAAAGTTGTAAAAACCTTGGAGAAAGATTCTTATTTTCTAACAATAGCTGACATTTACATAGCTGTCATAGTCCTCAGGAACCCAAGGTCATCAACATACCACAGTACAGGAAAAGCACTTCCCTCCTATCATTCCTGCCCTCCCCCCTACATTTTCCAGAGGTGGGGTGGAGAAGGTCATAAAGCTGAAGGGCTAAGAGTTAGTTTAATAACAACATTAATAGTAATCTGGTGCTTATATAGGCTTTAAGAATCACAAACCACTTTATATGCCATTTTATTTGATCCTTACAAGAAGTCTACTTTTATTGTTCTTTTATAGCTAAGGAAACAGGTTAGGTGACTTGCCTAGGGTTAACAAGTATTGGAAGCAAGATTTCAACTCAGGTCTTCTGAACCCCCCAAACCACTGCTCTCTCTGACACCTAGATGCTTTCAATTTTAATATTATTTATAACCATTGGTTTAACTCTTGTGAGTTTCTTGTCAAGTGATTTACAAATGGACATTCTACTAAAGGAAGTACATTATGACAAGTTCAGCATTTATCAAACTGACTCCTTAGTATGCACATTAAGTATCTGAAATAGAAAAGATGGGGAAGAGGTCTTTCTTTTGTTAGATAACTAGCAAATAGGCTATTCATTAATTACTTGGATTGATGGAACTGAATCCAGAGAATAGGTTTGTTGGGGTTGTTTGTTGTTTTTTTTTTTTTTTTTTTTTTTTTTTTTTTTTTTTCAGGAAGCAGGGATCAAAGTTGAAGAGGCAGAATGATCAAGAAATTGTTTTGTGGTCTAGAAGACCAGTCTTGAGCTATCTGTCTCTGCTAGGTAATGACTATGTGACACTGGGCAAATAATTTAATCTTCCAGTTCTCCCTCAGTAATCTATATTGGCAGAGAAAATTTTATCATTAGAAGTTCTTAATTTCAAAGAAATCATAGGTCCAGACCAGAAAACACATAGTTAAGGACAGCTTTATTCAAAACACTGGGTTATGATGCTAAATAACAGAATAGTATGGCATAAGTGAGCACCGGGATTCAAATCATCTATTTGATATTGTGACTTAGCTAAGTTAACTAACTTCTCCCAGGTTGTTTCCTCATATTTGTTAGCATTTGTAACTGATATTTGGGGATTGTTGTGAGGAAAATACTTTGCAAAATTAAGATATAAGAATGACTTTCCATTATCTATATAAGTACTTATGCCTGGGTTTATGATAAGGATTGTTTGAAAAGTGATAGGTTGTAGTTTTATAAGTATAGTAAGAACAAAGGTTCTAGGAGAGAATAATTTTAGAAAAAGACATTTAAGGCAATTGTGCTCCAAACTGCATCACAGATTTTGATCTGCCAGGTTATCTACTCTAAATCTTTCTATTTACATTGGAGGAAACCAGGATTAGGGGGACTAATTGACTTCCTCAAAGTCACACTAAGTAGAGAGTCAGAATGAGAACTCAGGTCTCATACTAAGAAATTCAACACCTTTTCCTCTGTATCACTCTAAGAATTCCATAATATTATCAACAGTTTAGTTCTAGAGTTATGGGAAATCACAACCCGAAGTCTTGAGACGCAGGCTTTTTTTTTTTTTTTAATCTTTTATAGCAGCTTTTAAATTTTCTTTTAAAAATGAAATTTATTTAAAAATGATTTTATTTGATAGTTTTTGTTTTTATATTGCCTAAATTTCCTGTTGTTCTTTTCTTTATTAAATAATAATAATAACAAAAGACCACAAAGAAATATTCACTTGCTCTGGAAGTGACATTTATATACAAATATTGAAACCAGTTTGTTTTCAGGAGTGTCCCTTTAGTTTCCTGTAAACAAAATTTACCACTTTTTCTTGTGCTCAGTACCGTTCTAAGGAGTCTACTAAGACACACAGGATAAAGTATCTAAAGGGTCAGATCAGCCTAAGGAAATATATCCGATTCATGTCTTCAGGCTGCTTCTTATCTTCTCTGCCACTAACAACTGTGCAGCAGTAAACTCCATGCTTCAGCATCAAGATTTCTGTATTTGGAAATAACAGGCTTATCTCCTCCAGAAACCTACATCTCTCTTCCTCCTTCCCATTGAGGGTTAAACATCTGGGGGGGGGGGGGGGCAATCCTTGTCCCAACCTGAATGCCCGCTTCTCCTCCCCTTGCTCAGTTTTCCAATGAGCCCGGAGAAATTCAACCCTGGCATGTAAACCTCCAGCTCCTGAAGGGTAACTGGGCATGCTCACTGAGTCTTTTCCAAGGAGAAAGTGCCTCGTTGTAGTGGCATACCGAGACCGGGAGGTGCCGCTGCGTCCCTGCTTCCTCCTATTCTCTTGACCCAGCGGAGAAAGTTGGGCTCCGGGAAAGGCAAAGGAAAGGAGGGACGAAGCCAGAGAGTGTAGAGAGGAAGGGAGGGGGGAGAAGAAAGAGAGTGGTGTGGGAGGGGGACGCCAGGAGCGCGTGTCACTCGCTCACTCCACTCCCTCTATGTATATAGGATGTGCTGAATGGTGCTCTTCAGATCCGCGGCGGTCGCGGAGGAGGCAGCGGAGGAGGAGCAGGAGCCCGAGCCCCAGTCGAGCCCAGGCAGGCGGCGGCAGCAGCAGCAGCGGAGCAGCAGCAGCAGCAGCCGCCGCGGCAACTACGATTACAGCTGGCTCCCCTCGCGCTCGGTCCCTCCTGGTCCGCTAGCTAAGCCCCAGTGCCCAGTTCGTTCCTCGCTGTTCCGTGCTCGCTCGCCCTTGTCTTCTCGGCATCTGCTGCTGCTCCTCGACGGGCGCCTGACACCACTTTCTACAGAGGGCATGGACCCACGCTTCCCCTCCTGTTCCGCACTCCTGGGCTGAGCCACCTTCTCCTGTGTGAAGGGACAGGAGGAAAAAGAGAGGAAGGGCGGGGGGAAAGCCAAAAAAGCCTCCCCCCCGTTCCCAAACCAACCCAAACCCCAATCCTACCCTCTCCCTGTCTCACCCCACTTCTCTCCCCTTCTCGGATCGTCTTTTCTCCTCTGCTGGGAAGCCTCCATGTGTGTAAATGGCCGGGGCACAGCCAGGAGTTCACGCTTTGCAACTCAAACCTGTCAGTGTCTCCGACAACCTGAAGAAAGGCATCAAATTTGTCAAATGGGATGATGTAAGTAGGCTCTTTGGTCTGTTTCTAGAGTTCTAGGCTCTTGCCCTCTCTTGGCGGGGGAGGGGGTTGTGGGGGTGGGGAAGGTGGGAAGAAACACACTCGTTATGCAATGGGCAGAGCGAATCGATAAGGGTGCCAGAAAGTACACATGTTGGAAACTGCACAAGCAGTAAAAGGGCAGAAAATACTCCAGGCAATGTGTGTGTGTGTGTGTGTGTGTGTGTGTGTGTGTGTGTGTGTGTGTGTGTGTGTGTGTACGTCTGTCACTGTTTAGCATTTTACATCCTTAAGAACAGAAAGGGAAGAGATGAGGATTTTTCTTTTCTTTTCTTTTCTTTTCTTTTTATTGCCATGATAATACTTATGGCAAGGCTTACATTGTCTAGATAGGTCATTATAGTTTGAAAAGTGATGTGTATGATACTTCTGACCAATGTACATTGAAAAGAGGAAGCTTCTTTTTTCCTTATTCACACACAACTACCAAGTCCTCCATCATTCCTCCAGAAAAATGACCATTTGGTGCGCTGAGTTATTAATTCGAGAATGACAAGCTGATCCAATTTATTCATTTAGGTAATCTGACATCAGGTATCATCAGTTCACCCCACAGGTTGGTTGCTCCCAAACTTAAGTATCTTCTTGAAAGTGGGGGTTCCTTGAGAAAGGCTAAAAGGAGCATAGAGGAAGAAAGTGACATTTTGTTGATTGATTAGAGGCAAGAACCAATGGCTTGGCAGGTGCTGGTTGCTAATTTTCCAGAGCTTCTTTGGATTTTAAGGCAACAACTTGAAAAGACCCTGCTGTGAAGTTTTGCCCTGTGTATATGGTAGGAGAGACAACAGAGCTAGAGGAGAATGTAAATGAGAATTGTCATTTCAGGGCCTTACAGTGAAGTATCAGAGTTTTTCCTCCCAAGAACCTAAACATGGTATTGATCTTCAAGAGGCATAATTTAGACACCACTACCCCAAATATTGAGGAAATAAGTTTGGCCTGGCAACAGGGAATTCATTTTTATTAATACTATATCCTTGATTTCATTGAGAATTTATTCATATGAATTATTCATTGAGATAAAACACGTGGCTTCCAGGATTGAGGAAGATTTAAGTCCATATGACGAGGCACCTCATAATCAGGAGTAATTATAGGACAATTGGGTCCCCTTCTTATTGAAAATATTTTCCACTTAGCAAATTATAGCCTCTTATCCTTCAGTACATTTTCCTTTTAATCTTCTTATGCCATTTTTCTTCTGTGTGAAAACAATTTAGATGTTTCAGGTAGAGGATCCAGTTACTTAATCCAGCATATTTGTTTTTCTATTTTGTGCAGTTGGAAGTATGAATAGAAGATATTATATTTAAGTATTCCTTTGTCAATTATCAAAGACAACAAAGAATAAAAACTGAATATTTTTTTAATTCCCTTATCCTGATGGAATAGGACTTATTTTAGGAGTTGGAGTAGATAAATAATCAATATATTCAAAAGGTCCAGTAGATATTTTATTTGTGTCCACAAGTCCATCAATAAAATTGATATTTCTTATAGAGATTTTTATTTGCATTCATTCAGTTCCACTTGACAGGGAACTAGTGTAATCAGAACTACAGAACAATATAGAGGAGACACCTGTAACAGAGCTTTAGTAGCACAACATGAATGTTGTTATAAACTATGCATTCCTTTATCCTGTTTTTTTCATAACCACATAATTCATACAAGATCTCATTGATTTCCTATTTGATTTGCATGCTACCACAGAAATGAATTAGGATATAATAGAAAGAAAGGTAACTAGTCATCCATAACAAAATTGATACTAAGGATAAACAAGATTCTTAATTGCTTAGAGTTCAACATACAGAGAGACTGCAATTCAGGGTATTTAAAAATATTACTTTTTGTGAAGTCAGAAAATTCTGATCTCTATGGCTCATTGTGTTTTATCAGGAAGTCTGAAAGCTAGTGATGGACAACAATATGGGAATATGCACAAATTTTAAAAGCTTGCTTAACAAACAAATACATGCCTTTTCAGTTCTGATTAAAAGTCTTGGTTTCTAATCCTAACTCTGCTATTAGTTAAGTGTGTGACATTCCATTCCGTTTTGGGTCTCATTTTCCTTTGTTCAGAGGAGAACTTACCTGCCCAGAACAGAACAGAATCACCTGTGTGAATCCAGAAGTAATTTATGTTTTCCAAATTATGAATGGTCTAGTATTTTTGAGAATTATTCTGTTCATCCTTTTGTTCCATTTAGTCTACTAACTCTAATCTACATCTTTTCCACCTGAACATAAGATGAGGATCAAAGTGGCCTTTGGGATCAAAATAGATTGGGCCACTAAATATATGTTTTGCAGTGACTAAACTAGAAATACTGGAGGTTGAAAAGTCTGGGCTTTAGCCTTGGCTCTGTCTTTCAAATCTCTCTGAGCCTCAGTTTCCTTATTCATAAAATGAAATGATTATTGTGTCAAATGAGATAACATATGACAGTACATTGAAAATATTTAAAAATCTTATACAAATAAAATACTAGAGAATATTTATATAATAAATCCCCACACATACCATGCATTTTACTAATTTTATCTTCACAATAAATATACCATTGAATCAAAACAAATTTTGACTGGCATATACATCTTAAGAATTTGGAGAAGGCCCTTAAGAACTGATGATCTTACAGAGAACATGGAAACATGAAAATTCTTCAAAAATGGAATAAACTCTAAGGAACTTTTTACTTCTCTAGGGATCTTTTATGACAATATGATCTCTTTCTACAGGCTTAATTCAGAAATAAAATTCTTTAAGAATTGCTTATGAAAATAAAAATTAATTAGAAATTTTATGTTAGAATTCCACAAAATTATTAGGAAGGAACCCTGAGAAGTCATTTTAACTCTATATATTTAAATAGGATACCCAAATACTGTGTCAAGTAGAAAATCTTATCCTTGAGAATTTACCATCTAGTTGGAAGAGACAAGATATAAATATTTGAAATTTAAAATCTCTAACTTGTCCAGATTATAATGGTTGCCATCATGTCCTCCAAATGGCTTGGCGCGATCCCAAAATAATTAGCCCAATTTTCTGAATCATATGTGGAAGAATAATGTGCTTATATGATTCATCCCTAAATCCACATTATAAAAAATATTTAAGCACCACAGCCATTTTGATAATTACTAGCAGGGATTATTTAATTTTTGTGCTTGTTTTTGTGACCCTTGGACTTAACACTGTCCCTAACACAGGGTAGCTGTTTATTCAATGCTTGTTAATGGATAGATTGATTCATAGAGCAGAATACATTTTTCAATAGTCCAAAATTTTGTTTATGATAGGATAAGTGTATATATATATATATATATATATATATAAATGTGTGTGTGTGTGTGTGTGTGTGTGTGTGTGTGTGTATGTGTGTGTATGCACAAGGGATACTTTTCTATGACTGCTTCTAAAGTGATGATTTAGCTGGAGCTGGTACACATTCATAGCACAGAGTGAGGAAACTTCTTCCAGTTATATTTTTTAGCACAGGCATTATTCTGTTCAAAGATACATTTACTAAAGATTTCCAAAGGACACTTGGAATCAAATCTAATGCATGATAAGCCAACAAGCATTTAAAGGAGATTACTATGTTCAAGGAACTGTACTAGATCTTTAGAGTATCAGAAGCAAAATCTTTCCCCTAAATGAAATACAATGGAAAGTGTTGGATTTGGATGGAAAGGACCTAGGTCAGAATTTTGGTTCTTCCATTTACTATATTTGTGATTTTGGACAAGTTACTTAACCTCTCAACAATGTGGTTTCTTCTTTTATCAAATGAAAGGATTGGACTTAGGTGTCTTCAAAAATCCTTTACATTTCTAAATTCTATGATAATCTACTGCAAAGATGCAATGGATAAGCAGGCCTGTATTACATGTTGGTTTGAGTCTAGAGAAATAGATCAGTAAAGTTTTCTCATAACAAGTGGCACATGAGCTGAGAACTGAAAGGAGTGAGAGATTCTAAGACATAGAGGTGAGAAGGGAGTGCCTTCCAGCCTGGGAACAGCCTGTCCAAAGGCCCAGAGCAGGAGATGGAATGTTCAGTTCAGGGAACAGTATGTTGGGCAGTTTGGCTGGAATGTAGAGTACGTGAATGAGAATAATGTGAAATCAGCCTGGAAAGGTAGATTGTAGACAGATTGACTCTTCATGACCCCATTTGAGTTTTTGTTTTTGTTTTTTTTTTTTTTTTTTTTTTTGCATAGACACTAGAGTAATTTGCCATTTCCTTCTTTAGTTCATTTTTACAACTGGGGAAACAGTGGCAGACAGCATTAAGTGATTTGGCTAGGATGTCGTATTTAAGTGTCTGAAACCAGAGTTGAACTCAAGAAGATGAGTCTCTGACTCCAGGCCTGGCACTGTACTATATTGAAACTTACTGAATGATACTAATAATCAGTATGGTTGTCAATAATTTTCCTTCCATGAACACAGTTCATCTACTTCAAGGAACATGTTTATTTACATGTCAAGCAAAACAAATTAGCACCTGCCAATGAGAAGCCTTTCTTAGGAGAGCTGTAAAGCTTCCTTCTTTTATTATGTATTAAGTGGGACTCTAAATAGGTATCAATTCTATTAGTTTCTCATCTTCTGTACCCTTGAAGTTCAATGCAAATGCCCTCAAATGGTGCTAATGATTCCTTTTTTTCCTTTTCCCTAGCTTCCAGAGAGTACTGTTTGTTTTCATAACTGTTGTTAGCCTTCGTCTTGCAAAGGAGATTAATCTCTGACCAGATGCAAGATATCTCATTAAGTTTTGGGGATTAAAAACAAACAAAAATGAACCAGTCCTTGTCCTAAAAGAATTTACAGTCTACTAACAAGACACTATATATACATACACAAGTAAATACACGATACAAAGTAAATACAAGCAAATTAAATTTTGTATATGGGAGAATACCAATAGATAGGAAATAGGAAAGATATGTCATGGAGGACAAATTAAGTAGAGACACTTCAGCTAGTGATAGAATGTTCAGTTTAAGGAATAGTAATTAGGCCATTTGGATTAGAAAGAACTGGTGAGGATTTGATGCGCAGTTGAGTCTATAAAGTAAAGCAAAAGCCAGATTTAAAGGCTTTTAAATGAAAAGCAATGGAATCTTATTTTTCCCCTGAAAAGCAATTGATGTTTCTTGAGCAGGGGTGGAACATGGTCAGACCTATACTTGGAATGTTGATTTGGCAGCTATGCCAAGCATGAATTGAAGAAAGGAAAGTTTGGAAGCAGAGAGATAAATTAGGAAGTTCTTATAATACAGCAGACAAGAGGTGATGAGAGAGAGATTTTGAGTGGAGAAGAGATGGGTACACGAGATGTAGAGGTAAAATAGGCTGCTGACATTTTTCTAATTTGTAGGGAAGATTAAAGAGCCAAAGATGTCTTCAGCTTCGTGTGACTCCCAAGTTCTATTGACAGAAATTAGGAAGTTTGAAGGAGAAATGGAATAAAGAAAATTAATTTTGTTTGTGATATGTTGTTCTTAAGATTCCTATGAGACATCTATTTGTAGATATCCATTGGTCTGTTAGTGATGCATACAAAGCCTAGTAGAGACTAGGGATAGAAGATGTATGAATCTGGAAGATATAGGATGATAAGATCATATTTTAGGTGGTTCAGAGCCAAAGCCACAGAATAGAAAAGGACCTCAATGACCATCTTGTTCAGCATATACTTGATGACAACTGTGATTTCTTCTTCCTACCACCATCACAATCAGTAAGTAACAGGATTTTAATTTATGTCTTCCTGACTTCAAACATGGTGCCTTTTGTGCTGCACTACATTGACTCTCAATATTGAAATCTTTGGAAGCTGATTAAATATCTAAAAATGATAATGTAGAGAGAGAGACAAGAGTGCCCAAGAAAGGGATTTTTGGAATACTTATAGTTGTATAGTATGGTATAGATTATCTTTTCAGATACGGACAATTTTAATGTTTGATAGCATGTAGAAGGTTGAATTTGTTTGGAGACAGAAGACTTGGTTTTTTGGCTCTTCTGCTACTTATGTGACTTTGGACAAACCACTTCCATTCTCTCAAGCTTCATTGGAATTATCTGTAAAAAAAAAGGGGAGTGTATTATATGATTTCTATATGATAATACTATGAACTTCCTAAATTAGAAACCAATTACAATACAGCTTATGATTATATGTATATATACATACACACATATGCAATAAGTGAAATCACATTTTTTTTCCTTAGGCTCTTAAACTTAGCAAGAGCTTAATAAAATATAATTGATCTATAACCCTAAAGTTGTTTTGTTCCACCACTATTGAAAAAAATCTTCTCATTGTCATTGCTGTAACTCTTATCTAATTTTGCTAGATTATCAGTTTGGTTGGCTGTTGGATGAGGGTGAGCAAGCTTGTATGTCCTGAGACAGTTAGATTTATATGGAAATATTAGGAGAGTATAATCTTTATCATGGGGTACAATATATTTTATATCTGAGAATATGACTAGCAATGACATATCACAAATAAGATTATAAAAGGAATAAGCAAGGGATTGTGGCCTAAGGCAAAAGGTACTGGATTTGGGTCAGAGAATCTGGGCTTGAAGGTATTCCTACATAAATCACCTGCCACACATCTAAAAATCAAATTAAACAATGAATTTAAATGTTTTGTAAAATTCAAAGGGCTTCGAATATTCAGCAATTATGATGACTTACTTTCCTTCAAATTCCAGAGTTTTGATTCTGTTACTAACAGTTTTGCTATAAGGTGCTTTGACCCTTTCTTTTTCACCCTAAAATTAGCTGTTCTTTGCACAAAAATTGGGAGTGAACAATGGCAGCTTTTATTTTCCAACTGCTCTAGTATTTAGAAATTCTCTAGGATAGGTATAGAAGAAGATATTAAAGCTCAGTATGAACTGTTGAATGCTTACTATGTAGTTCAGCATGAAAGACATTAAACCCTGACACTCCTGCTCGTGTCTAATTTTATTTATATTTTTTTCTTTCTTTTGGGCCTTACCTATAATTTCATAAATCTGGGGAACTACTTATGGAAACTCCCTCTACTAATGCAAAAGAACACTGAGATATAACTTAAAGTCTTAGGCAGTTAGTATGGACAATATGACTTGCCTGTGGTCATACAACTAGTTATGTACAGGAGACAGTTCTTAATCTAAAGTTTTTCTCAATAAAAATCTAGCCCTCTACCCATGCTTTGACTAATTGTGGGATATAAAATAAATTTTCCTTTTTATCTTAATTTTTTAAATTTCTTTTGAAAAAAATTTTTATTCTGTCTTTTTGAGACAAAATGGTGCAATGGAAAGGATAGATTTTTCAGTCACAGGACCTGAACTCAAATTCTATTTCTGTCACTCCTTATGTTATCTTGGGCAATTCAGTTACCTTTTGTTAAGTTCAGTTTCTTCATGTATAAAATGAGGGGACTGGACAAGGTAACTTCTTAAGGTTCTTCTAGTTTTCTAATCTTATGATTGTTTGAAGTAACAATTCAGCCTCAGTTTTCTCAATTGTAAAATGAGTGAATTATACAACTGAAAGTTCCTTCCATCTCTAAATCTATGAATTTATATTTAAAAAATTATTCTGTGTCAAAATAAACCCATTGCTATTCAAATAAAGCAATTTTAAAAATGATCTGTTATTCCTATTTTAATTTCTTGATATTTTGATAGTACCTTAATATGAAAGAGAAAGAAGCTGGAATTAATCCCCCATACCAAAAGTGAACTAACATTCTATAGGTTTTGTATTATTCCTAATTGACAAAGCTACTTCCTTATTTTAGGAGTAAAAAATGTTTTAGAATATAGATTTACATTTATGCCCTTCAGACAAATAATTTCCAGAAGCCAAAGTAAGAAAGTATATGGAATAAAGATTTGGAATCTTCTCAGCATAGCCACTGGACCATGGCTATGAATTTTGTTTTGGATTTGATTTTTCAGAAGAATTTCCCAAATGACACAATGCTGAGAGTCAATGACAAGGTTAATATTGGAGCAGAGCTCAAAATTCAGTAAATTAAGTGATTATGAATTGTTAGAAAGGGAGCAAGAAAACTGGAATAAATGAACAATCTGGGAAGAGAAAGCTAATAATGTTGAGATGATGGTTGTTCTTGCTTAGCCTTTGCTTATCCATTTAACACTAAATCATATGTGTTCAGTAGCCCTCTAATAATGTGTGGGAAAGTCAACATATGTGACAAACATTTTGGAACAAGAAGCATTTAAACTTAGCTCCAATAATGCACTGGTATGACATTACCTAAAGTTCATTTTTTTGTTTTTTTTTTTGGGGGGGGTTGGCATTAATAAGTTGTCTTGATCCTATGATTTTATTGAAATATGTATTTATTTTCTAATCCTATTCTGAAGGCATTTTTTTTACTGTATCTCCCCATGCAATCCCATTTACTATCTGCAGTTCATAAAGATCAATTGTCCAATAGTTTTGTTTTTTTGTTTTTTTACTTTAAAGTTTATCCTATCAGTAAACACAAATCTGATTATTTATAAAGAAGCTGCATTTAAATGGAACAGAAATATTTTGCTTTTTAACTCAGTGACCTACAATTTAAAAGCCTACTTAAAGTAAAAAATACTCATAATCTAGACAAATCCAATGATTTCCATAAAAATATAAATGAAATATAATATAAAAACACATTTTATTAAAATGATTGCTGGTTCATATCCTGACTTTTTTGAAGCATGATGTCTGATATCTATTATATCCTAGGCTTATTTATATGATTTAATCTCTGGAAAAATAAATCACGATACACATATATTTTTCAATAGTATGGAAAATGTCACTATTCAGACATAGACCAATTTAGTGTAAATAAAGAAAGCACATTAAAAGAAAGATATTTTTAGTATTAAAATAAAATTTCTAGAGATCTATATCTATTTTTCCTTTAAAGGGTTGAATGAGTTCACTATGGTAACATTTTGCTTCTTTTTTTTCCAACTATAATTATGGGATTGAGCAGAAAAAAATGGATCCATTTGTTAAAAAAAAAATCTTTACCTGAATTAGTTATGGTCTTTTGCTTACCTTGGTTTAGGAAATACAAACTTTTAAACAGTTTACAGAGTATATTTTGTTAGTTTGGAAAACTGAATTAATCTTCAATTATATCTCCACGAGAAATAAGCATGGGGAAAGTAATATTATTTCTACTTTCTTAAGTAAGGTACAGAAAAGGTAAACCTATAAAATGTAGTAAGCATTTGTTAGAGGTGAGAAAAAATGAACTAACTCTTCAGCTAAGATTTAAATATTAAATATTACTATTGCTGTTAGCAATTCAGTAACATTCTTTCTTGACTTGTCCATTCTTTGACTTTTTTAAAAGATCTAAAGTGTTATGTATCTTAGGTAATTTCTTATTTCAGCATCAATTTAAAAACTACTTCTTGGTGCTGTGTAAATGTTTCTCTTGAAAGGAAAAGGCTGTGAATGTGTTGTGAGATTTTGGGTAATTAAAGCTTGATATGGAGTTCAAAATGGATAGGGAAATATTGGTCCAGTTTGGTCTAGTTTGGTATGAAGCTTGATGGATATTGGATACCTTGTCACATAGCAGATTTCCTATCCATTTTGATTAGCTTTTCTATGCATAGTTTAGAGTATTAAAATATTTCATTTGATAATATGGACTTAAATGTTGTAAGAGTATGTGAGCAGGCAATACTCATCAATTAAGAGTTTAGTTTCAGGTCATAGTATTATCCCTTCTGAGTTATCCTTCTTTCATTTGTGCTATCAAATTGGGGTCTCCAGAGCATGTCTACTATTCCTGCTAGAAATTCTAGAGGTAACAGAGTGACTGAGTATTTGATACTATCATTCATGAGTCTCAATATTTTATTTTATCATGCTTGACAATAATTGCTTTATATTGATTGAAGTGGGAGTATGGAAATTTCCTCTTGCACTCTCCTCTCCCCCTACCCAGCTAAACATCTGCTGTCCTCAGCAAATAATCTGTAGTGCTTTTGGCAAAGTCCATAGTCCAAAAAATTCTGAATCATTCTCTAATGACTTGGAGTAGTTTCAAGCATTATCCTTTTCTAGCATCTTCCCTAGTGACTTTTTCTAAAGAGTCTCAGAAAAAAAAAATCTAAATGAAACAATTCATAAATAAAGAGAATTAATATTTACATATTTTTGAACACATGGTGTTCTCAGGATTGCCCCAAATTTAAATACAACAGAACAAACAAAGTTAAAAAGAAAAGAAAATCAACCACTCCTGTCTCCTATTCCCCTTCCCACCAGGGAAATGCTGTTGTCTCAGGAGTGTCCAGAGCACTTGGAGGCACTCTTCACAGTAATTAAGGACTGTTGTCAACTAGAAATCACTCTTCTCAGGTGAGGAACCAAGTTATCCTGAAAGAAAATTTTTTCATGAATTTTTTCTGCACCAATAAATAAATCATAAATAATCATAAAAATAAATCATCTTCAAACATCCATTTCTATATAGAATACAACAAAATGTCTTCAGTGATCAATTTTTAAATATATGTTGAGCCCACAAGAGGCACAGACATATATTTCTCCTAGGTCCCTTTATCACAGAACATCTGAGATTTCAGTTCCCTATGATGGCTTAGAATAATCCAAATGGAATTTCTAGATTATCCCATACTAGGATGATCAATTTATCTTAAAAAGAAATCAAATTCAGAAAAGCTCCCTGAGACTCATCTAATTAGTGCTTGAACTTGCAAACTTCAAATTCTGGAGGATAGTTACTATTCCTAATCCGTATTCAGGGGATAATCCTGAATGGCTACGTTTTTAGTATTAATTTATGAGCCCTCATCAGTATATTTATGAATGATAATCAGGCAAACCTTATTATTTTTTGTTTCATTTTTTAACAAAAAAGCATTTACTAAGATGGTATAGCATGAACAACTAATATAAAATATCCCTTCTAAATTGGCACATTTTCTTTCCTAGCTTTCACAACATCCCTGAAGAGACTGGGCTCACTATGAATTTAATGAAGCTTACCTATAAAGGACACAAATGGGAAAGGGGTAACTCCCAATTACATGAAGTCCTCTTCTTCCTTTGTAGAGTGATCATTAAGTTCCTTGTAGGTATAGCTCTCTAGGAGATTGTGAGGTTCTACAATCTATGCCATCATCTTCTTTGCCATGAGGAGTCATACTCCCTTAAACTGCTTCCTCTCTTGGGTGACTAGCTCTTTGTATCTTTTCATCAAGGGCAGCAAAGTGGTAGAGTATGTACCAGTTGTCCAGACTGGAATAAGGAAGGCCTGAGTTAGAAGAGGGTCTAAGACACTTTCTTGCTAAGGAACCCAGGGCAAGTAACTTCACCTTATATGATTGTTTCCTCATCTAAAAATGAGCTGGAGAAGGAAATGGCAAACCACTTCATTTTTTTGCCAAGAAAACCTCCAACACGAGCATGAAGAGTTAATATGACTGAAATCAGAACATTTGTCCTCAGAATGTCATTCTGCTCCTGGTAATGTGTTATCTATTAGTGGTCCAGTTTCATCACTAACGTGATCAATTTAGTCTTGGTAGTGGGAATATGAAAGTCCTTTTTGGATTACCCTTCTCTCCTTGTTTCCCCATGATCTAAGTGTGAGAGTGTTTGTTCTTTAGAATTTCCAGATCCTTTATTCTCAGTTCTCTTGACGGTCAAGTTCTTGGATTGTCTTCTATTAAAATTCTTCTAGTTCCTTAAAACTTCCAGAGGCACAGTTAGCTTATTTGGAAAGTTAATCTTCCCCTTCATGATTCAATAAAAGAAATTTAGTCCTTAAAAAATATATCAGAATGTGAATTATTATATTTACATATTTAAAACTTCATCAGGTTCTTAAACTGATTATATTACATTAATGGAGAGGAGTATGTAAAACATCTCCACCTTAAATCATTTAAAATTGCAAATGTTAAATAGCATTTTTCTTGTCTATTTTAAACCTTCCCATTTACCTAAGGTTTTGGAACTATGTAAGAAGTATGAGCACATTATTTTAACCCAGCAGTTAAAATTGCTATTAGAACAATTCTAAAGACTTGAAGTAGCAAAAAAAAAAAAAAAAAAAGATAATGCATATAATTGTCATCATAATACATGAAAATTGTGGAATTCATATTTAGTTTTTTTTTATTAATACAAAATTTAAAAATAATATGTTTTCAGGATACTACTACTATTAATTCATAAAATAATTCACTGTAGCCAAATTGGATCCTTAAAGGAATATAAGAATGGATCAAACTTGGGAGAATAACTAGAAATATTAATAGTATAATAAATAAAATTAACTAATATGACATGATTTTTTAAAATAAATTCAGAAAAAAGACTTTGGCAAAAATGTGGTATTAATTTTTGCTAAGAACCTAAAAAGTATTGCCTGTTATTCCAAATAATTAAATATTTAGTATTATATATAGTAAAAGTAATATTGTTTTAAGAATAACTTTGAATGAGCATGTTATTTTGATTTTGAAATACCCAAATTAGCTATATGGGACATATAAATATGTTATCTACATCTAGAGAAAGAATTGATAAATAAAAGTGTATATAGAATAATTTTACACAAATATACCAATTTGAGTCTAATGGCAGTCAGTGGGGAGAGGAGGAGGAGAAATTTACATGATGATTTTGTATTTTTGAAAGATACAAGAAGTTATAAATAACTTTTTTATGTGCAGTCATCTTTTTATTGTATTTTGTTATAGAAAGGCCTGTTTTATTCTATAAATCCAATATAAAATTGAATAAGGAAAAATAATAAAAGTTATCAGTTGTTAACTTCCCCCAAAAAACAAAATGCTTAAAAATTAGGTATCAAAGAGCCCTTCTTTAATATGGCCATAAGCTTATATTTAAAACCAAGTGTTAGCAATGGACAAAAATTAGAAACTTTCTTATTTGAAAGAGAGGTAAAGTCAGGATGCTCTTTCTCTCCACTGTTATTTGACACAATACAGTGAAACACTAACAAAAATCAGGAACAAATCATGATGAAAAAATTGCTATTCAGAATAACTGAATTCATAAGTTATGTGTGAATTAACTTACCAACATACACAAATTGCTGTCATAACAATAACTATTATTATTATTTTGGCTTTAATTATTAACAAAGCACTTTAAGCTGTCTTTCTGTGTTTCTCTCTACCTCTTTCTCTGTCTTTGTCTGTCTCTTTCTTCTGTCTCTTTCTCTCTCTCCCCCTTCCCTCCTCCTCCTCCTCCTCTCTCTGTCTCTTGCTATATCTGTCTTTCTTTGCAAATAGCTATTACACACACACACACAAGTTGTCTTTTAAAAATAAAGGAGCATTTGTAAAAAGATTCCCTCTGTAAAATGAAAATGATGTTACCTCAAATAATTTACAGATTTAGTGCTATATCAATCATATAACCAAGGTGATATTTTCTAGAAACAGACAAAATAATAATATATTCAGGAAAAAGTTAGGAAAAAAGTTTTGATGGAAATGAGAAACTCCCCCTCCCCCAATCAAGGTGGCATAGCTTTACTAGACAAATTATAATATAAAGTAATTATCAAAATTATTTGGTATTGATTTATGTAAAACATAGAAAAGTACATAAGTAGAACAGACTTGATAAGTGAAAAAGAGAAGTTGAAGACAATAATCCAGTGTTTGACAAACATAATTTACTAGAGAACTATTGATTATATCTTCTCCCAGAAGATTGTTCTAGTTATTATTGCACCATTATTTTCTCCTTCCTGTCAAAAATACTATCAAGCCTCCCCATCCTTAAAAAAAAAACTCCTTCCAATAACCCTTCCAAAAAAACAAACACATGAACTCTTTTCCATTATCTTTCCTCCCTTTCTCAGTTTAAAAGTTGTCTAAACTCATTGTCTCTACTTCCGCTCCCTGGTGTATTCTTCTTATTTATTAGGATAAAATATAAATTCCTCTTTGGCATTTTAAGATTATTAAAATCTGACCCCTTCCTATTTTTCATGAGCTGTTTTGTTCACCATTATATTCCTTTTTGCTGCTCTTTACATAAGATATTCCCTCTACAAATTATGCCTTTGCACAAGAAATCTTTTATGTTAAATATGAACTCTCTTTTTTATCCCCTCCCTTAGAGTGCTTGATTTTAAGATTCAGTTCAAGAATCACTTTCTTCATTAGATTTTCCTGGTCCCTGAAGCCTCCAAAGCCTCTCTCTTAAACATTTCTTATTAATCCTTTATATAGCTTGTTTGCACATATCTTTTGCTTATTTTTTCCTCCAACAGATAATGTCCTTGAGGACAGGATCTATTTGGTATCCCTAGCACTTAGCACATGTTAGCTTAGGCACTTAAATATTTATTAAGTGATAGTCCATAAGATGCTTATAGAAAAAGTAGAAGTGGCAAGAGATAAAAGGAAATGTCAAATTGGATCAAGTATATATAGTAGAGAACCATGCTCAATGAAATGTGGGTATTTTTGGAACCATTTTGCAAAGTACCCAAAGGAGATGTTCTCATATTCATGGAACTTAACTGGTTCCAAAAATAGTAATCAAAAAAACATCAATGAACATTGACCTATATGTCAATTTTGCCATCTATGCACAATTTTTTGAGAATAACTCATCCATACATTAATGCAAGATAACTTAGGGGATGATATTAAGTAGAAAATAAGCAGTCTTTTGCAAACGATATTAAAAATTTTATAATTGACTAAAATATAGAGAATATAACATCCCATTATAATTATTTGTTGCTTATGCAAATGCATTTGACTTTTTTACAACACGATGATTTTATATATCTATAGTTCAAGTGATCACTTACAATATGTATCAGTAGAAATAATTTTTCAATAACTCATTGATAATGAATATCAAGTAAGACATAAAATAGATCATAAGGTCAAAAGTTTGATCTATTTTATGTCTTACTTGATCTGTCACTTTGATGAAGGTTTTCCAGTACAAGGTCCATATCAAGGAGGAATTCCCTATGCTTGGTGAGGTCCTCTATATGTTCTTATTTATGAATGACATTGTGATCATTGTATTAAGTCCAAAAACATTGCAGAACAACTTGACTGCAAACATACAACAGAGTTTATCTTGTCTATCCATACAGGAAAGACCAAATGGATGGCAATGTCAATTACTTAGATTTCAATATACAGCTGAATGGAAAAATTGTAGCATTTTTTTATAGCTTTTTATTTACAAGATATATGCATAGGTAATTTTTCAGCACTGACAATTGCAAAACCTTTTGTTCCAGCTTTTCCCCTCCTTCACCCCACTCCCTCCCCAGGTTGACGGAATACATGTTAAATATGTTAAAGTAAAAGTTATATGCAATATATGTATACATGTCCATACAATAGTGTAAAGGAAATCAAAAATGCAGGTGGACAAGAGGGATTGGGAATTCTAACTTCAATATGCACAGTGATAGTTGTTTAATCATTTTAGTTGTGCCTGACTTTTCAAATCTTTGGAAACTATCTTATCCATGGGGTTTTTTTGGCAAAGATACTGGAATGGTTTTCCATGTCTTTCTCCAGTGGATTAAGGTTAACAAGGATTAAGTGATTTTCTAGGATCTCTCAACTAGTTAGTGTGTGAGATACCATTTAAACTCAATTCTTCCAGAATCCACCTCTAATACTGTGTCCATTGAGCTATCTCATGCACAGGGATTATAATAGTGTAGATTAAAAGACCACTAAAAGTTAGTTAAAATTTGAATAATTGAAAAATCAATAAAAGATCCAAGAAGCAGATAATGAAAAAATTCCTCTTTCCTTATGGCAGAGAAGAAAATAATACTTAGAGAAACTATTGTATATGTGGTCAGATTCTGTTACAGTATTTGATGGTTTTGCTTAACTATTTTCCCCTCAAAAGACTCTTCCCCAGACTCAAAATGACTACAGTAAAAGCAAAAGTCCTTAATAAAATGGGGTGAAAATGATTAATAAATAACATTTATATCAAACTTTTATTAACAATTTATATTTTATTAAACATATTTACATGTTATTTACATGTCTTTTTCTACATAAAAGTAGAACATTTTTTTTTCTTTCAGAACATCATTATTATTTATAATTAACCAATTAAAAATTCTCTCCAATCCAAACTGAATCTGAGATTCACAGAATGTTACAACATTATCTCATTGATTACTTTTATTTTGCCTATGAAGAAACAGCTCAAGAGAGATAAAGTTACATGTTGGAAGTATATCCTTAAGCAGAGATAATGAATTAGAATTGAAGTCTCGATTTTTGCTCACTACTCAATATGCTATACCAAGCTACTTTTCTTTGTCTCTAGATATATAATTGCAATCATAAGGTGGTATGGTCAAACTTTTTCACATTTTTCCATGCCATATTTAGTGATTTTAAAATGTGTATAGAAGATAATTAATATCATTTCAGAACCTCTTGAAATCTTAATTTCCCTTAAGTTTATATAATCTCAAAGTATACATATGATGGATATAAAAAGATTCAGAAATTGAATAGTTCGGATTTCCTGTGTCATTCCTTACCTATCTCTCAACCCCTGAGAAAAATATCCTATAAAAAAGTCAGGTAAGGGAGAATATGAAGCTCTAAAGAATGAGTTTCTAGAAATATAAAGTGAAGCAATTCTGATGAGAAATAAAAGAGAATTTGTCTAGACAGATATGTGTATGAAAAGGGACTTACCAACCAAGCTATACTTTAAAAACAATAAAGTAGATAGATAGATAGGGCATTAGATAGTTATATACACAGAAAATAGAAGGAAGGACAGGTAATAATGTTTCTAAGAATCAATATCAAGCTAATTGTCCTAAAGGTAATATAATTTTGTATCTCTTCTTCTTCTTCTTCTTTTTTAAAACAGTCACAAAATTTTCCTTTGTCAGTCCTGTGGTTCTTATGCCATTTTTCATAAGCTTTCAAGAAATCATCGACAAGACTCAGGAATCATATCTTTCAGCTATTTCATTTTCTTTTTCTAAGATATAATTTATTGGTAACTTAAACTCCTATAGAGGAAGCTAGAACTCTTTTACCTAAGTATGAACTTCCCATTAGACATCTCCTGATCCTTCTTGTCTTAATATCATCTTCTTTGGCAGGGAAAACGGAAACAGAATTAATCTTGATCTTAAAACTTTCCTCAATTCAAACTGAAGCTGAGATTCACAGAGTGCTTTAAGATAATCTCACCAAGCCCTCTTATTGAACATCTGAAGAAAAAAGCCTTAGAAAAATAGGAATTGATAATAATAATAATAATAATAATTTTAAAAAAAGGAATTTAGTGGAAGACATGTATTCTTAGTGGGAGGAACTGGATTGAAATTCAAGTCTGCTGATTTTGTGCACTGGTCACTGTGCTACACTAAACTGCTTTCTTAATATCTCTAGAGATATAACTGTAATTGTTAGCTGGTATGATCAATCCTTTTGACATTTTTCTATGCCATGCTTAATTATTTAAAAATAAATGTGCATAATAATCTCTTAATATCTCTTCCAATCAGCCTGGATTTTCCACTTCCTCCAGTTTACATAGTCCTAAACTGGACATAAGAGCTAAGTATTAGTAAAAATTAAGTGAAATAAGAAATAAGCAAATCTACCATTTCTTTGTTATTGCTAATCATCACTGCCTCCACACTAAATAGTGGTCCTATCCTTTATTTTATTTACCTTACTTGCTTCAGAATATTTTAAGAAACCAATAAACTTTTATTGTCTGTATTCTTTGTTGAAAGTTTCAGATCATTTTAGCTTGAGCATGCTGATGATACTTTTAAAGAAATGTGACATGCTTCTGTATTCAATTCAACAAACATTTATTAAGTGCTTACTATTTGCTAGGTGTGTTAAGCACTGGGGATACAAAAAAGGCAAAATATAGCCCACAAGGAGTTTACAATCTCATGGAAGAAAGGAAATTATACCAAGTGAGCTATGTATGGGATAAAAAGAAATTATTAAAAATGCAAAACACAAAATTTTCCGATAGAAGAAGAGATTTACATAATACTTGAAGGAAGCCAGGGAGATCAGTAGTTGGAGCTGAGAAGAGTGCACATTCTAAGAATGGGGGACAGTCAGAGATAATGTCTATAGCAGAGAGATGGAGTACATTGTTTGCAGAATAATCAGGAGATCAATGTCACTGGTTTAAAGAATACATATTGGGGAGAAAGGTGTAAGAAGTCTATAAAGTTAGGGCAGGGCTAGGTGAAAATGGATTTTGAATACTAAACAAATAATTTTATATTTGCTCCTAGAGGCAATAAGAATCTACTGGAGTAGTATAGTTTCATGATCAGACTTGTATTTTAAGTAAATCACTTTAATGGCCGAACAGAAGATGGAATAGAATGGTGAGGAAGACAGACTCACCAGTGGAGCATTTTTGTAGTCCAGACCTGAGGTTCCTCTGTCTGAAGCACTAGAGTGGCACCAGTATCAGAGGAAAAAATGGGATACTGCAGAAAGATGCTGCAAAGGTAAAAAACAACAGGCCTCGACAACAGCTTCAACATTGGAAGTGAGAGATAATGAGAAATTGAGGATGGCTACTAGATTGTGGATCTGAAGGACTGGAAAGAAGGCATTGTCTTCTGATTGGTTGGCTGTTGTCCTTCCTTCTCAAAGAGAACCAAAATGGCATCACTGTTAGGGACGAGTTACAATGTGTCCGACTATGGCTGATCAGACCAATAGGATCTTGAAATGCTCTGCACATGACATATAAATAGTCCCATGTGATCTTCTATAGTAATAGGTAATGTGGGAGGGAAGGTTTTAAAGGAAAATATGAGTTAAATTTTGAAAAAAGTGAATTTAAGAAGTTTACTAGACATTCAAATAGAGGTCAGCACAGAGATTGGGGAAGGAAAGATAGATTTGAGAATCATCTGCATAAAAAAGATAATTAAATCCATGGGAGTTGATAAGATCACTAAATGAAGAAGTTGAGAAGTGGGATCAAGATAGAACCCTGAGGGACCTCTATAGTTAGTTAGAGGCTATGATTTGGGAAAGGATGCAGAAAAGAAGACCAAGGAATAGTTAGCTAGGTAGGAGGAAAACCAGGAGAGAACAGTGTCCTGAAAACCTAGAGAGAAGAGAGTATGTAGGAGAGAGTTATGAAGTGTCAAGGGCTACAGAGGGGTCAAAGAGAATAAGAATTGAGAAAAAACAATTGTACTTGGCAACTAAGAGATCATTAGTAATTTTATAAAGAACAGTTTTGATGGTATGATAAAGTCAGAAGTCCGATTTTAAGGTTAAGAAGAGAGTGAAAGTAGAGGCACCTGTTGTAGATGGATTTTTAAAGTTTAGTACCAAAGGGAAAAGAGAAATACTTTGTTATCAGGGATGCAAGAATAAAGAGTATGTTTTGTTTTGTTTTGTTTTTCTCAAGATAGGTAAGATATAAGCATGTTTTCAGGAAGAAGGGAATGAGCTAGTAGAGAGGGAGAGATTGAAAAGTCAAAGACTGTGAATGACAGAGGTGCATTTGTTGGAGGAGATGGGATAGAATGGGATTATTTGAACAAGTAGAAGGATGTCATGGTCAGGAGTAAGATCATTTCATCATTTGAAACAGGAGTGAAGGAGGAGAAAATGGCAGGTTACCTGAATGAGAAGAAAGGAAGAAGAGGGAGTTTATAATGAATGGCCTCAGTTGTTTTTGTAAAATATGAGGCAAAATTGTTTATTCCTCCATTGTTCTTTGCCTAAACTTGGGGTAAACAGAGGTTTTATTGACAGCTCTTTTCTTAATTTTTGTCTCCTGTGAATTTCTTAGCATTTCCAGTTCTATTCTTCCTTCTTTGTGACTGTCTATGGTAACTAGCAGGAGTATTTGTAAGCAATATATCCTTCCTTTATCCTTGCTAGTCTAAATTCCTTTTGATTTGATTTGCTAGATTCATGACAAATCCATTCTTATTAGCTTTTGTTAGGTGAACTCTGCTCCAGAGGAATCTGCTAGGCAAATATTCTAAGCTGTGGTTCAGAAATCTTTCCAAGCATTCCTCTCTACATGGATGTATATTTCAAGAAATGGAGTTTTTTATATTAAGCCACAAATTCTAGTTCATTTTAAATTTGAGCTAGAAGTTTCCATGGGTGCTATTTTGTTACTAATGGAAACTCTTTTTGATCTCTTAGGTAGAAAATCAACTGACTAAAATTAGAACTTGTTTCTAATTTCAGTTTAGCAACATTGTATAAAAATACTGTTATTGATCAGAGAAACCTAGAAACATTTTCAGCAACTTCTATTTCATTACAGTGTAACATTTTAATATTAAACTAATTCTTATATTAAATTGTTTGATACATTAAGAGATTTATGGCTTCACTTGTAGAGTATGCCTTCTATCCAAGGGGATTTTAAAATTTCTTCCGCAAATCCTCTACATCTATGGGTTTTTTCCCTTTCAATCTTTCACAGAATCTCCACATCACAGAAGTTTTGAATTGGAAGAAACCTCATAGGCCATATACTTCCATATATACCTGAACAGGAATCCTGTCTGTACAACATGCCTAATATGTATTTAGTGTCACTTAAAAACCAAGAATAATGAATGCTCCTATCCTATTGAACTTAGAAAAGGGTTTGTCATACAATGGATCTTGGACAAAAACTTGTTGAATTGGATTGATTCCTATTGACCCTATAAAGGACTTTAGAAATTAAATCATGCAATCCTTTCATTTCAAAGATAGGGAAAGATTTATCTAAAGTTATAAAGTTGGCAGTTGAACCAGAAGAGAACTAAGGTTTCTTGACTCCACAGTTCTTACTTTGACAACATTATTCCAGTATTGAAAGGTTTTAACTATTGAGGAATTCATCTTAGAGTCCTAAGATATAATGCTCAAAAACTCATGTGCTCCAATAATTCATTTTGGAGATGAGGATTTGAACCCTTATCTTCTGATATCAAAATCCATTGCTTTTCCTTTTTACTCCATGATATTGCCCTACTGGATGAAATTTTTAAAAATTACATTTTGTTTTATAAAATAATAAAATTTAACAACTTTGTTTAATACTTTATAAAGAACTCTTCCTATAACACTCTTTTAAGACAGGTACTGCTAGTATTTATCTGTTTTTTTATCGATGAACAAACTGAGATTGAGTGATGCAAACTGACTTGCCCAAGTCATATAACTAGTATTAGGTTTGGCAACTAAATCTACTTTCCATATCTAGTCAGTGCTCTTTCTGTGACACCACACTTAATTTTTAAAAAGGAAAATGCCTTGTTTAGGGTGAAGGATTCCATTTTTAAACCTTGAATGGTCTTTTGATTGCATTTATTGTTATTCAGTTGTGTCAGTCTTACTTAACTCTTTGTGGTCCCATTTGGATACTAGAGTACAATGCTAATTCTTTCTCCAGCTCAGTTTATCAATGAGGAAACTAAGGCAAACAGGATGAAGTGTCTTGCCCACAGTCCTATAGCTAGTAAGAGTCTAAAGTCATATTTAAACTCATGAAGATAAGTTTTCCTGACTTCAGGCCTGGCACTTTACCTGCTGGACCATCACTCTTCATTAAGTGGCTCTGCTAACTTTTGTTTTTTTTTTCCTATGGAACATCATGACTCCCTCAGGATAAAGTGATCTTATGACCATACAGATAAACTCAGCATTTGATACTCAACAACATCTCACCTTCCTCAGTTGACTCTCCTTCTTATTGGAAGGCTAAAGGAAGAGCAATAATCTCCCACAGCCTTCCTCTGTAGAGGATTCAGCTTCCAAGTAGTTGCCAATTTTCTGCTAGCAACTTTGCTCGGGTTAAACTCCACAGATCATCACTCTCTACCTACCCCCTTCTATTTCAATTTCCTTTTATGTATTGTATTTCCTTATTATATTTTAAACTCCTTTAATGCAGGGGCTGTTTTTCTCTTTCTTCTTTTTTATCCCCAGAACTTAGCATAGTACCTGGCATATATTAGTTGTATAATAAATATTTACTATTTGCTTATTGTACTGTATTATATTATTTAATTATCTTAGAGATGAAGATTTTATCTTCCTAACCTCAGCTTGCCTTGGGAAAGTGAATAAAGAGTCTACCCACTGTAGTGGAGGCCTCTTTTCATTTATTTTTTTGGCATCTCTATAGTACTGTTATACAATTCTGATTATTCATTTGTCATCTTGAATTTTTCTGCATGTAATAATCATATCTCTGGATCTTGGTCACGTCTTTGATAAAGTATTCCAAATAAATTCTTTCACAGAAACCAGAACAATTTTCATTTAACTTTATTTGTTTTTACCATATCTGTGGATGGCAGCATAGAATAGTAGAAGGTTGGACTTCGAATCAGTAAGTTCCTGTTAAAGTACTGATTGTAATTCATACAAACTATATTATTATGAGCAAGTCACTAAAAACCTCAAAGTCCATGAAGATGTCTGAGTATAAGTTTAAGAATCAGAGAGGTAGAGAGAGGATAAAGCATAAACATGATTATCATGATTTTTGGGGGGGTTCATATAAGAAAAAAAACACACACAAAACAAATCCCTAAACAAAGAAAAAAAAACTGGTCATTCCTTTCTCCTCAATGTACCTCTATTAAAGAGATATTATATTTCCAGTTAGAAATAATCTTTCATAAAGTATGTCTTTCTGAAAATTATCATGAGAAAGAAAAGAAATTTCAACTATTTTAATGTAATGAGCATAATATATGTGATTTTATTGAAAAAACATGCAAATGTCAGAAAATATAATTTGAATCAGGCCTGTGTGTTTTACAAGATGTATATAAATCTTTATTGTTATCTTAGAAACAGAAATGCTGTGATATTTGGTCGATCTCATTTCCTTAAATAGATAAAATTTTGGATATAATGAACTAGCATAGATTTTTATTTACAATTTTTAAATTTTAAGTGTTGAAAAATTACAGTGAAAAATAAATATTAAAAAGACTAAAATCAAAATAGGTTTATAAAGCAAAGGCCCACAAATCAGATTATATCATAATTCTAATGTACTGTGGTTATCTTTTGCTATCTGTAGGAAAAAATTTTTGTTTGTTTATTATAGTAACTCATTTATATAATAAATAATTATATCAGGGCAGCTAGATGGCACAGTGGATAGAGTGCTGGCCCTGAAGTCAGGAGGGCCTGAGTTCAAATCCAGGCTCAGACACTTGATATATCCCAGCTATGTGATCCTGGGAAAGTTACTTAACCCCAATTGCTTTGGCAATAATAATAATAATAATAATAATAATAATAATAATAATAATAATAATAATAATAATTACATCTAATTTAGCAATATCTTCTCATAATTGATAATCTGTCTATCTTTTAAGGAACTAGTTTAAGGAACTAGTTCTATTAAGGAACTAATAAATTTTAAGGATTTATTAAAATAGTTCCAATGTAGAATACAGTACTATGAGTTTAGTGTCTTACAGACTATATTTTTTCCTCCTTTATTTCCAGGACTCCACTATTGTTACTCCAATTATTCTGAGGACTGATCCACAAGGATTTTTCTTTTATTGGACAGATCAAAATAAGGTAAGATATGTGATACCTTCTAAACTATCTGAAAATTGTCAATTGATGGAACACTTTGTTTTTAGGTTTTTTTTTGTTTTTTTTTTGAAAAATTACATGTGTATGTCGACTAGATGGTTTCTGAATCTGTTGTTGCTGTTCCAATTTTGTATAACACTTCCAGTCTTTGTTGCCTATTATAAAAATTTTAGTAACTAGATTTAAGAACCTGTTAAGGAAATTTTTACTGGTTATCTAGAGTCTGGATTCTGAATATAAATCCAAAATCTGTACTTGTATATCAAACAGATGTACTTCAATAAATCTTTGCATTTTCTCCAGTTGAATGTTCTATCAAAAAAGAATAGATGGAAAGATATCACATATTTATCAGATTGTGCTCTTTTGATTACTCTTTTATTAATACTTTTTTGTTATATGTTGATAGAGCTATGAATATAAAAATCTGGTTAAATTTGAGTTTGTTCCTATTATTGTTCATTGATTGCTTCTCCTCCCACCTCAAACTCAAAAGTGTAATGATCAAAGGGGAAGTGAACATTAATGAAGATGCCCTTGATTGACACCTTTCTATCCTATCTTCTTCTTTCTTCTCCATTAAATTATCAATAAGAATTTGACCTTGATAATTTGTTCAGGTGAGCTGATATAGGAAGTGTTTCATAAACTTTCATCAAATAAAGTGCATATTTCATTTTGTTGCTAGCAGAGACTTTCAAAAAAACCTATCAAGGTTTTCTAACAAAAATTATTCACATGCTTTATAGAATAATTCACTAAAGATAATTCATGATGAATTAAGCAAATTTGAAATTACTATTATTTATATTTGGCAGTCACTAAATTATTTTGAAATTATTTTCTTTCTTAATACAATCTTCATGGAGTTCTTTCTTTTAGGTTACAAGCATCAGTATTTTTATAGGGTACTCTGCTGCTCTATTATGAGACATCACATTCCCTGAAATAACTATTCTTCTCAGCTGGATATGTAGTCTTTTACTGGTCCTAGACCTCTTATTTTAAAAGGGTCCCTGTCAATGAACCAGGCTCTTTAATAAAATGAACAGTAGAGGTAGGATGTTGAAAGACAAATATTTTCCTTTTTTCCCTCCATATCACCCTTCCTTCACCACCAACAGTCATTCCCACTTGAGGATTTGGTTCTAATCTCTAATTTGAAACTCTCTTGATATTGCTTATTATTTAACTCATTGACTAACAAATTTACTGTTTGCTGTTTTTATATACAATCTAAGAGGTAGCATTTGATCTACTCAATAAGATGTTTTCTATGTGTCAGATCTACCTTTTATCTAGTGGTCCCTATAATCCTCTTAAATTGATTAAAGGCTTTTTCATACAGGAATCATATTTTTTGATTCAATGATTCAGTCTAAGTATCTGAGGCTTCTGTGATATATTAATTGGGATCAGGGTAGAAAACTAATTTTGAACAAGAATATTAAAATAAATAGACTGTAATGTCAGTTGTCCTACATTTTACTTCACACTGAGGAAAATACTCTATAATGTCTCTGTGTACATGGAGATTACCATAATAAGAAGAAATCTAGTTTGCAAAAGTAGAGCAAGAGTAATGTTAAATGAGACTAGGACTTAGGTATAATAATTAAAATATTGTCACATTTACATAGTGAATTGGACAGCATACTGGTATTACTCTTTTATTAATTCCCCCATGATTAATAAATCTTCTTAACTTTTTCTATATTCCTCAGGTGCTATAACTATGACTCTATCACATATCTGGGCTCAGTTTAATGTTAATTTGTAGAAGAAGCAGAGAAAATTGCTTCAACTTATCCTGTCCTTTGGGGAGGGCTACAAGGATTGTTTGTAAGCTGAACTTTAGCCCTGATGCCACGCTTAACCCAGAGGTTTAGATCAAATATATATCTCTGTTGGTATTAACATGTAGAATTTTCTCATTTGCATTCACTAAAGGCAAAGCTTTTCATGAGCAAAAATATTTTTTGTGCCTCCAAGAATGGCATATAATCATGAGAGTAGGTTAAAAAGGGGAGGGTCTAGACCATAGTTTGGATATAATTCATTTAAAGTTCATTTTTATTTTGAAATTGTGAAATTGCCCTGGGATGAACCTGGAGGCTGAAGGGACACCAGTTGCTAGCAATGCTTATTGGCCATTAATTCTGGTTTGAAGGTGTGGATTTTTCTGAGTTCAAGTAATTTGCTACATTTGTGACCTCTAGTGTGCGCATTTAGTGTGTGTGTGTGTGTGTGTGTGTGTGTGCGCGCGCGCGCGCGTGTGTGTATTTATTTAGAAAACAATGTCCAAAATTTATTATTTGACTTTTAAATACTTTTGGCTTTGACATTCCCTTCTGTTTCCTACTGTTACATGTGAAACAATGGCCTGGAAGGATTCTATTTTTAAAAGCTATTTTTAGAATTGTTATAGCCATATTCATGAAAAATACATTTATAATGCCCAGAGCATTTTTAAGGGTTGGTTATTTGTATAAGAGACTTAAGTGTCAGTTTGATTTTTCAACTTGTAAATCAAGTTTCTATAAAAGCAACAGAAGGGATTTTGAGTCATTAATAATTTATGGCACCTCAGTTAAGCTCTAAGACATATCCTAAAGGTTTCTTTGCTTAATAAAATGAAAATGTTTGGGAAAGAATCCTTTCAGCCTTTTCTTTATTGTTATGTTAATTCAACATTCTGAATAGTGTTTATTCCAAAAATATAGATTTATTTACTTTTTGGAAGTGAAAGTAATGGTAAGAATATATTATTTTGATTCTCTGCATTTTTTAATCTCCTCATAATCGAGTAATAATGGGCATGATTAATTTCACTACAATGCTATGTCTCTCTTTACTTCACAAACTACTCGAACATGGGTCACTGCAGACAGAAAATATGTTGTATTTTTCACTATTGAAATCTAAATTGTTCATTCAACTATTTATTGGTGTTAATAATTAATTTTTATTCATTGGTCATATTTTTTGGAATCCAGAATGTAGAAAATTAAAGGTAAAAAAGTAAAATCACCTATGATTCTTTTAGGCTTCTTTCTTTTAGCTTTACATCCAGTCCAGGAACAGAAAGAATGATGCACTGATTTCTGGGAGATGGACCCTTAAGACATAAAGTAAGCAGATGCCAGAAGAAAATAGTGGATATGTAGGAAATATGCCACTCCAAGCATTTAACACAAGATCCCTTGAAAACAAATGGCATAACTATCAGTATTCATAGTCTTTCTTCTTAAAAATAATATTCAAAAATTTCTTATTTGGGAACAATTAAATAAATTTAAGTATATCTTAGAGAGAAAAAAGATACTGCTAGATTATCTGTTTTTATAATATTTTGTTTTGGATTAGCTTTTATGTTTATCTTAGAAACTGAAGAAAATTCACATTTTCATTTTGCCACTTTTTCTGTCATACTATTTTTATTTTATTTTTGTTGAAGAAGCATCTATTTTTTAGTTTTTAGCTTCCTAAACTCTGAAATCTTATTATTTAAGTCAGTAACATAGCAGAATGACTTTGGGCTGCCCTGTGGCAAAGATTCCCTTCCACAAGAACTTATTCGTTCCTTTAGCAGAAGGAAATTACCCAGCAGCCACCTGAATGGTTTATTCTTTTCTGTCATTTCAGAGAAGGTATACTGACATTGATGCTTCTCAGTTAACCAAAGTGGTCATGGACTCCAGGGTACCAATTAAGCTTTCAGCTCACCTTACAGGGTAGCTGTGGGGGAACCTATTGGAGAATTTAAACCAGTCACTTTCTATGATTGGTATGAGCCAAAATACCTTTCCAACATTCTAAAATACATCTCCAATGCCACCTCCTATATGAATCCTTTCTGCATACCTCAAATTTTAAATACTCTTTTCCTTTTAAAATCATTTTGTATTACTTTATATAAAAATTTCAGTCCTTAATTGTGTATATCTTGTATCATCTAAAAATAGAAAGTAATCACCTTGAAAGAAAGAGCTGCTTCATTTGCTCCAAAGCATCTACCACAGTGGCTGCCATATAGCAAGTACTTACTATTTGTTGCATTGAACAGATTTGAAGAATTTCCTATTTCCATTATAGAAATGGCAGTAAGCAGAGGAGGGACCACAGAAGGATGGATTCAGGAATCTGCAACTAGAATTCCTAACAAATTTTGCACTACATATATCCATTGGCAAAATTTTGAAAGGGTAGGTTATCACAAAGGAAAGAAAAGAAAAAGAAAAATAGCAATAACCTTATGGGTTTACTTTCACACTCAACAGTATCAGTAATGCTAATGACATTTTCATAATACTTAATAAAGCATGTTATATGCATGATCTCTTTTGTTCTCCACATCAATACAATGAGATAATAGGTAGTAACCCATTAAATGTGAAAACTGAGAGTCCTCTGAAGCTTTGTAATTCTTTCATATTCATTGTTAAATAAACTTCATATTTAAAGATAAGGTCCTTTCAAAATTAATCATTTTAATTTTTATCTTACACAAAAACTGAAGAAGATTCTCATTTATAAGATATTGATTACAGAAAATCTGATTTAATAGATGCTACTAAATAGCACAGGGATATTTAGGGGGCTGCATGCATGAACTCTCAAAAAGTCTATTGCTTTTATTCTGGAGATACGCCATGTTGGCAGCTGACTCCAATGCAGGAAACATCAGCCAAGCAAACTTCGTTAAGAATAGCAAGAGTCACAGTAAGAATGTTTCTGCCTAGCAATTCTTGAGTAAGGTTAAAGAAGAAGAGAGGTCAAAATTAAAGAGATTAGGAACATCTATCAAGTTAGAAAATGGAAAAAAAAATTAGATGTTTGCCTTGCAACTCTGTGCCCTTGCCTCAATGCCAAAGATGGTGTAAAAATAAAACTTGATTACATTAGTGTAATGCTTTCTTTTTTCTCTGTTCTCAATATGGAGTCCAGGGAACTAAGATATAACTTTCCCTGAATCTTTATCCCTAGAGAATTGGCACTAAATACATATTTCTTAATAAAAATGGGGAAAGAACAGGCATGTTATGTGAGAGGAACCTTTTATTTTCTATATTACCTTCACTAATAGCCTAGATTTTCAAATATAACAATAGGATCCTAAGCTACAAATATAATTCATATTCTAATAATACTTTCTGTATACTTAATTTATTCAGTTAATTCTTTCTGTTTGGAAAGTATTTTCTTTTATTTCTCTATATTCTAAGTTACTTGAGAACAGGCTGTATTTTGCTTTTCCTTATAGCTACTATAGTCCTTGCTTTGAATGTACTAACTGCTCAACAATTTACTGAATTTGATTTAAAAAATTGTTGCTCAATTCTTTGAAGAAGGTATATACGACATAATATAATGTAGACTTTCCACATAGAATCTGAGTAGGTTTTTTTCAAAAAATATTTTTCTTCAAATATTGTAAAACATTTTATGTGACTCATGCTATGATATCTGTCAAAATAAGTACACAAACTCTGAAAGTCCAAAAATATTTTTAATTGAGATGTCAATAAAATCCTTTATGCTAGAAGCTTAGGGGGGAAATGGTCTTCAGAAAAAAAATTAAAACATATTACCATAATAATAATGGGTCTCAGTCTTCATTTTTTCTTTCTTCATGGAGCCTTAGAATCCCTTCCTCTGATTTTATTTGTAAAAGAGTGGAGAAGTAGCAGTGGTATTGAACATAGTGTTGAAAGAGAGATGTAGTCATTTAAAATTATGATTACAGCTTTCCAAATAAAATCTCTATGAGATAACTAGATGGTGAAGTAGAAGGAGCACTGGGCCTAAAATCAGGAAGATCTGAGTTCACATCTATCCTTAGACTTTATTAGATCTGTGTGACCCTCTGATTCTATTTGATTTTAGTTTTTCTTCAACATCTTCAACTATAAAATAGGAGCTATTACCTTCTGGGATTGTAGTAAAGATCAGATCACATGATACTTGCAAAACCAATACTGGTGCTCAATAATACTTGTTTCCTTTTTTTCCCCTTCCTACAAGGAGGCTAAAGTAAACTGCCATTACCTTTACCCAATGAACAAAAAAAATTAATTTGAAACATAGAAGAGTAAACTTCTAGAATTAGCTAAATGAGTTCCTAAACATTCTTTAGTTCTATTCATCATTATCAGGGAAATAAACTGAGAATATGGATGTTTCATTCTTTACATATCTATTCTTATTACCAAGCTTAATGTCCAGCACATAGTAGGTATTGAAATTCTTGTAGATTGTTGGTTATTTGAGGTGACAAAGGTACCACAACTGAGATTTGAAACCAGCTTCTCTTATTCCAAGTCCAGTGTTTTTTCGATTACATGACACTGTGTCTAGACATGAAATAGTAGAAGGAATTATACTAAAAAAACAGCCAAAGAAATATAATGTTTACTCACAAACATTTTTGAGTCTTCTATGATCAGTTAAGATTTTCCTAGAAATTCTTTGTTGTCATGATATTCTATGAGAAAACTCACATTTTAAGGAGTTTTACTTTACCATCATTGACTTAGAATCTTGCCATTCCTAAGTCATTATTGTCATTATTGGTACTTAATCATGAATTTTCTGTAGATGAGGAAAACTGTGAAGATGCTATCAATGTTTTGTTACATGAATAATAAGTATTCTGACTCATTTTAGGTAAAAGATTTACTCTGAATTACAGAATTTTAAAGTTGTAAGGGAAATATTATAATTATCTAATTGCACACTTATCTGAACAAGAATTCCCTCTACGATATTTCTGAACCTAGTTTTCATTTGAAGATTTCCATTGATAGAGAAGCAGCCATGTTTATTAAGGAAGAATCCTGAAATCATTGTCTGAAATGTCCACTCCTTGTTACCTAGTTTTGTCCCTTGAAGCTATTCTTCTTTCAAATGACAGTCTTTCACATGTGAAGAGGTATTTATCATAACCTTTCTAATCCTTTAAGGAACTGGGAATGTTTTTCTCTTCTCAGAGACAAAACATTTCCAATTCCTTAAATAGATGTTATGGCATGGTGCTGAATCCCCTCACTATTCAGATCACTCTTTTCTGGATATACTCCAGCTTGACAGTGTATTTCTTAAAAGTTATGTCCAGAACTAAATACATGACTCCTAGAGTGATCTAATCAGGGTGGAGTACAATGAGGCTATTACCTCCATACTCTCAGCACTGTACATCTATTAATAAAATCTAAGACTGGATGAGCCTTTTTAGTTATCATTCCAAATTCTTGACTCATTTCAAACTTTCAAAGCTTGTAAAAACAAGCCATGGATTTTTTTTTAAATCTAAAAGGCATTTTGAATGGCCATTTCACTTAATATTAATTGGCTCAGGGCCTTCATTCAACAAACTACATACATTTCCTTTTTTATACTACTTTTTTTTTTTCAGTGTACTTCTTAGGACTTAAAAGTTTAAAGTTCTTAAATTTTAAAGAGCAAGGGGAAGAAGAAAAAGAAAAGAAAAATACATATTAACAATATCATATATTTGAAAAGAATAGCAAGTGGTATGTAAGTTTTATAGTTTCATGTGCAATCATACTTTTAAAAATTGTTCTATATTATGAAAATTCTTGTTTTATTCCATAAATTAAAAATAAGATAAATAAAAAATTACAAAACTTTCATTGAAGCATTTAATGTATTTTAAAATACCCATAAAATTCATTTTCCTCTTATAATAGGCTTATTTCTGTGTTTTATTAACAAACAAAAAACCAATTCTGTTTATTTTCTGAATATTTTTGTATATGAATGTTTTCAAAGTAATTTAGATAGTAAGATACCATCTTTTCAAAGAGAAAACAGAATCCCCTTTAAATTTCTTTTTAATTGGTCAAAGGATATGAACAGACAATTCTCAGATGATGAAATTGAAATTATATCCACTCATATGAAAGAGTATTCCAAATCACTACTGATCAGAGAAATGCAAATTAAGACAACTCTGAGATACCACTACACACCTGTCAAATTGGCTAAGATGACAGGAACAAATAATGATGAATGTTGGAGGGGATGTGGGAAAACTGGGTCACTGATACATTGTTGGTGGAGTTGTGAAAGAATCCAACCATTCTGGAGAGCAATTTGGAACTATGCCCAAAAAGTTATCAAACTGTGCATACCCTTTGATCCAGCATTGCTGCTATTCGGCTTATATCCCAAAGAAATACTGAGGAGGGGAAAGGGACCTGTATGTGCCAAAATGTTTGTGGCAGCTCTTTTTTTAGTGGCTAGAAACTGGAAGATGAATGGATGTCCATCAATTGGAGAATGGTTGGGTAAATTATGGTATATGAAGGTTATGGAATATTATTGCTCTGTAAGAAATGACCAGCAGGAGGAATACAGAGAGGCTTGGAGAGACTTACATCAACTGATGCTGAGTGAAATGAATAGAACCAGAAGATCGCTGTACACTTCAATGTTGTATAAAGATATATTCTGATGGAAGTGGATATCTTCAACATAAAGAAGATCCAACTCACTTCCAGTTGATCAATGATGGACAGAAACAACTACACCCAGAGAAGGAACACTAGGAAGTGAATGTAAATTGTTAGCACTACTGTCTATCTACCCAGGTTACTTATACCTTCGGAATTTAATACTTAACTTGCAATAAGAAAATGTGATTTATACACATATATTGTATCTAGGTTACATTGTAACACATGTAAAATGTATGGGATTGCCTGTCATGTAGGGAGGGGAGTAGAGGGAGGGAGGGGATAATTTGGAAAAATGAATACAAGGGATAATGTTATAAAAATTACTCATGCATATATACTGTCAAAATTTATAATTATAAAATAAAAAAATTTCTTCTTATTATTATTTTTTCTAGTAAAATTATTTATTTTTTAATATACATTGTTTTATGAATCATGTTGGGAGAGAAAAATCAGAACAAAAGGGAAAAAAACATGGAAGAGATAAAAAAAGAAAAAAGAAGTGAAGATAACATGTGTTGATTTACATTCAGTCTCCCTAGTTCCTTTTCTGGGTGCACTGAGATTTTCTGTCCAAAGTCTATTGGGATTGCTTTGGATCACTGAACTACTGAGAAGACCCAAAGCTTTCA
The DNA here is from genome assembly GCF_048593235.1 of Sminthopsis crassicaudata. NCBI lineage: Eukaryota > Metazoa > Chordata > Mammalia > Dasyuromorphia > Dasyuridae > Sminthopsis > Sminthopsis crassicaudata. Next base: position 172,952,027 of record NC_133618.1, on the reverse strand, counting down.
TACTTGATCATCACACGTTCTTGCTGTTTTATACAATATAGTTCTGGTTCTGCCTGTTTTGCTCAGGATCAGTACATGTAAATTTTTCCAAGCCTTTCTAAAATCAGTTTGTTCATAATTTTTATAGAACAATAATATTCCATTACCTTCATGTACCACAACTTGTTCAGCCATTCCCCAATTGATGGGCATCTACACCTTTTCCAATCTTTGCTACCACAAAAAGAGCTGCTACAAACATTTTTGTACATGTGGGTCCTTGTCCCTTCTTTATGATTTCCTTGGGATACAGACACAATAATGGCACTGCTAGGTCAGGTCAAAGGGTAGGCACAGTTTTATACCCCTTTGGACATAATTCCAGATTGCTCTCCAGAATGGTTGTATCATTTCATAATTCCACTAACAATGCATTAATGTCCCAGTTTTTCCACATCCCCTCCAACATTTATCTTTTTTTTTTCCTGTCATCTTAGCCAATATGAAAGATATGGGGTGGTACCTCACAGTTGTTTTAATTTGCGTTTCTCTACTCAAGAGTGATTTAGAGCATTTTTTCCCATATAATTATAAATAGCTTTAATTTCATCATTTGGAAATTATTTGTTCATATCCTTTGACCATTTATCAATTGGGGAATGACTTGTGTTTTTATAAATTTGACACAGTTCTTTATATATTTTAGAAATGAGGCCGTTATCAGAAATAGCATCTGTGAAGATTTTCTCCAAGCTTTGTACTTCCTTTCTAATCTTGTTTCTGTTGGTTTTGTTTGTGCAAGAACAGTTTAATTTAATGTAATCAAAGTCGTCCATTTTGCCTTTTATGATGTTCTCTAGTTCTTCTTTGATAATAAATTCCTCTCTTCTCCAAAGACCTGATAAGTAACTTATCCCATATTTATAGTGTCATCCTTTATGCCAAAATCATGTATCCATATTTACCTTATTTTGGTATGGGGTGTGAGATATAGGTCTATGCTGAGTCTCTGATTATCATTTTCCAGTTTTCACAGCAATTTTTATCAAATAGTTATTCCAGAAGCTGGAGTTTAGGCTCTTATATTTCAATAAGAAAAGCATCATGCTATAGTAGATAAAAAATATACTGGAATCCAAAAAATGTGGACTCAAATTTTATAATTTGTACATAACAATTATGTGACCATGGAAAAATTACCTATTCACTATGAAACTCAGGCCACTCTGTACAATACTTGTGAAGTTAGGCAGCTTGTTGATCTGCAGAAGAAATTTATCTAGCTGCAAATCATAGATCTTGACAAATTGATGGAAATTAAAACAACAAAACAGCAAAGTTCTTTTGTTTTATGCTAGATGTTTTAGAATATTGGACCTGGTGTCAGGAAGACCAGAATTCAAAACCAACTTCAGACTTATAATAGATATTTGACCCTAGGTGAGTCACTTAATTCTCTTTACCTTATTTTCCTCAAATGCAAACTGGGGCACAACCCCGTATTAATAAATCTTCCTGGGTTTGTTGTGAGGATCAAGTGAGATAATATTTGTAAAGGGCTTAATATAATGTCTGGCACAATGCTATAATAATGTTTATTCTCTCCTCTTCCTCTTTTCTGTATATGAGTCTCAATTTTTTTGATACTCATTTATGAGGACAGAAATAATGTTTGAAAATCAACTGAAAAATTCTTAGCCTTTCCCCTGCCTTATTTTCCAATTACATATAGAGATAGTTTTCAACATTCATTTTTGTAAGATTTTGAATTCCAAATTTTTCTCTCCCTGCCTCTGTTAACTCCCTTCTCCTCAAGACAGCAAGCAATCTGGTATAAGTTATATACACAGAATTATTTTTAACATATATGCATGTCATGTTGGAAAAGACAAATCACAGCAAAAAGGAAAAACTACAAAAAACAAAAACAAAACAAAAAAGTAAAAGTAGGATGCTTCAATCCTCATTCAGTCTGCAGAGTTCTTTATTTGGATTAGTTTCCAACTAATTCCAAGGCATTTTCCTTCCTATTTCCATCCATTCCAACTGATGGCATCCATTCCATCTATTGCAATTTTCTTGGATTACTGTATTGCTGTGAAGAGCTAATACACTTTTCCCCCTAACAAAATGCTGTATTTAGTCTCTTCAATGATGTTTGGCCAAAAACACTAGGTCTCTCATCCACTTAGGCAAACTAAATATTTATTTACATAGTTTGTATTATTTGGGGATTAGTGTTCGAAGAGGTAAAAATGGTTTACTTTCCTCAAGGAAAAAAATTGATTAAAAATAATTTCCCATCAGCATAAGCTTATTATGCTAACTTCTCAATAACTCTTCTCATACAGAACCTTAACATATAAAAAAGAAAACAGTTAAGGAAAACAAATTATCCCAAGTACTTATCTGCCAGCACATATAGCATTCAACAACTGTAATCTATCATTTGTCTACAAAGTTATTTTTGCATGCATATCATCATTGGTTTTCTAGAGTTAATATTGTTTTTTTAAACATTTCATCATAATTCTGATGTTTCTAGAATCATTTTCATTTGTGTTATTGTATATTATTCTTTTGGTTCTCAATAGTTTTCAAATAACCTAGTCAGAAAAAAATGAATATCATCCTAAAGCAAAACTGGACTTTCTTAGGGTTGTTTTACATGTATGGAAATTGGAAGATGTGGGAGCTAATACTAGGTTACTTAAGTAAGTGAACTTAAGAATGCCACATAAAGTTTCTGAGCCCATTTCCTTAATTAAAAATTGGGGATAATAGCAAATTTCAACCTATATACTTATCAAAGGATCATATAAATATAAAGCAGGAAGACATCTTAGACATAATTTGGCTAAACTCTCTCATTTTACCTGATAATACCAGCATATGGATGTCTTCACCTTTTGTAGTAGAACCCTTTGTCATTGTGGTGAAGCCTATAGACTCCTTCTCAGACTAATCTTTTAAAATCCATAACATAAAATATATAGGATTATAAAGGGAAATTATTTGACTGAAATAGTTATACACATGAGTACATATATTTATATACATATACATTTGTGTGTGTGTGTGTGTGTGTGTGTGTGTGTGTGTGTGTGTGTATACTACAATACACATATATACACACATACTGCAAATAAGGCTAGTTTTTCTTTGAAAAGGATATAACTTTGCCTGGGACTTGATTGACTCAGAGGGCTAAGCCTAAAGTTGTACCTTCTTAACACAGTTTCCTGGTCTTTTTGATGTGGCTTTCTGGTCACCTAAGGGCATAAAAATTCATATGAAGTCAAGTCTCTTTGGACTTGGTAGATATCCCAAAACCACTTGAGTAGTTATACTCTGCCCTATTGACCACACAGTGATGAGGTGCTACATCTATCCAAGGTTAGTAGAGCAATATCCATGTTGAATATCCTTTCTATTCTATTGATGAATAAACCCTTTGTTAATGATTTGAATAACTTATGAGTGCTTCGTTTCATTCCAATACCAAACACGAGCTAACAGGATACTGGCCCTAGTCAAGCCCACCTCTAAAAACATTATGAGCTATAAATAAACCAGGCCCACTCCTAAGTACATTGCAAGCCACACATAATACATTCAGTATTTTTTGGAGGGATGGGGGAAAGAATTAGAACATACTTCCACAAACCAAGCAGAGAAGTATGTCAAAAAGGAAAACCAATGTGCTTGGAGTAACATCACTGTACACTGTAAGCTTTGATGTCATTCATTTAAATGACATGAAATCCTTTCTCTGCTAACTGATTCTGTGCTACTCCTTACCATTTTACAACTAGGTAAATCTTCCTTCATTCTCAAACTAACATTGTATTTACAAGTTCATCAAACTTATAGTTACCCTTAAAAGAAATATTAGAAAAGTCTTACATTATTGAATTAATTAGGAGTTCATTTTCAGCTAGATAAGTGCAAAGCTCACAAGTTTGTCTATCTTTGGGTACTACAGACCAGACAAGACCCTATTCAGGATGGCATATGATTTATTCAGAGCAGAATCTGACACTGAATCTATGGGCAAAGCAAACCAACCCATCCAGCTTTTTACTCCTGGGGATTTCAAATTATTCAATTAGATGTAACTCTTCATATATAGCAAAGCATTTGGAAAACCTGTTTTCTGTCTTATACTCTTCTTTCTCAAACCAATGGAGAAGTAGCAAAGAACATTAGATGTTTTTGAGAATCTTCATCTCCCTTAAGTTAATTAACAAAAAAAAGGAAATAACTGAAACACATCAGTATTGTTCCCCTAGCCAATCAGGAAGAAGCAAAGTTTTTTGTTAAACTGACTATTTCTGCTGCTGTTTTTTAAAATACTTCTGACTGATTTCCTCCCCTTCCCCTTCCTGACTATTCCAACCTTATCCTCCACAGCCCTAAATCCAAGCTTCCAGATATCAGTAACTAACTTATCACTTAAGAGATAACAACTCACCTATTTTCTCTGATGAAGTCAATAGTCATCATTTAATTATTCTTAAAGTAATACAGTTTTTCCTTGTTAAAAAACCATTTTGTCTTAAAAGTTACATAAAATGAATAAAAGGTTCATAGGGTCTTGTATCTCTCAGTTCTCAAAATGGTCCTAAACTATACTGTATTCTTGAAACTGTTTCTCTAAAATCATATTTGGCCAATTTTAATAAATAACATTTTCTTTTAGCTATTGAACTATTCATATATAAACTAAGCATTGCCTAACATCCTTTACAAGGTGATTTAAGCATTTATATACTTATGCTGCTCTACATTTTCTGTACTAAACTGCTCAAATCCCACCTGGCAACTTTATTTATTTTATTATTTCTTTTACTTTTTTATTTATTATTTCATTTTAATAGTTTTTAATAAAATTTTATTTCTTTTTTTCCTTTAAGGCATCAAATTGATCATCTTTGAAAATTTGATTTAAGTCTTTTTCCTTGTGGAAAAAATATTTTTTCTGCCCTTTTTGATAGTAAATTCTGTATGTGAAAGCATATCCTATTAAAGGGATCTAAAGTTATATCATAATTCTAAGTTTAGCACTCCTTTCATTGTACCACATACTTGGGAATTTAAGGAACATGCTTCATAAACTTTAAAATGCTACATAAATGTGTGCTGTAAGAAATAAGAATCCCCAAACAAGAAGAAATCATGCCATTTTTTCCTATTAACCAAGCCATTATTATTCAAAAGTTTATTTTTTCTATTTCATTAAGATTATTGAGGATCAAATTTTCTCCAGAGTCACAAAATTATATAACTTGGGATAAAATTTTCTCCAGAGTCACAAAATTATATAACTTGAGAATTAGAAGGGACCACAGTAGGTATCTAGATCAACCCATGCACAAAAGGAATTCAAACATTTTCATCCTTTATTCTTTGTTTCATTGATACAATCTTCTTTTTCCATGATAAACTAAGCATGACACAATGAATTTAATAGAAAAAAATCACAGTGGAAAAAAATCACTATAGAAATTTCTACATGAGTCAAAAGGAAGACAGATTTTTAAAATCCCATTAAGTTTTTTTCAGGGATAAAATGCCTAAGGAAAACTGTACCTATGAATGTACAGTCAATGATAGCTTCAAAAGCTATCACTTGTGATGGATTGTTTAGTGTATTTTCTATTACTTTTATGTAGACACAGCCTAAACACATAGGAACATTTTTGATAATTAATAAAGGGTATGATTTTAGTTTTCTGCTGAAACTCAATCTATGGTGGAATTCTAGATGTAAATATGTACTTTGGAAAAAATTTCACTTTAAACAGTAATTGATGAATTGTAATTGCTATTGTTATGATCAATTTTTGGTCTTTAATTTGTAAGTATATTAAATGATTTTTCTTTCCCCACTGGTGGATCTCATAAGAATAAATGATAATAAAAATATCCTTACAGGATAGTGTAATAATTTTGGAACTATTTGATAAAGCTTTGGCTGTCTTTCCAAATGTACAACTGCTAATATAATTAAATGTTAAAAGTATATGTCCATTAGTTGGACCATTTTACATTAGACTATTCCTAGTTTTGTGGTGAACAAAAAAAATCAGATATTTGACATGCTCTTAATTTGCACAGAATGTATTTTTTTTTATAATAATGAGTTTGATAAAGTGAATTGGAGGAATTAGGAGATTAATTTTCTACATCACAGAAAATTCTGTTTACTGTTAAATGAAAAATTCACTTGCATTTGTAAGTAGAGAATTCCCAGATACTTGGTATCGAGATAATGTAGTATTCCTTTGTTTGAATTATAGATGTTAGTATTAGATTGGAGCTGCTAGGTGGTTCCCTTGTTCATTTTCTTGCCAGTATATGATTGTTTCATCTTGATTGTTCATCAGCAATCTTATTGTTTCTATATTTATTCAAAAAAAACAAGCCTCCTTTTCCTTTTGATAAAATGAATTTCAATGTGCAGTTAGATATCCTACTGGAGCATTTAACTGTGTGTGGTAAAAACCCTAAAGCAAAAGAGCTGGTATTTATAATGCCTGTGTAATTTATTTTTTAGAAACCTTGTGAAACTCACATGTTAAAATCCAAACTGTGAAAGATTATTTTAAAAAGATGCATTCAAAATTTCTTTTCATGAACTTTAAATATAATTTAGTTTACAAAAGCATTTTATTAGAAATTTGCAAGGGACAGATTTGTTGAAGTACATCTCAATTGTTTTCTGTAAGTTAGAATACAGAAACAAATTAGAGAATAATTTTTATTTTGTTTTACTTTTCTTGACATCTTTTATTTTTATATCTTTTTTTATGTTTTCTCCTTCCCGTTGAGCCAGCCTTTGCAAATAGATAATAAGAGTACAAGAGAATTAAAATAAAACAGTTCATCAAAACTAATCAAGACTAATAGCGTATCCAATGTTGGATATCAATTTTCTCTAACTTCTGTGTTAGGTTCTTACTAAGTGCAAATGAGATAATGAGATGATAAGTTCTTACTAAGTGCTAACTCAGTACTTGACAATTCTCTGCTTCTGGCCTTTACTGGGAGTTTTATTTCTGTGACCTCCTGGGGACGAGCTTGCATGCTTAGGAGGAGCAAGTTCATTGGTTGAAGTAATTTTCCCCAGAAGGCCTTGCATTATCCCATGCCCATTCTCTGGGAGGAGATCTGCTGTGTCAACTCAAATCTCTGGGACAGATTTTTCTTCCTGTAGAGAGCCCTTGTCTCCAGACAGTTGCCGCCAACTCTGGTCCAGAGCAGAGACTTCTTTCCTCCAGAGAGCCGCCTCAAGTCTGGTCCAGACAAGACTCTCTATCTCTCGAGTGCCGCCCTTTTTTATCCTCCCAGAGAATGGGCGTGGGATAGCGCAAGGGCTTCTGGGGAAAATTACTTCAACCAATGAACTTGCTCCTCCTAAGCATGCAAGCTTCTCCCCAGGAGGTCACAGAAGTAAAACTCCCAGTAAAGGCCAGAACCAGAGAATTGTCAAGTACTGACTTAGCACTTAGCAAGAACTTATCATCTCATTATCTCATTAGCACTTAGTAAGAGCCTAACACTTCTGCAAGAAATGGAAGAAGATGCATTTTCTTTTTCTTTTCCTAGGGTAAACCTTAATCATTACAATTACACAGCAATCAGGATTTTTGTTTTTGTTATTCTTTCCATTTCTTGTTGCAGGCACTGAATATACTGTTTCTAGGATCTACTTACCTTGCATTTCATAAGTTTGTGCCCCCTAACCTCATCCCATCCCCCACCGAGGTTCAAACCTGACATTTGCATATAACTTTCCCATAGGATAACCATTCCCTGTCAATTCCCTTCCATGAAAGACAGAATTGTGGAGAGCTTCCAGGAGAAGAGCTGTCCTTACTTCTTCTAAATTCTCATAGAGAATTTCCTTGAAAGAAAAAAAAGACTCCAGAAAGAAACAGGCACAAAATGAAACAGGCACCTCAATCATGTCCTTATTGCCAGTTTATTATAGTAAAGATTTTTAGGAATTTCCTCTTCAATGTGATTGAGGCCTCTTTCTCTGTTGAGTTAAACGGAGTTAAGTTGAATTTTATATTTCTCCTTTTTGTCATCTTGGCTTCTTTCAAGAGTGTTTTTCCCCCTCATCATTCCTTGAAAATAACCTAGAGTTCTGTGTATTTTTAGAAGTTAAAAACCAGAAGAAACAAGTAGCCGCAAGATATTATCAATTCTGCCCCTCTCCCGAGGCAAAGAATAACATGAAAAAAGTTATACAAATATTGGACTTAAACTCTGGTTTGCTGTTTTTAAAAATTGAATTTCATTTAAAAATTAATCTACTTTTTCTTTCTCCCACTACTTTCCCATTGAAAAAAATAAAACAAATTCCTCATAATTAATAACAGCATAAACAATATCTAGTAGTTATGTTTATCCTTAAAGATTTTAGAATTTTACCAATATTATTTCATTTTATCCCCCCAAAAACCTTTGAAAATTGGTATTATTAATGTTCCCATTTTACAATGAGTAAACTTAAGCATAAAAATATTAAAAGACTTGCTCAGGGTCACATAACTAGCAAGTGTCTAAGGTTAGATTTTAAGCTAGATCTTCCTTATATCAGATTTAGTGCTCTATCCACTATACTGCATAGTTGCCTCAGCCATGCATAGTTGACCAAACAAATTCCCTCATTTTCCTTTTCTAAAAAGTTTATGTCTCATTTGCCACCTGAGTTGTTCACTTCTTTGGAAATAGACAGCTTGCTTCATCCTCAATCCTTTTGGCTCATAGATGATCATATTATTTTTATATCATATTATATTTATCAGAGTTCTTGCATCCTTCCAAATTATTTGTTTTTATAGGCTTCCATGAATTTTTCATTGCAAAAGTAATATCAGAATATATATTTTAGGAGACACACATACACACACATAATTTTAAAAATATACTTACATTCCAGGGAATGTCTTGGTTTTAATACAATTTCCATGTCTATGACTTTATCTGGCTACTATATATATTGAGATATGTCTATACATATACAATACATGCATGTGTATATATGCACTTAAACATATACATAATTAGATAACATATGCATATGGATGAATAAAAACATGCAGACAATATTTAGATATCTACTTACTAGTTAAATGATTTGGGGCAAAAGGCTCCATCAACAATACTCCTACAAAACAGGGAGTTTCAATTTTTTGTTGTTCAATCATTTCAGACATTGTGAACCCTAAGGTTGGGTATTTGTTGAGTAAGAAACTGGAGTGTTTTGTTATTTCCTTCTTTAGCTCACTTTACAGATAAGGAAACTGAGGCAAAGAGAGTTATGTGTTTTAGCTAAGGGCCAAAAGCTATAAGTGTCTGAGACCATATTTGAATTAATGAAGAAAGGTTTACCTGGTTTCAAAACCAGGGTTCCATCCATCTTACTGCTTCCTTGTATTAGAGTTTCAGCTAGATAATCTAAGAGCCCTTCTAGTTTTTATATTCTATGACTCTGTTATTTGTTTGTTTATTTAAAATTGAGATCAATATTTGGAATCAGAATCTAAAAGACTTCATTTTGTTTATTTTAAGTAAATAATCAGTTTAGCCTGTTACATCATAAGGTAATTTCCCCCTCAGATGTATTTGAAACAGCTACCAAAATCAGTGGGTGGATAGTTTCCCTTCTCTTTTTATGTTATCGAGGAAATCACCCAAATAGCACAGTGGTAGACCTCTGAGATTGAGCTGGGTATTAAGATGTCTTTCCTAATATTATCTTTTGTTGTTGTTGATTCTTTGAAGAAAAATGATCCATGCAATATATTTGGAAATTGGGGCTGCTTTCCAATTTAGCACAGTGAGCATACGCCTAGCAACAATTTCTAGTCCCAGATTGTGTTTTCATATTTCCTCAAGAATCAGCATGGGTGGGGGATTACAGGAAGAAGGGAAAACAGTTGGGAAATCTCCAAGGAAATTCATTTGTCATTATTGATAATTCTCACTATTTAGTACTGTCTTTTCCCTTTCCTTGTTGCTAACACTCTTACTTACTTATAATAAAGGCCCCTTTATTTTCAGAAAATAGTAATGATTCCAGGTGGAGTGTAGAAATAAAATTGAAGGATTCCTCAGTGGTGGAAATTATTATGGCGAATTTTCCAAAGCAGACATAGGAAAATAGTTCCAAAACTGTCTGCTTCGCCTGGTACATCAATCTTTTGTCTGCTTTAGAAACTCATAATCATTTTTTTTAATCCAAATTTATATTGTTTTGTGGAGCTTTTGACAATGATTTTGGGGAAAATTAGTATTTAGTAAGAACATATTTTTAAACAGATTTTTATTATCTTTTGTTTTTATAACCTCTAGCTTTCTCCCTATATCTCTGTCTTTCCACTTTCAGAAAGCTATCTGTTATTTTTTTAAAGGAAGAGAAAATCAGAAAAACCCAAATAATATGCACACACATGCACAAACATATTAATTTGAGGGTTTATGCAGTGTTCTATATCTAAGGACTTTTTACTTCTGCAAGAGAGTAGGGGGAGATATCTTTCCTTATCTCACTTTTTGAGGCAAGTTTTGTCATTATAATATAATTACATTCAGTTTTCTTTGTTTTTTAATGTTTTTTTTTTCCATTTATGTTATCTTTTCTCCTAAACCTAACCCTTCTCCTATCCTTTCTATTACTATAGAAGGCAACACCATCCTCTCAGTTCTCAGTCCTGCAATTTAGGAAATTTTTTTGACTCCTTACTACCACTCACTCAACATATTCAGTCCATTGCCAAGGTCAATTATACCTTTGCTGCATGTCTTGAATATTCTTTCTTCTCTGACACCTCTATCACTTTAGTTCACTGCCATCATCATTACCTTGATTATTTCAATAGTCTCCTAGTGTATGAGCCTGCCTCAAGTCTCTCCCAACAGCATGATCATATCTGATGACATATGTGATGCTTTTTTTTCCTCTAGAGAAACAAATGAAGCATGCTTCATAAACCCTAATCCAGTACCATAATGTAGCACTATAAATAAAGTATAACTGATTTTTAATAGTATTTTAGTTTACAATTTTGTAGTCATTTTGTTTGGCTTAATTCTCTTTGTATATTCAGCCAGTCCATTCAAATTACGAGCCTCTTTGGCAGATAGTGACATTACATAAGAGAAACATCAAATGATTTGATCCTACATTGTTATTTTTTGTCAGACTTAATTGGGAGATCACTTGGTGCATATTCAAATACTCAATAGGTGCATGCAAGGAGTTTCCATCAATTTAGTGTGGATGTGTTTATGGTGGTTTTGATATTGAAAGATGCTCCACAAGCATCATAACCAACATAAACACGTGCTATCTGCATCCAGAGAAAGAAATGATGAATAAAAGTATGTGTAAAATAATTGTGTGTGTCTGTGTGTGTGTGTGTGCATGTGTATGTGTATGTATGTGTGTTTGTGAATTTGTTAACTATCTCTGAGACAGAGAGGAAAGAAAAAATTTGCATAATAGCTTTATTATATCTTTAAAAGGAATAGCAAGTTGGTAATAAGAGATTTGTAGTTTCGTATAAAATCTTTTTTGTTATGCTACATTTTGGAAATGCTTGTTTTATTCCATAAATTACAAAAAAGAAAATTCATAAATATCTACAAAATTTATCTTGAATAGAACCGATATGGACAATAAGTGTCCCATTACCCCATATATATATTTATTCTGGTCATATGTTATCTTCAAAGTGAACCCATGCATATTTCCATAGACTATAAGGGAGAAGGTTTGGTTTTGATGAAGTCCACCAGATTTGCTTTTATTTATTTCTACTATGTTCCCTGCCATGTCTCAATTCAGATGAGATTGCCCCCAGCTAATAATAAAAGTGGTGACATGGAAAAAATTCGAGATTTAGAAGTACAAAGACTTGTTTTTGAATCCTGCTGTACACACTAACTAGCTGTGTGACTCTGAATAGATCACTTACACTCTCTGGGTCCCATTTTATTTTTTGTTAAATGGGGTAAAGTAACTCCTTCTGCACTGGATTGTTGTAATTATTTAATGAAATTATATGTGTAAATTTCTATCTAAATATTAGAATTATTATTATCATTACTCCCTGGAAAGAATACTACATGTTATTACTTCCAATAAACTCTGCAGTTTAACATCTACCCAATATTGGTGCATTTACTCAGTGCCAGTTACGCAGGTTAGTAATGATAAACAGTAGGTGATTATGTAAGAATGATGATTTAAATTCCTTTACTATTTACTATTTAAATTAGGATGTACCTATTGGAGGAAGGTAAACCAATATCTTGCTGTCTGCTAAAAAAACACTTCAGAAATCCTATTCAATAAATATGTACATTTTTCTGAGGTTCCTATTTTCTATTATTATTTCTAAAAGATAACTCCTTTAAAAAGAGTTCCATAGAGAAAGATTTCAGCAAAACCAAATTTTGTTTCATCTCGACTTTGCTAGTTTTAAACTCTCATATCTGAAAATAGTATCTTAATTATCATTTAATTTCTCAATCAGTTAAGTGCTTAACATTATTTTATATAAGCATTTTTGTAGAAATGCCTTTGTAGGTTAATAAATTATTGATCTATAAGGCTAACTGCATGCCCTGAGTGCAGATGGGAAGTCAATTTACTGATTCAGTGAAACATGGAATGGATTTCTTGTCTTTAGAAAGGACTCCAAGAGTCATCTTAGGCTGTTGCTTCTCCCTTAACCCCTATCACTAATCGATTGTCAAGTCCTATTGACTCTTAGGACAAGAATTTCACTTACATTTATACCTTCTCTTTTTCTCTTATTATAACTATCCACTGAGAAGGCTCTAGTGGAAAAAGTGAGACTAGTGACTTTGCACAGTTCTACCTCATTTAAATCCAGTTCACTGGGATGTCAGGGCACTACTGATATTCTTCAAGAACTGAAGAAAATCAACCACCATCACTCTAATTCCAGGTCTTATCCTTCTCATTTGAATAGGTGTCTCTGACTTCTTTACCTGTTTTCTTTCACATAGCTGACAAAATAAGTTTTACCATGGATAGATATAACCACCTCATATCTTGATCAAAAACTTTCAATCGCTCTGTAGTGTTTATACAATCAATTCTTGAATCTTTCTATCTTTTTATATGAACCTCTTCTAGTCACTTATTGTTTCCAGTAGAATTATTTGTGTATTCATATTATTCCTCCAATAGTTTATAAACTCTGTGAGGGCAGAACTTTGTGTAAGTAGCATCTAATAGGACGTCTTGAAAGGAGCAGAAGCCTAACAGACATTTGTTGACTCAGCTGAATCAAATGATTATGATTAAGAATTTATGGAGTATGTGTACATAATATTTCTTTAAAATTATATGTAACAAAAGGCAAACAGTTGGAAATTCAATCTGGTGTTAAATAATGGACATTACTAAAAATAAAAGTAAGGAAACTATATCAATGTTTGAAGAAATGTTTTAAAACTCATTTTAGCTGTTATACAATTTTGTTTGGAAGAAGGAATAAACTGTTTTTTTTTTTTTTTTTTTTTTTTTTTTTTTTTTTTTTTTTTTTTTTAGCAAAACTCAATAGGGAGGTAGAGGGAGAGGATGAAAGGACAGAAATCCAAAAGACACTTTATAGTTCTAAAGCTCTGCAGTAGCCATTATAGCCTCAATGAAAGGTACTGTTGCACAAAAGATTGTTGGTACTCAACTTTGAATCAAAAACACTTGAGTATGACTCTCACCCTTACTATTTACTAGTCCTAATCCTGGGCAATTCATTGAACTTCTTTGAACCTCTGTTTCTTCATATACAAAAGGACAAAAATGATAATAATAAATATCTTTCAATGTTATTGTGAAGATGGAATGGAATGATGTATGTCAAAATCTTATAACCACCCCATCCTCCCAAATTCTATATAGGTTTTGATTATCTTGATCTCATTCCTTTCATCTCTTTAGATAGAAGTCAGCTAGGAATAGTCCTGCAACAAATAGCTATCCTATTATTCTTTTATATTTAATACTCTAAAAACTAAACACAGATTGCTTAAAATAACTACTTTTTTGGTAATTCAATTGAGTTATTAGGATTTAAACTTATTTTCTGTAGGTGTATCCTAGTCCTATGTTATTTTCATTTACCTGCAAAATTTTTTAGTATTTTTCAAATTTCTTATTACATGTAGCTTTTGTGATCTATTAATTTTTAAAAAAAAATATCAAGCTTCTGATGTTAAATTCTAGCTAGCATTGTATGTGGTATTTGGGTGAATGCTAAGATTGGAAGGCTTAAGAATATGTTGCTGTTTTTACAGTATCCACAGTCCTTAAGAATAAATCTTAATATTATGGACCATTACTTCATTTAATACTGTTTAAATACAGAATTAATTTGTATTGGAAAGTGACACAAATGGTACAATAGTACAATAATGACCTTGATCCATATTTACAAATGAAAGACAATAATATCTGCTAAAATATTATAATAAATCTGCATTTCTTTTTGTTTTTTCTTCATAAATTTATTTATTTTAATATACATTGCTTTATGAATCATGTTGGGAGGGAAAAATCAGAGAAATGGGAGAAATAAATAAAAACAGAAAAAAGAAGTAAAGATAGTTTGTGTTGATTTACATTCAGTCTCCTTAGTTCTTCTTGTGGCTGGAGATGGCATTTTCTGAACAAAGTCTATTAGGATTGTTTTGGATCACTGAACCACTGAGAAGAAGCAAGTTTTTTATAGTGGATCATCATTCATTCTTGCTATTATTATATAGAATATAGTTTTGGTTCTGCCTGTTTTTCTCAGCATCAGTTTGTGTAAATCTTTTCTAAAATCAGTTTGCTCATCATTTTTAATAGGACAATAATATTCCATTACCTTCACAAATCATAACTTATTCAGCCATTCCCCAATTGAGGGCATCTACTAATTTTCCAGTTCTTTGTTACCACAAAAAGAGTTGTTACAAACATTTTTGCACATGTGAGTCATTTTCCCTTCTTTATGACTTTCTTAGGATATAGACCTAGTAATGGTACTGCTAAGTCAATGGATATGCATAGTTTTATAGCTCTTTGGGCAGAATTCCAAATTGTTCTCCAGAATGGTTGGATTAGTTCACAACTCCACCAACAATGTACTAGTGTCCCAGTTTTCCCAAATGCCCTCTAACATTTATCATTATCTTTTCCTGTCATCTTAGCCAATCTGAGAGGTATGAGGTGGTGCCTTAGAGTTGTTTTAATTTGCATTTCGCTAGTCAAGAGTGATTTATGCTATTTTTTCATACAACTATAGATAGCTTTATTTTTATCTTTTGAAAATTGTTTGTTCATATCCTTTGACCATTTACCAATTGGGGTATGAGTTGTTTTTTTTTTTTTTTTTTATAAATTTGACATAGTTCTTTGTATATTTTAAAAATGAGACCTTTAGTCAAGAATTTCAAGGGAATTAATGAAAAAAAAAAAGCAAATGAAGATGGCCTAGCTATACCAGATCTAAAACTGTATTATAAAGCAATGGTCATCCAAACTATTTGGTACTGGCTAAGAAATAGAGTAGTTAATTAGTGGAATTGGTTAGGACAAAATAGTCAATGACTATAGTAATCTTGTGTTTGGAAAACCCAAAGACCCCAGCTTTTTGGGAAAAGAATTCACTACTTGACAAAAACTGCTGGAAAAATTGGAAACTAGTATGGCAGAAACTAGGCATTGACACACACTTTACCACCATATACCAAGATAAGGCCGAAATGGGTTCATGATCTAGACATAAAGAATGATATTATAAACAAATTAGAAGAACATAGGATAGTTTACCTCTCAGATTTGTGGAGAAGGAAGGAATTTGTCACCAAAGAAGAACTGGAACTCATCATTGAACATCAAATAAATAATTTTGATTATATTAAGTTAAAAGTGTACAAAGAAAACTAATTCAGACAAGATTAGAAGGGAAGCAACAAACTGGGAAAGCATTTTTACATTCAAAGGTTCTGATAAAGGCCTCATTTCTAAAATATGTAGAGAATTAACTCAGATTTATAAGAATTCAAGTCTCAGATGAAGAAACTGAAATTAAGTCTAGTCATATGAAAAGGTGTTCCAAATTACTATTGATCAGAGAAATGCAAATTAAGAAACTCTGAGATACCACTACATAGCTGTCAGATTGGCTAAGATGACAGCAAAAGATAATGACAAATGTTGGAAGGGACTGATATATTGTTGATGGAACTGTGAATGAATCCAACCATTCTGAAGAGCAAGTTAGAAGTATGCTCAAAAAGTTATCAAATTGTGCATAACTTTTAACCCAGCAGTGTTTCTACTGGGCTTATATCCCAAAGAGATCTTAAAGGAGGGAAAGGGACCCACACGTGCAAAAATGTTTGGGGCAACCCTTTTTGTAGTGGCTAGAAAGTGGAAACTGAATTGATTGGAGAATGGCTGAATAAGTTATGATATATGAATGTTATGGAATATTATTGTGTTGTAAAAAACGACCAATAGGATGATTTCAGAGAAGCCTAGAGAGACTTACGTGAACTGATAAGTGAAATGAGCAGTACCAGGAGAACATTATAGATGGCAACAATAAGACTACGAAGATGATCAATTCTGATGGACATAACTCTCTTCAACAATGAGATGATTCAAATCAGTTCCAGTTGTTCAGTGATGAAGGGAGCCATATACTCCCAGAGAGAGGACTATGGGAACTGAGTGTAGACCACAACATATCATTTTCACTCTTTCTGTTGATGTTTGCTTACATTGTTTTCTTTTTCAGGTTTTTTTTTTCCTTCTTGATCCAATTTTTCTTGTGCAGAAAGATAACTGTATAAATATTTATACATATATTGGATTTAACATATATTTTAATATATTTAACATGTATTGGACTACCTGCCATCTAGGGGAGGAGGTGGGAGAAAGGAGGGGAAAATTTGGAACAGAAAGTTTTGCAAGGTTTAATGTTGAAAAATTACACATGCATATATTTTGTAAATAAAAAAAAGCTTTAATAAAATTTTAAAAATTGCTTTTCATGTAACCAAAGGGGAAAAAAAAAACCTAAATCTTATTTTTAAGAACCCTAAAATAAATAAAGAATGAAAAAAAAGAAATTAGACCTTTATCAGAAACACTGGCTGTAAAGATTTTTCTCCCAATTTTATACTTCCTTTTTAATCTTTTGTTGGTTTTCTATGTGCAAAACTTTTTAAATTTAATGTAATCAAAGTTGTCTATTTTTGCCTGTCATAATGTTCTCTTGTTCTTCTGTGGTCCTAAATTCCTCCCTTCTCCAAAGGTCTGATAGGCAAATTACTCCTTGTTTTCATAATTTGTTTACAGTATCATCCTTTATGCCCAAATTATGTACCCATTTTGAACTCATTTTGGTATGGGATGTGAGATGTAGGTCTATGCTGAAATTCTGACATCATTTTCCAGTTTTCCCAGCAATTTTTGTCACATAGTGAATTCTTATTCCAGAGGCTGGAGTTTGGGAGTTTATCAAATACCAGATTGCTATAAGCCTTGATTATTTTGTTATATGTATCTAATCTGTTCCACTGATCCACTACTCTTTTTCTTAACCAGTACCAAATGATTTCCATGACTGCTTCTTTATAATATAGTTTTAGGTTTGGTACTGGGGACCTGTATTTCTGTTAAAGAAAAACCCACTTCTTTTGCTAATTGAACTTGGATTGAATTAGCTAAGATTATAGTTTTGAATAATGCATTAGGACATTTCAAAAAAAGAGTCAAGTTCTTCCATTGTCAAATGAATACTATCTTATTCTAGTACATTAGCATATGGAAAGGTGTCACATTACTGGAGAGAATGAGCTACTTTGAACATTTATATGGACATCTAATACCTTTTCAAACTTAGATAATAAATGACAAATATAACTATTATTAAAGAATTCTGCCTCAAAGGAAAGTTTGGGGAACATAAGCATGAAATTAATTTTGTTATTTTATTTATTTTTAGTTCCACTGAAGCAAGATCCTAATGCTTCATTGTGGCATGGGGGTGACCTTGTGAATGTTACTAACAGAGTGCAAGGTCTGGCAGGTCCTACTATGTTGGAAGGGCTTCAAGGATAGTGTTGGCAAAAAATTGTATGTCTGGCATCTGAAAAATAGTTGAATTAAGTTCAGAGAGGTTCATCACCAGAAGGTTGGTCACCAGGTGGCGAATATTTGACCACAGAAATCCAGGAAGAAAATCTTCCAATACATGGAGGAATTAAAAACATTAGAGTATGCAGAGTGATGAAATAAGAGTTCTTTTGAAGATGAAGCATCAACGTATTATCTGTCTGCCTATCTATCTATCCAAGATATCTATTATTTCCAAGAGAGGAGATTTTTTTTTTATTTTATTAGCTTGAGTTCTTCTGTTTATATTTGAGGAGATGAATTTTTATATTTCATACTATTTTCAGCTATATTTTAACCTGATTTGAAATGTCTGTGGACCATCTCTCATCTTTTATAGTCTATGGAGAAGTACAATTCTCTCTTCGATTTGAAAGTATAAAAAATTCCTAAGGCTAACCTTAGGAATTGGCGTGGTGACTATGTAGTACTATTTTCAAAACTTGAGGAAAACTTTTATAACACCTTCTTTCTAAATGCTGAAATTATTTTACTTGAGATTCATTCTATGAAACCTTTAATAGTTCTACAGCAAAAAGCAAACAGTTCTGAGGTAGGTGATATCTTATCAGCCATTAATTGATTGACAATTGACAATGAAGGAGTCCACTGAACAGATCAGAAATGAGAAGACAGATACTAGAGAGAAAGAGAAGTAGGGAAATGAAAAGACAAACTTTGCTCACCTCCCAATATGACCTTGGCCAATGCCTTCTATTTTCTTGAGGTATCTAAGCAAAAATACAGGTATTTTTTTCAGTTATGATTTTGACCAGATGGTTATTGATGTCCCTTTCAGCATTGAATGGTTATGATTCTATCAAATACACTAATACGTAACGAAATGAAATGCAAGTCATGGGCAATTCATTTAATCTGAACCATATCACAATCATAAATATAAAAACTTATACTATTTTAGAACTGAAATTTCTTTTAGGAGAATATTGCCAAGCTGAAGTGGGACCAAAGAAAGGAGACTATAACTAATAATATATCTGGAAAATATTCTCTATAAGAGAGAGAACCTATGTATATTATGTATATGCAGGTTTTAATGCTTTTGATAGGGGAATAAGGAGTAAACAGGAAAAGTAATCCTTAAGCATTCTGAAATTATGGAAAAAAGGATTTGGTTTTTCCTACTTGTTATCTGAGGGCAGAACTAGAGCAAGGCACAGAAGATTCAGAGGCAGTAGACTTGATGTAAGGGAAAACTTCTTAACAATTTGTACTATTTAGAAGTAGAATGAATTTTCCTCAGCTTGCCTTGAGTTTCTGATTACCCATGTTTTTTAAACAGAGGCTGTGACCACTCTTCAGATATATTGTAGGGGGTACTTTAGTTAAGCTCGAATGATGGAACTTCCAGGCCTGAAATAATGTCTAATCTCCTATTTTTCAGCTGAGGAAACTGAACCAAAGAGATATTAAATGACTTTTTTTTCCAGTATACAGAGTTAGTTAACAACAGATCTGAGATAACAGAGAAATGCTCTGAGTTCCATCTGGTAAGTTGTATTTTAGATTAAATAGTTCACATAATATAAGAAGCTGTTTGAAAATTGGAATTCTCTTTTGGGATGAATAATTATAATTCTTTTTACTAGGCATCATAAGCTATATGTGCCTAAAGTAACACAGAAGAGAATTTTCAGTGGCAAACTTGGCCTCCCTAGACACAACTAGAGAAAACTACGAAACGGGTTTGTCCTCGTCAGTAATTATTGCTATAAATCATCCCTAGTTTAAACCTCTGTTGATTATACCTGTTAAAACTACTGTTCTTCCAGTGTAGACATGATGCAAATAATCTGATAGTGAATTCAAAATTATTCTTACTGAGATATTAAAACCTGCCTATTTTCCCTAAGTACCACATATCCCTGAGGAAGAAAGTTTAACAGTGTGGTGTCTCCCTGCCATAAAAGCTCCCACTTTAAGATCAAGATTATCCTTTATTCATATTAAGTATTTGTCCTTGGTTCAATGACTATGATTGACAGGATTAACTATAAAAAAACATCTGCAAGAACACTGGCATTAAAATGATATGATAGGTCAAATTTCATCACTGTATTAATTGTGTTTGTAAATAGATAATGAAACTGAGGCAAAGGTCAAATAGTTATTAATTATCTGAGACCAGATTTGAACTGATTTCTTCTTGATTTCAACTCCAGAGCTTTATACACTATGTAATGCTATTCTTCCTTTGTCTTTGAGAATAAGGAAAGCCTATATTTTGAGGTCGTATCATATTTAATATAGTTCTTATTCTTGCTCAGACATGGTACCTCAGACATTTATTCTGTATTTTCAACTTGAAAAAAATATCATACATCATAGTTGAATATTACATTCCTAGAACTAAAATAATACAAACCTGTTTCATATTTTTCCAGTCATACCTATGTTTGGGGAGAACATGCATATGTTAAGTATGAAAATTTTATTTTTGCTAAAATATTCTCTATTTGACAAAACCTGTCAATGTTGAACATTTAAGGACAAGTTTCAGATGTGAATAACATTCCATCAAGTTAGTTGATGAACCTTATACCTCCTAAATGAAATCTGTATGCTCTAATTAGTTAATTGCTCATGTCAATGTTTAATTAGGCATGTATTTACTTTATTTTCCAACATTTGCTGTCTTTTTTGATTCACTTTACATATTCCTTTATTTATATGTCCTGAAGGAAAATTTGTTGCATAACAGAAAAATAATTTTTCATGTTAATATTTTTTAGAACTGAAATCTAAATCACAGGTATAAATACTTATTGTTGTTTTCATTAACTAGTCTACAATCAATTTGACAAAGCTATAATACCATCTACCTTCTAAAAGAAAATGCTCTTATTTGTCAACTGAGTTTTCTGCATATAGTCTTTCTTTTTTTACTTTTCAATAGTATTTTATTTTTCCATACATAAGTAAAGATAGTTTTAAAAATTAATTTTGGTAAGATTCTGAGTTCCAGTTATTTTCTCTCTCCCTCCTTAATTCTCCCTTCCCCAAGATAAGAATTAATCTGATATAACTTATGCACTCTGCATATAATCTTGTTAATTTTGAGAGTTCTTTCCTTTCAGAAATTTATTTCTTTTGCAGTAATTTACTTCTTTATTATACCATGAACTTTTAAAATTTACACTGTGAACTTTTAAAAAATCTCCATTTCAAAGAAATAATTCAGCTTTTTTTATTCTCTGAATATTTTAAAAAATTTTGTTATGTCACTAATGGAAAGACATGATCAGAAACTCTAAACCTAGTTCAGTTCTGTAAATGACATTTCAAAAATTGATTCTTCATTGTTTGACTTAGGGTTTGAATCCCATGAATACTTACCAATTTGCTAGGTTAGTATAGGAGGGAAAAAAGGAAATAAGCATTTTTAAGGGCCTATTCTATGCAAAGCACTGTGCTAAGCACTTCTCTCAATTTGAGCGTCCTCATTTGCGAAATATATATATAATATCACATGCCTCACAATATTGCTGTGAAGATCAAATGCCAAAGCACTTTACAAACCTTAAAGTGCTATATAAGCACTAGCTATTATAATTGTTATTATGACCTATCCATATATTTACCCATATGTATATCCACAACAATTTTAGCTGTTATTATATACATTCACATCTGAGTCACCCTCTTTATTGCATGATCATTATGTCATGAAATGACTCTATGCTAAGAGGCCATCATATTCCAACTCGAATTCTTACAGGAGACATGTATCAATCCAAATGTTTCTTGGAATTCTCTTGTAAGGATGGAACCCACTACCTTCTTAGGAACTCATTCTACTTTTAGGAAGTTCTAAATGTTAGGAAGTTTCACACATATAAAGATTGATACAACTGTAACTTTTACCCATAGATCTTATTTCTATCCTGTGGAGGATGCCACCCTCTCAGGCACTCCTGCTATATTTCCCTTCAGGTTTACAGATGAACATTCTGAGATGTCAAGTGGTCTTTTATCTACATTTGCTCCAAATAACTGTGTTTCCTTTTCATTGTTAAGGAGTTAATGATTGGTACTCCAATTGTGGTTAACTACTTCACATCCAAAGAGCTATTAGCTTCGGATATTTAGCAAGAATAATGACATTTTCCCTAAAACCTTTAGGGTATACTGTTCTCTCTATACTATCTGTTTAATTCCTGGGGAAGCATACTGAAACCTAAGTTCAATTCCTATATATTGTTAATCCCACTAAAATATTGTACAGAAGTGGAAGTCCAGAAGATTGTTGGTAATTCTTTTCATTGATAGAGATCCCAAAGGTCACTCTATGCAGTAATGCTGCATTAGCAACAAAATCTACCCTGGATGTCATCTCCTAGAGTCTTCCAACAAATATTCAAGATTTCCATTCTTAACATTTGTAGCTAAAAAATAGGAGCTAATGAAATGGTATCTTTTTCATGGCCCATGTAGTCTCAGAGAAGTTTCCAAGGTCACTTCTCTTACTGATTTGATGTAGTGATTGCAATAATCAAAGGAAAAGCTGACAGGCCTTTCTGTGTGATCCCAAAGTCAATTAGAAAGCCTCTCTTTCACCATATAGTTAGTTGAACAGATGCAGTTACAGAATATATCCATGTTTCACAACCTCTCCAGAGCACTTTCCTTACATATAATCTTCCCGAAGCCATCTTGCCAAGATATACATTGAGAGTTTACATCTAGTGAGCAAACCATTAAGGACTGTGCTATAGAACCTCCACTTAGATCTTGTCACTCTCTTTATCAAAAACATTTATATCTAAAAATAGGAAAACATGAATACTCTTTCAATTTTTCCCTTCATTAGCACATTGCTTCTGTAAGAAATATTATTTAGTACTGTTATGTTAGACTCAGTTTTTCTTCATCTAAATTCAGATGACATTTGTATACAATGTAAGAAGAGTATATAAGTATTCATAGAGCATGTTTTGAATGTATTCTGACATATCCTACCCAAAATTTGGGCAGGTTTGGAAAAATACCTAAAGCTAGATATCTGAAGGATGAGTGAAGTAGAATTGTTATTAATATGTCTATGAAAATATTTATTCAACTATTTTATTACAATACATTTGCTAATTTTGTATTTATAAAGATTGGAGAAATTGGGGGGGAGGTAATAAGGGTCTTACCTTCACCCTTTCCTATTTGCATTTTTTTAAGAAAAGATTGCTGATCTCTTTTAGCTTAAGATTAAATTATGTAATAATAACCTTTTATTCTTAAGAGTTCATTCTCCATTATTTTCTTTCTATGTATTTTTTTTTGGCTTATCTAGTTTCCTTCTTCCCTAAAATTTCCTTTATGAATACTTCATTCTATTCTTTTAGCATCTCCATCTTTTATTCCTATCTACTATTGTTGATTTAAATATTTCAAGCTTTTTAAATCTATACCTGTTCTTTCCTCTATTCCTCTCATGAAAGTTCCTGAATAAAATAAAGACAAGTCACAATTTTGATGAAAATAAAATCCCACATTAACTATAGATGTAGTTTGTTTAGTTGCTCATCTGTTATATTCATCCAGCCAAAGAACAATTGAGTATGTTATCTGCTTTCATTTTCTTGTCATCTCCATACCATGTGGCCTCCACTGTCAGCATCATCCTCATGCCATCTCTGCTAGTAGAATATTAGACTCTACTTTTGGCATTGCTCTAATCAATGTGTTGCCTTATCTTACTTGGAACCAGACATCCTGACCATTTCTTGCTACACTCATAACATCCCCAACATTTTTTGTTCTCTTCCTATTAGAACGGCAGTTTTTAGAAGGCAGAAACTACCAGGCTTATTTGTACATGCATCCTCAGTACATAATATAATACCTAGAACATAAGGAAAAAATTATCTGTCTGTATGTCTGTCTATCCTGTCATTTATCTATCACCTATCTTGTTACTGTGGTATGGGTAACAGAAACAATTTTCAATCTGGTTTAATTGAATCCTAATTCCTAATCTTTTCCCTCTTTGTAGGTGAGAATGAGGGTATTATAATCACCATAACAATCTAAATAAATTATTGTTCTATAAAAGTAACATGATATAGGGAATATGAATATCTGCAACATCACTTATAGTTATAAAGAACCATACTCTGTATATGTAAAATGGTTTGTCAAATCTTAAGTATGAGTTTGTATAACATTTGCTGGTTTGTGATCATGGAATACTATTTCCTTTGAAAATTTTATTCTTTAATTCAGGTTTACTGTGTGCTCGTTGTATTTTAAGAGTAATGAAAATCAATATATAACTCTACATTTAAAGAATAAAGAAAAATAAGACATCTAGTGATCCTAAAAGAAATTATAAGAGTCTTGTATATTTTTCTTACTACTTATGCTTCATTTTCTATGTTCCTGTAGAGATTTGTGTGTGCAAGTGTGCTGGAACATGTTGAACTCTTTGTTAGCACTCCTAGATAGTGCCTGTTGGAACCAGGTGTTTTACCATATCTGATGTTAGAGTGGGAGTGCTGTTGTTATTACTATTTCCTTAAAAAACCTATTGTTTATGGGGTGTTCTCTTGGAATATTACTTCTACTACCACCTATTACTGAGATAGATCTATGGAGCTAAGACTTAACCTTCATCATTATTATTACAAAGTGAACTCATGGGTAGCATAAGACATGAATAAGTATTTTTCCTTGCTAAGAAAATGTTTACCAACATAAAATATTTTTATTGATATTTTACTTTTATATAAAAGACTTTATTTTCTAATTAAGACTAAGATAAAACTATCAAAATAAGAATAACATGCTGCATTTCCAATAATAGCTGTCTCCCCTACAAGTTAACTTTCTTTCCTACCCCCCTCACTTATAAGCATTTTTAATAATACTTTTAAATACTGCCTGGGGGATTTAAAATTTTAGTTTCAAAAATGATGAATCATAGATGTGTCTTCAACAGTCTTTAGAGAGTACACTTATCTAAAAAAGGGAATGACAAGGCACATGACTTTTATCATTTTTTTTCAACTCTCCTTTATCAAACTCTCTCAGATACTGTAAAATGAGATAAAATAGTCAAACATTAACACTTAAACTTTGATCAGATCAGGAAATGGGGTTCCAGAATTGAACCAAAAGCACTTATGGAATCATAAAGAGATTGTATGAGTAGTTCTGGTTTTTACTGTAATTGAGAACTAGATTTTGAGCATTTAAAAGGTAATTCATCCTTAAAAATGATTTTAGATTTGTTCATCCTTAAAAATGATTTTAGATTTGAAGTGAGATGTGAATCACAAATGATGAATGATCAAAATCTCTGAACAGAATTTTCTGCTTGATGAACATAACAATATTCTGTGATAGTTCTGTTAAAGTTATTGATGTTTAATTGTACAAATAGCAAAAAGTCTTATAAAATTTATATGTGATATAATTGAATAGTAGAGGGTAAAAAAATTGGACATGGAAGAAATTTATCTCCAAAATACTCTTTCCATCATTTTAAAATTAGAAGGGGATGTGTAGGAAGATGATTCTTATTTCATCCAAGCAAAAGATGAAGTTTTCTCATAGTTAAATATGAGTTTTTTCCCCCCAATATTAAAATATATCTTGTTCAATTCATTATGAAATTATCTTCTTCAGGAGTCACTTTGTTCTACATATTCCATCTAGATTATCCATATGAATATGTATTATGAATATGTATCTTCTCTAAAGGAATTCTATTCACATTGAAAGATTTCTGACTTTTAAGTTTAAAAGTAACTGATTTTTAAAAAATTAATTGCAGCATTGCTGAAATCTTGACTTCTTTGTGTATTTTATCATAAGAAGTCTTTTAGAACTTCAAAACTTGACACAATCCATGCTTAAAGTGACTATTAAGAGAGGGCTGACCTTGTCTATTCCCAGCCTGAGAAGTTTTCATGGAACAGATTGAGTCAAATGGAGAAATTGAAGACATAATTAGCATTTACAAAATCTAGATAGTATTAGAGCAGCTTCATTGTTTCATAGGACTACATGATTTTAAAACCAGATTATCTATCTATCAGATTAGAGGTTATCTAGTCCAAAACTTTTATTTTATAAATGAAGAAATGGAAGCAAAAATGGTGAAATGAGTTGGTTAAGTGAGATTATATAGGTAGGTAACAGAACCAAAACTCAAAATCAGATTTTTCCACTGCATATCTAATATTCTTTCCACTATCCCAAACTGCCTTGGTTTAAAGTCAATTCATTGGACATCAAATTTAATTGCTTTTCAATATGAATGCAGAAATACATCTCAAAACCAAAGAGAAGAGAGAGTACCTCTCTACGGACAAGAATAGTTGAGAACTAAATTTACTTAAATTGATCTCATTTTAAAGAGGGTTCCAGAAGGAACTAGTCTATAAATAGTTTATTGAAATATAATTATTAGGATCATAAAGAAAATGGAGACCATGAAAGATCAAGTAACTTATTTAAAGACATACAGGTAGCAAGTAGCAGAGCCTGTATGTGAACCCAGCACCCCTTGACTTTTAATCTTTCCATTTACATATTGCCTTTGATGTGAGGAATCAGGAATAAATTAAATCCAATTTCCTGGAAATAATTTTTATTTACCAACTATAAATTGGATAATACACTGAATATCTTATAGGCTTCTCAAAATCAACAGATTAAGACAACTTATTATCTATTGTCCAAGTCTAAGCTTTTCAATTTTAATATTTAATATTATAGCCTACATAGAGCTTCCTTCCAGACATCAATTATTTTCCTAACTCTTTGCCTGGGATTCTATGTACTGTGCTAATTAGCAGCCATATCCAAAAATCATTATCCAGTTTTGTAAGTTCTTCACATTTCTCACATACATCACTTTTTGTTCATTCACATAGCCACCTTCTGAGTTCATGCCCTGATTCCCCTTTTCATGGAATATTGTGTAGCTTTATAATTTATAGTAGGCACTATATAAATGCTTATTCCTTTCCTTTCCCAAAATGATTTTCTTCAAATGTAAGTTTAACCATGTGATCAATAAATTACAATAAATTACAATGCCTCTCTGCTATTACTGGAGTTATACACTTATATTCTGGTTTGGCATTTAAGCTTTTCACATTCTGTCTGCTTCCTATCTTTCTAGTCTGCTTAAATTTTTTTTCTACATGCATTATGATTCATATTGGACCATTTACTATTCATCATGCATACTGCTTACCCTCCTATCTTTGAGCATTTGTATTGACTATTCTTCATATCTAGAATCCTTTACCTTCTAATTTTTGTCTCCGAATCCCAGGCTTCCTTTGAGACAATGCAATCTCCTTCAAGAGGCTTTTCTAGACTCCCAGATATTTTAGCTTCTTTCCACTTACTTTCTATGTATTTCATATGTAGTATTATGTACAAGATACCTCTCTCAATAGAATCTGAATGCAATGAGAACAGGGACTACTTCTGATTTTACCTTGTATCCCCAATGTTTAGGACAGTTTTTAACACATGGTAAGTGATCCATAAGTGCTTATTGTTTGATTGATTATTTTAGAAAAAATCAGATATCACACAAGCAGCATAATTCCCTATTTTTCTAAAATTTTTAAGAATAAAGGATTTTGTTCCCAGTTCAAGGAAAGTTGTCATTCCACTCACAAAGATTAGAATAGTAACCAATAAACACATGGTTGCAATGTCAATGTATTGTAATATAACCTGTATTTTTTCTTTATTTTTTAGATTATGTATCATTAATTTCCTATGTAACACTAAGGTCAACTTCCTTTATATACTAATAACTATATTTTGGTACTTGATATTAGATATAGTAAAAAATATTTGCTTTCTTATGAAAGAACATTCACTATTACATTGTAATTTTCATTGGTTTGAATCATTTTTTAATAGAAAAATGTCTTACCTCTCACTTGAAGACTATTACTTTTTAATATTGTCTGTTCTAGGATACTTATTACCATATAGTTGTGTTCCACTGGGTAAAACCAAAACTGGAGAAATTTTTTGAAAAAAAAATCAAATGTGTAAGTTATTTGGGTGGGTAACAATAATTATAATTTTGCAAAGATGATATCTGATCTACAGATGATGTGAAATTCAGATCATATAAAATAATCTGAATTACATAATTAACAGATGCCAACTAGAATAGATCAGAGTTTTTATATAAGGAAATATGAATTTCCTCTTTGTTTTATTATTTTAAAAGCTTGTTATTTTTGTTTGAAAACCATTGTATTTAAGTTTTGCCAAACATTGTTTAATTTTGACAAGCTAGGAATACAAAATTATCTGAGAGATCAAATTACCCAATGCTCTATAACCAGAAAGGTGGAGTAGAATAAGGAATAAATGTGAATGCATTTTTCAAACTTTTACTATATGTAAAGCCTGTATTAAGCTTATATACCTAGATATATGTACATATAAAAACACATATGTTGTATCCTGATTTCTAGAGCCCCCCAAGTTGGGGTGACAAAATGTACCATGTTTTCTAGAGTCCCCATGCCAGGATGGTTAAAACATACTGTCTTAGTGGAAGAATGATGAGGCAAGACTCTTGAGGATGGTGGAAATATGGAGTCCATTTATTCCCAGTTCTTTCCCAAAACACTGGGCATGTGCTAAGTGTATACTGTGCATGTGGCACCACATAAACAACTTGCTATTGTATGTAGATTGCCACCTGGTATCATTCTGCTTCAATTACAACACAGGTTGTCCACTGCCTCCTGACTTCTCAGGAAAGCCAAGAGCCCTTAGGGGAGATGGCAGGCTGAACCAGACATTGTTAGCAGGTTCCCTCTAGGCTGAAGAATTTTATACCTCACCCAGAGTTCCTCCACTGTCTGTGGCCTTCTACACATATATGCATAAATACATATACATATATACATAAAACCTTGATATTCTTTGCTCACATATACAAGTAAGAGATTTCAGCTCTGAATTAGATGGAAAGGCACAATGACCATTAGGGTTCAGCAGCAAGGCAGATGGTTACTCTGTAATGCTATTTGCACTGATAAAGTTATTCCTCTTTCTAATGCAAAATAACTTGATAGTGTCAAAGACTAGTGGTGAGAGCTTTTTTTTTTTTTTTTTTTTTTTTTTTTTTCCCCTTTTACTAGCTTTTGGCGTGAATAAAAGCTTTTGAGATAGAATTGAATTAAAGTTCTCTCTGATATGTACTATGAAGTATGTATGGTACGAAGAAGTTAATTAGCTTTGTAGTCCTCTGAAACAGCTCTTTAAAACTATAAGTTATAGCCAGGTTAGTAATATGCATAAGTGGAAGAGCACTTAAGGTGTAGTTCATAGAGTACCAGATCTAGAGTC
The DNA here is from genome assembly GCF_048593235.1 of Sminthopsis crassicaudata. Lineage (NCBI taxonomy): Eukaryota > Metazoa > Chordata > Mammalia > Dasyuromorphia > Dasyuridae > Sminthopsis > Sminthopsis crassicaudata. The sequence goes on along the minus strand of NC_133618.1, from coordinate 172,922,467 downwards.
AAATCCAAGCTCATACACTTAACATTAGCCCTGTGACCTGGGACAAGTCACTAAATCCCAATTGCCTTGCAAAAAATGTGCATAATTGAAAGAAATTTCCATTCCAGGAGCTCTCAATAGGAATAAAATTATGGGTATGAATTTTAAAAACAAAAGCCATAAGGTATTAAGCAAAGTGATCCATGCCTTCACCCGTTTATTAGTTGTACTTTATCACAATTTGAAGTCAAAAAATTATTATGAATTTTGTATAATTTTACATTGTACAATGCACAAGAAATAGGTTAGCACAGGATTATCATATCAAAAATTAGTGTAAATATTAAATTCAATTAGCAGAGTCCCTTTTGAAAAGGATTTCAATGACTTGTTTTCAAATGAATTCAAGAACCCACTTATATGCAATTTCTCTAAAATGTACTTATTTTCATATTTCCCTTTTAAAAAGTTTATTTATTAGTTTTTGTCATTTATTTTAAAAATATTTGGTATTCTCTATTTTTCTCCCTTTCCTTTATCCCTCCCAGGATTACAATCAATCTGATATAAGTTGCACAGGTACAATTATATTAAACATATTTCCATAATCATCATATTGTGAAAGAATAGAACAAAAAGGGAAAGGCATGAGAAAGAAGAAACAACAAAAAAGTAAAAATAGTATGCTTTAATCTGCCCAAAATGCATTTTTAATTACAAATAATTTTGCATTTTATCTAGTTTGATCAGACTGTGTAACAGTAAAAATTTAACAAAATTAGAGACAAACATTCCTACAATTTAAAAACTTGAAACTACCTTGTTATCAGAGAAAAGTTAAAATAGCCCTACTCTTGGTCATTGACAAACCATATTCTTAACCTTGTTATCTATATTTGGTAATAATGACATAAGGTGAAATCCTGGTGTTTTATTAGCCAATCCAAAGCTCTTTTATTTTTTTCTAAGAATAATCAGAATAAAAAAATAATCAGAATCTAAAATTTGGAAGTTGAGTAGGAAGTCACCTGGATATGTCCAATTGGTAGGACATAGTCATGAAGTGTGCTGCTTTGAGAGACAGTGAAAGATGTGAGAGACAGTGAAAGATGTGGAACAATCACAGATAACTAATGAGTCATGGTTATTAGTTTCTAATTAGATAATAAAATAATTTATTGGTAAAAATTAAGTAACATGGATTTTTAGTGGTCCCAATCAGTATATTTTTGCAATGAAATTGAAAGATGAAGATTTTAAATGATCTGCCCAAGGTTACATAGGTTCAGAATCTTGGCTTTGTGACTCAATATCCATCTTTTCCCCCCACTGTGTCAGATTGTCTCTTTAATGAGCCTAGACATAGATTTTATGTTTATTACCTGAGGGATTGCTAGTTAGGCTTACAGAGGCTCATTACCAATTTAGTTACATCAAGATAAATTTTAACTCATTTAAACAACTCATGAAGACAAAAATATGATTGCAGTCTATGTTGGAAGAGAAAATCATGTAGCTTTTGGAACATATATTTATGTGGATAACTATGCCTGTAAATAAATAAATTATATATATATATATGTATATATATATATATATATATATATATATATATATATATATATATATTCATATGCATGTAGAGAAAGACCAGGGGAAAGAGAACATATTAAATATATATAGATATATAGATGCAAATATGTGTGTATGCATATTTATGTTTACATGCTTTTATATGTGCTCATTGCTAAGGTACATAGGAACACAGAAATACAGTAATCTGTATTTATTAAATAACTAATGTCTTAAAAATATTGAATTAGAATTTAAAAACAAGGGGAGGGCAATGTTTTCAGTCAGAAGACTCAAGCCTACTTCTATCAGGATGAAAAAGATATTCTATGGATAATGGCTTTTCTCAGTCCCTAGCAATATGGATATATAGAGATACATATATAGATATAGATATGTGTCTATATAAATCTATCTGTCTACCAATCAATTAACTATCTATTTGAAACCGATCCAGAACTCAACATGGTCAAAATGCTAATTTGGAGGGAGTACATTTTGATCAAAGAGGGAAAAATGTGTTTGGAGAGATAAGAGATGAAATGTCACATGTGAAATATAGCAAGAAGGCAACTCTGGATAGATAATACAATGCATTAAAAAGAGTATTTATGGGGACACCAGAGTATCATCTATTTATCTCTCTAGATTATAGAGCTATATAGATATTTATATAATCAAACATAAATACATATGCACACACAAACTACATATACATTCAGAGTGTGTGAGTGTGTGTGAAAGAGAGAGACAGGCAGACAGAGACAGAGACAGAGAGACAGAAAGACAGAAGGGATAAGAGGGAAGGAGAGGGAGAGAAGAGGCAGAGAGGGAGAGAGAGAGGCAAAGATGAAGGGAGAGGAGGAGGGAGAAAGGAAGGGGAAGAAGTATGTGGGGGGAAGGAAGGGAAGAAAGAAAAGAGGGGGAAGGAGAGGGAGAAGGAGAGAATTTGATCCTTTAGATATTAGAAAGTCACTGTGTAGTCTATTGTGGATATTTGACAGTCAGACATAAGCTTAGGGACAATCTCTGTGAAGGCTGTTGAACTGAGCTTTGAAGGAGGTATTTTTAGAGGCAGAAATTAAAAAATGAATATTCTAGCATAAAAGAATTTTTTTTTTTTATCTGAGGCAATTGGGGTTAAGTGACTTGCCCAGGGTCACACAGTTAGGACATGTTAAGTGTCTGAGACCAGATTTGAATTCGGGTCCTCCTGACTTCAGGGCTTGTGAAGCCCCATAGAAGAAAATCCATACAAAGTTGCAGGGACATGGGTGACAATGTCATGGATGAAGTGTGGCAAGAAGGTTTCTTTGTATAGATAACATAATGCATTAAAAAGACTATTATATAATAACTTAGAAGGACAATAGCCTAGAAAGATAGTTTGAAGTCAGGGTGTAAAGGACTTGAAATGTCCAACAGAGAATTTCAATAATTTAATTCTAAAGGTAATAGCAAGTCACTAGAGTTTTTGAAGTAGGAGAATGGCATGGTCAGACAATGGTTAAGCACAATCATTTTGACAGCAATTTAAAAAATAGATTGGAAAGGGAAACTTGAGTCAGAAAAACTAAGTAGAAAGCTACCATAATAGCCCAGGAAAACTTGAGGCACATAAACTAATCAGGAGATTTGTCAGTCCAGCTGGAACTCAAGATGTTAAAAAGAATTCCATAGATTGAAATTGGAACAATACATTGGTACCAGGCTGTGGAAATCTTTACATACCAGAATAAGGAAGCTAAACTTTATCCTATATGAAATAGAGAGCCACTGATGGCATGATCATATTGCAGGCCAGAAACTCTCTAAGGAAACCATTTCAACCATAAAGAGCATGAGAGTAGAGTTTTAAGTATGTGATAATAGGTTCATAGTTGTAATAGAACCTTAGAGACCATTCAGTCCAAACTCATTTTGCAGATAAGAAAACAGAGACTTAACTGTGATTAAGTGATTTACTGAAATTCAATCAGTTCACAAGCATTTGTTAAGTAATAAAGTACCTACTGAGTTCTGGACACAGTACTATGCGCTAACAAAGTCACATATATCATAAAGGCAATATTTCAAGTTAGATTCTCTAACTCCAAATTCCCTTCATTCAGTTATCCTTTGTTGGTAATTAGTATTTTGATTCAGGCATCTGACCCCAGTTTTCAGGTGTGAGGAAATTTACTATAGTTATTGTATTGGAGGTATTAGGTATAGCCCAAGTTTTTCCTATGCTCAAGATAATGAATAGCTTATAGCCTTTTTTGCTTGAAGAAGAGAATAAATTACTTGGCTGACTCAGATTTGGATTTTTCCCCCTAATGTTTTAAAGAATACTTTCTTCAACTGTTAGTTATTCTAAATTATATGATTTGCCATTCAATAGCACATTTATCTTTGTTTTCCTTGTTAACTATTTTCCTTGTTATTACTGTTTTCAAGATTGTTATTGGTGAGTGGAAGAAGGGATTCTGATGATCATTTAGATAAATGCCCTTATTATATATATATTGACGATCCACTCCAGTGGCATCAGTTTTCAACATTTCTAAGTCATGACCAACTCTTCCTTCTTGGAGAAACTGATGCTTATTTCATTTTAAAGGAATCTTACTGCTCGTCATCCTAACTGGTATTAAAATTAGGTTCTAAGCTATTTTTTTGACAAATATTTAATGATCTTTAAATAGTATCTTTAAATATTTCTCATTCATTCTAATTTGGAGAGATGTCATTTGTGACCCCATTCAGACAATTTTTATTTAGAGTCATATTTGCTTTTTTTCCAGATTTCTAGACTCCCTGCTTTTTAAATACAAATAAACTCAGCAAATTGACATTATGCAAGTAATTTTCTAAAGTCTGAGATAGAACTGATATCTATTGTTACCTAAATGATAGCAGAACAAGTGACCAAAAGAAATATTGTATGTTTATGGATCAAAGTAAATATCTTTTTGTATGCAATTCAATATGGAAAGTAAGTGTTTATCTTAAATTACAACTGGAGCAGAAAATTAAATTCAGGAAGTTTTCCAAATTGTATAGATGATTATTATTTCAGACAAAATTATGGATTTACTGTAGTAAGCAGTTTGAGATACTGAAGTATATTGAAGCAACAATATATACATCAACATGAGATACTGAAAAGATTTATATATATATATACATATATATATATATATTTCTTTTGGAAACACTTATTTTGAGTTAGGGCTATGATGGAAGGAACAAAAATTTTCTTTGAATTGAAAATGAATAATATTAAGGAAAATTTATTGCCTTTTTGAGTTGTTCAGTGTTGAAAGTAATGAATGCAGAATAGGAGAACATGTTCATGTTTCATCTTTTATAATAAATTTCAGAGCTAAAAGGGAGTCTGAGATCTTCTAATAAAAACCCCCTCATTTTATTGATGAGAAAATAAAGGTTCTCAGAGATTAAAGCCATGGCCCACATCTCATAAGTAATAAATAGCAACTATAGAATTTGATTGTCATCTACTAAATCCAAATTTAGTGTGCTTTGCACGGCATGTGCTGCCTTCCCTTGCATGCTCAGTCTTGACTAAATTATATTGACTAAATTAGTAAGTGAATTGATAGCATAAACATGTAAACATCCTCTATTGTTCCAATATTTTATGCTTCTATTTTGTAACAATGTCTAAATCATGGTTAGGCTTGATATCACTTTTGTTTTTTTGATCTTAGTTCAAAAGCTCAATATTTGGGGGCATTTAAATTTTAAATTAGAATAAAGAGTAGATTCTTTTCACTAATTCCTAAACTCCTAATTTTGATTAATGTCAACATTATTCAGTTTGGGAATTTAATGTTTCTCTGTGTGTATGTGTGTGTGTGTCTATGGACATAATCAAAAAAACAATTATTTAGTGTCTTCTATATGCTTGATATTACATTAGGGGCACAAAAATAAATACAAAGCAATCTCTCCCCTAAATCTGGTCTAGCCAGTGCAGATAAAACAAAACAGAAACAAAGTAATACTTAGGGGAACTCATAGTAACTGAGGAATCAGCAGAGACTTCATTTAAAACAGAGGTACTTAACATTTTGTATGTCCTTTGATAGAGGACAAATATTAATAATGTTTTAAAATCATATAAAACGGACACAAAGAAAATAAATTGTGTTGAATCGCAATTATTAAAACATTTTTTAAAACAGTGTAGAGACCCCTGCAGTTAGCTAAGCTTTGAAGGTAGGGCTTGCTAGGATAATTCTAATAAATGAAGGTAGAATGCATCCCAAGCATGAGGGAATGCCAATACAAAGGCCTGGTGATGAGTGATGGAGTATCACATATGAGAAAGTAAGAAGGCTGTATGACTAAAAGTCTAGTTTGCATATAAAGCGTAGTAATATGTAAGAAGGTTGGAAATGTAGATTGGAGTCAGATTATGAAGGTCTTCAAATGCCAAACACTGCAGTCTATATTTCATCTTAAATACCAAAATAAGAGACAACATCATGTGGTGAGTCTTGTGCTTTAAGAAAATCACTGGCAGGGGCAACTAATTGGTATGGTAGAGTGACAGCTCTAGAGTCAGAAAGACCTAAGTTTAAATCTGACTTCGAACACCTAATAGCTGTACAATCATGGGAAAATCACTTAACCCAGTTGCCTCAAGGAAAAGGAAAAGAAAAGAAAAAGGAAATCATTGGCAGTTTCCTGAAGGATGATTTAGAATGGGGAAAGACTTAAGCCAAGAATACTAATTAGGAGGTGATTATGGAGTAAAGTACCCATAATTTATTAGACCAGATCCTATTATGCACATGGGAAAATTCCCCAAGTTTTACCTTCTCTGAAATTTACTACTGGGGATATTTGAAAAACGTTTGTGATCTTAGAATTTAATTTAATTATTTATTTCTCATCTATGTTAGTATAATCCCAAATGTTTATATACATCTAAAGTAAATTATTTTTAGTACCAATGAAATTAGAATACTTTAAATTGATTGTGGCAGATTGGTGAAAAGTATCTTGGCTCTCAACAGGAAATATAAAATTAAATATTAAAAATGAATATGATAGCATTTAAGCAATGCTTTATATACATATTATCTCATTTAATCCTCATACCAAACCATTAACAATAAGGAAAATGAGGATTTAAGAAGTGACTTGCTCAGGACCACACAGGTTATTGAAATATGTAAGAATGATCTGGATTTATGTCTTCCTGACTCCAAAGCCATCACTCTATCACTAAGCCACCTAACTTCCTCAATGAAGACTATCTATCTTATTTCCCTTGTGATATGTATACTCTTATACTGTTGTGATATGTATACTCTTGAAAATATAAGCTGATGTTTCTAAAACTGGTTGACATTTATAAAAATAGATAATTTATCATCTAGTTAGCCTCCTTTATTAACAGGCTTCTGCACATTTGTAACACTGAAAATCTCATTTACTTTTGTAATATGAACACAGGGGTTAATTCATTTATTTGATAGAAATAGATCACAGCACTTTAGGAACTGGTGGAAATTATCCTATGATAAGCTTCATTATAAATACTATCTTGATGTTTTCTACAAGAGAAGGAAAAAAGTATGAAAAGGACAATATTTTACATCTTCTTTTGCTTTTCTCTGACACACATGTGGGTCATTTCAACATGTATTATTCTAGGTAGAACATTTTAAAAATATTTTTCTTACTGTCAAGTAACCCAATTTCTTCTTTGGAACATTTTTCCTCCAGTCTAGATAAAGCACTGTTGGCACTGTCAGATCCAGAAGAGTTTGTTACCTTTCTGCCTATATTAAATGCTTTGAAACTTTTCCTATTGAAGGTCAAGGAAGTGAAAATAAGATCTTAAATGTCTGTGAATCAGTGCTAAAAATTATCTGATGTTCCTTATTTTGTATACATTTAGTCCAGGGGTTTTTGATGATTTTTGTATCATGGATCCAGAGGTCTAGAGCTTTTTATATTGCTATTACATTTCTGATGTCAGTGAGATCAGAAATCTGTAATGGTACAAATCAGATCTTGATTTATTACTTTGTTGTTTGTCTAGAGGTAAGAAAGTGATGGATAAAGTATAAATAACAACAAACTTCAAAGTGTGTCATGTATATTTAAATATTTATCATCACCCTACTACACGCACACCTTTTCAGTCTGGTGAAATCTATGAACTATTTCTCAGAATAGTGTATTTAAATACAGACATTTAAAAATAAAATTTTAGAAAGTGATTATATTGCTATAAAGGCAATTTTTTTTTCCAAACCAAGTTTGTGGACTCCTTGATATCTACCATTTAAGAGTTCCTGTTTTAGACATGTTTTGCAAGAATTAGTCAGTAGAGGGCAGATAAGTGGCACAATGGATAGAGCGCTGGCCTAAGAGTCAGGAGGACCTGAGTTCAGGTTCAACCTCAGATACTTACTTGCTTAATAAACTTGGGCAAATCACTTAACTGATCATCTAACCTACCCTCAAAAAAAAAAAAAAAAAAAAAAAAGAATTATTCAATGGTCATTGTTTGGGGGAGGAGAAAAGAATAAAAAGTGTTGAGCATCTTATCCTGCCTTGTAGGATCAAGTCATGTCAAAGAAACATGGAAACTAAAAAACATGGTACTTTGGAATATCAGGTCATAAGCCACACTGATCAAAATTACTAAGTTATTTAATAATTAGTGATTTTATGTTTAGAAGAATTGCATGCATTCAAGCTATATTGGATTACTTGCTGCCTAGGAGGGGAGAGATGGGGAGGGAAGGAGAAAAATATGGAAAAATAAAGGGCTTGTAAGGGTGAAAGTTGATAACAATTTTTGTGATGACATCTTTAAAAATACTGTTATCAATGAAAAGAATTCTGAATATCTTAACTGCTGAAACATTTGTTTGTTTTTCCATTTCCCCAAAGTTTTTGTGAGAATGTCTGTGAGAATGTATTGAGGCACCCCTTATGAAGGTATTTGATGAGAATAGGCACACTTTCATAAAGTGAATCCAATAGCAATCTACATGTGTATGGGTATACCCCCATTTGAAAGAAAATTTCCTTTAAAAGTAAACATAAACATTCAAAGAACAATTTTTAAATAATTTATTATATTAATTTTATAATATAATAAATAATTTTAAAAATTATCCTGCTTTTTAAAATTTAGACAAAATTCTCATCATACTATTTAAAATTAAAGTGATCTTCAAAATTGATTATAATTACAACATTTTACAGTTGAAGAAAATGAGGGTCAGGAACAAGAAATGTTACCCTACTTCAGGGATAGCAAGTTGATGAGCAAGAATAAGTTTTTCTATTTCAAATTCAATGTTTATATTTTATGGATTTTTGTAGTAAAGAAATTGAAAAGAAAAAAAAAACTGACTTTTGAGCAATCATATTTTCATGGAGTCTGACTTAATTAAAATTGTGTAATTATCACTATTGAATTCTGTTAATTTGTTTCTCTCTACTACATGTATCTTCTTTCTTTTGACCCATAGTTTTTTCTCCTTAATTTTGGTAGCACACCTTTTCAGTGCAACATTTAATTTGATGATCTATAGCATATCTTTAAGATTTCAGGTGTTTAGTAAGTATATAAAAACTATTACAATGAGTTTTCATTCTTCCTATATACTTGTGGTATGTGGAAACTTACCATTATCTTTTTGGAATCCCTGGGTCATGGAAGATTTTCAACAAGTTCCTGGTCTGTGATTTGCTCATTTTCCTTTCTTTCAGAAATTAAGAAATTTCAAATTTTTACAGTTATTATAAATTTTGCAGCTCTTATCTTGAGAAATATAGTCATACCAATTAAGTCATACTAGATCAAGTGATTAGTCTAGTTCATAAAGTATTATGCATGAAATTTTATCCGGTCCAGATTGGGTTTTATAAATGCTGGCCAACTTGATTTCTGCTTACACCCTTGTTTCTCCTTCAATCAGCAAAATAGAATTTAGCCTGTTATTATAAACCATAAAAAGATAGATATAGGAAAATAATAATTATAGACATGGCCTTTCAACTTAGATTGGTAATGGAAGTAGGAGATCATAATTCTTATATTTCAATTTGTTACAGACCTTTAAAAAATTTTATTTCATCATTCAGAACCCTGCTTCTACTAAACAAATATGAGAATTGACTTTTGGTTATATAGTGCTTCTCTCCCCCATCCCAAGTTAATCTAAGAACTCAACAAATATTATTATCTCATTAAAATAAACAATGGTCTTGTTAGAAAGTGGGTGGGTGACTTGTACCATTATGTATGTTATATAGCTCCCATATGGAGTGCTTTGGGAAGAAAAAGTTATGGTTTCTACTCCAAAGAGTTTACAGGCAAATTTAAACAAATAAAGGGCATAAATATGGACATAAAAATTGGTGACTCGTGTAATAAATGAGCTCAAAAAGCTCTTTTATCTGATAAGAAAATTTAATTTATAATTATTTCTTTAAATATACTTATATTTAATATTTAATTTTTTAAATTTTATTTTAATACTTAAATAAATATAATATTCCTTTAAATAAAATACAATTCTCTTTATTTACTTAATTTTAAATGATTAAAAACATAAAATAAATTAAGATAATTTTAGCAAGATTTTAATTAGCAAAAAGAAGTAGAGGTACTATTTATTAATGAGTTTTATATCTTCGTGTGTTTTGTACACAATGGATTTTTGATAATTTTGTTCTATGAATCAATGAGTCAATGAAATTACCTCAGTAGTGAAGTTTAATTTTTTTTTTTATTTTGGCTATTCAAGATTTTAGCTGCAACCTATGTTAATAATTGACTAATTTCTTTTCCTGTTTTTAAGTGTGATTTAGTAAGCTATTCTACGACAAGGGAAATATTACTACTCTAGTAGAGGTATCAAATATATGGCTTACAATTCTCTGGAATGATGACCAAACCAAATTAAAATATAATTTGGAAATGTTTAACAAAATAAATAAAAATTGGAACAAAACATAAATAACATTTTAAAGCTAAATCAATATGTGGTTCATATGTACAGATTAGTACCCCTGTTTCTGAATCTGATTCCACTGATCTATAGCATTCCTTCCTACATATAATTATAAAGTGATATTTTGGAAGTATGTTAATGATGAAACAAAATAATGTAAAGGGTTAGAAGTATTTTATAGGTGATCTTCAAATGGTAGTCACACAGATCATAGAAATAGCCATTTTAATTATATATGAGGGGGAAGAAACAGGAACATTTTTTTCTATAAGCATTTGGATCACACAGTATCTTTAACCTTACAAACACATTTTCAGCATAGCAACCAAATGACTTTTTATTTTAAGTAAAAGTAAAATTAGCTTTCCTTTACAATTGTTGAATGCTTCCTATATGGAGTTAGTATTTTTCTGGATCAAAATGCTAGTTAGCCTTAAGTGATGACATTATTTTGTGATGTGAATGTAGCCACATAAAATTACTTTACATTTCTCAAAATTTTATAAATTCATAATTTAAATGAAATAATCTTTGTTCAGGTTTTATTACAGGTAATAACAACAAACACAAAGGAAAACAAAACAATAAAGACTTTATGGAAATGGAAGAGAATACATACTTGAGGCATAAAGGTCAAGAAATTGGTAGATAGAAGAAGGGATACAGAGTAGGAGAAAGAATAACTCTAAATAATTGGTTCTTTTAATAAAAGGAAGAAGGTGGACCTTTTAAGGACATAACAGATTCTCCTTCTCCATGGGGGGAATACTAGGGATATTGACAAGCATAAAGACAAGTTAGAGCATCTTTCAATGACCCAAGGAAAAATAGATATATATATAATGGCTTGAGTAGGAGGAAAGAACCTATAGGTTTGCCTCGTACTTCTATTTGGAAAATATGTAATTTTCTTGGAGCGTATTTAAGATGTCAGAGACCATTCACATCTGACCACTGATCATCCATAGGAGAAGACTTGGATTAGAATTTGAAGATTCTAGTAGGTTGACTCAGAAGATAATTGTCTCCCCCCTTCCCCAACTAATGTTCTCCACAGTTATACTAGATAGCTTCTTAGAATCCTTACAACTCTGAAATTCTGACAATTTGTGATATTGTTAGAAGGAACTGGGAAAGACTCTCGAGACATTTTAAGGACCTAAGAGGAAAACTGATCAATTTGGAGAAACAAGTAGTATTTTCATCATTACTGTTAGTTGAAGGTAAGCATCTTTGAAAACAAAGAAAGATATTGACAATGAACAAGTGTTTTATTAAAGTGGTGTCAGAGAGTGAAATTTAGTTTCCTGAACATTGATACCAAAAAAGGATATATTTGGCCCTTGATCATGAAAGGGATACCTCTAGGTCTGGAACAATATATTTACCTGGAGAATGATTGATCTGAAAAGGAGAAATATATGCTTAAGAGGGAGAGAGGCAGGAAAAAGTATATTCACTTAATATTAAACTGCATAATATATACATCAGAGAGTATGGCAAAGGAAGAAAATGAAGAGTTGAAATACTCTGTAATCCATGGAACACAATAACAAGATAGAATCAAGAATTATATGGAAAGACTAGGATGTTTGTATGTATACCAAACCATGGAATATGTTTGAAATAGATATATCAGTATAAATATAATCTCTTAGATATTACTGAGGCTTAGTATATTATAGTTCATTATAGAGTGACTTCTTTCAGAAAAGATGTTTTGCATGCTATTCAAGGGAAACAAACTGATGTAGAAATGGAAGTATGGTATTATTTTACATATAACCACTATTCATATGTATAGAAGCTCCTGAGCTTTGGTGAGTAGAGAGGAGGCATGATGAAAAGTCCATTTAATGAACATTAAAAGAATGAGAAACATAAGCAATAGGAGATTATTAATTTATTCATTATAATTTGTTGTAATAACTGAAGGTATTATGTGATATTCCTTGCTCAGATCAGAGCTGGCATGGAGACACCATATAGTTCTATCCAGAGTTCTCCTGGAGTTCACTCTGGTAAATCAGAGCAGCTGAGAATTTCTTTACTTGATGATGCCACTTTGAGAAATTAGAGAACACAATGAATTATGTTGCTATTCTGAGCCTGATTCTGACTGATCAGAAAGACATAGTTGGTGAAGTAAAGGTGAATTGATCATTGAGTAGCAACGATCATATTATCTTAGGCTTTGTTAGAGATAAAGATGGGAACATTGGACATAGCTGGATATATGCCATAGATACTAGGAGAGTGATAAAAGCTATAATTTATATAGGACTTTGATATTTTCACATGCTTTGTCCTAAATTATCTCATTTGATCCTCACAACAATCTTGTGAATTAGTTTCCACATGTTAATGCAATTTCTCAAGTGAGGGATATGAAACTGAGAGGTCAGATATATCACTTACCTCTGTTTACATAGGTAGTGTCATAGGTACATTTTTTTGGTCCCAGTTTACCTCTCCTTCCATTGTGTAGAATTCAGATATAAGAATTTAAAGAATCCCACAATCTAAAACTAAAAGGGAAATTGGTTCATACTGACTGCAGATCAAAAAGAATAAAAATCTAATGATACAGATGAGCTGCTCCTGATGATGAAGAAAACAGTGATAATCAAGAGAAAACTAATTGACAAACTTAGAATTTAAAAGAATATGTATAAGAACTTGAAGGGATTATAGAGAAAAGTATAAGTATAGTAAGAACCTGAAGGAATAGAGAAGTGAAAATTAAACTCCATTATTAATCAATTCTTGTGGTAAATATTAAAGAAAAAAAGGAGTTGTTAGAATGAACAGCCACTACCACAAGAAGACATCCTGGGAGCAAGATCAAGGAAAGGATTAGACTCTTTCTCCACACGAATAGGAAAACAGATGACAATTGTCTATATTCTGTTTCAAGGAGAATGATATTTGGATTGTGATAAAACAAAAATGGCCATAAGATACTTGTAAGACATACACGAGGAAATAAAGACCAGATAAATGTACTCATTAAGTCAATTGGCCTGTATAGATTCAGTTCCAAGTACTGAAAAAAAAACAAAAAACAAAACTGTAGTTATAAACATTGTGTCTGCCTTTAACAAGTGGTAGTTTGATTTAGGGGATAGTGGAACTGGAGTTAAGAAAACTTGGATTACATTAGGTAATTACTGACTAGGTGATCCTGGGTAGTTTACTTTATTTTTCTGTGTCTCCATGTAAAATGATGGTTGTAGTTGATGATTCCTAAGATTCTTTCCATCTCCAAATCTTTGAAACTATAGTTTCTGAGGAGTCATGATAAAAGTGAGAAATTTTATGGAACTAAAAACAAATAAATATAAATGATTTTCCACACAGAGAAAGTGAGTGCTTTAAAATCTGTCAATGGGTTTAATGTCTATTCCTGGTAATGTTCCAGAATGATTATAGTAAGAGAACTGTTTGTTTGTTTGTTTGTTTGTTTTGACGGCAGCGTTGATTTAAAAAAAAATCAACAAATCTATTTTTTTTCCTGACTCGTTTACTGCCATACTGAGATTTCACTGACTACAATGTATCTTGGTTTTAGCAAGCATCTAACAGAGTTACTCGTTACATTTTCATGGCAAAGGTGAAGTGATTTGAATTTAGAAATATTGGTTAAATGGTTTTGGAACTAGTTGACCAGCCAGATTCATATTGTTGATTAATGATTCAATATAAGATGCAACATAAGTCTCTTATGGAAAGACCCTTAAGCTTATGCTATTCAAAAAGTTTATTATAGCAGTGATGACATACTCAACAATGTTTTTTTTTATTTTTTTATTTTTTAGCATTGTGTACAGAACATTGTGCTAAGTGTAGAAAAAGGTACATACTTTATATATGACTTCCTAAAAGTATTAGTTCAGTTTTGTTTTAACAATATTAAAAATATAAATGATAAAAACTTTTTTTTGACTTATAAATTCTTTAGTAACATTTAGAGAAGGTCCTTCTGTAATTCATTTTTCACTATTTCCTCTGTTGATGCATGATTATTGCTACTCTCCAAATTTGATTGAGAGTTGATCTAGAAAACATGATCTATCCAACTTAGCATTTCATTAACCTTATGTTCTGGATCCCATTATTTATTTATTTATTATTATTCTTGATACAGACTTGTAAAAAACAAAATTTGAAGATCTAATTATTTAGATTTTTCAAATAGAGATACCCTTCTTGTTAAAGTTCTTGTTAATGTTCCAAGGGTACAAGATAACATAAAAGAAGGGTACAAAAATCAGGAAGAGCTATCAAGAGAGACATAGAAAAATCTGGAGAGTTAGAAACACAATAATGAAAACAATGACCCATTGATTTGGATTTGTCCCCTAAATACTGTACTTGGATGGGATTAAACAATGGGAAAAGGGACCTGGCATGAAGGAGAGATAGTCCAGAATGAGAAGGAGGCTGTAGTTTGGTGACAAAGATTGGAAAGTCAGAAGTGACTTGACTGTATCTTTTAAGTCTCAGGTTTTTTTCCTTAGAATTAAAGATGAAATTTAGAATTTCTAGCTGTAAAATTCTAGATCTGTGGGATATGGAGTATTCTGGATTTATGAAGAAGCATTGGATTAAAGTTTGGTATGGTTAAAACTGGATAAATACAATGAAATAGGCAGATGCTATTAGGTTTTTTTCCCCCCCTTGATTATTTTATACCAGTTAACTAACCATGAAGATACTTACTAATTCTTTTACATATAAACTCAATTAATGTAGTAATTTTGTGGGTTTTGTAGGCAATTAATAATGAAACATATTTTACTAAAGGACAAAAATCCTGCCAGTTATAGATCCACATGGATTACTAATGGTTTAAAAATTAATTTGACATTAAATGTCTTACAAAACAATCAGAAAAATTATTCTATTCTGATTGCAAATGCAGTCAGAAATGAAACAGTAATTTCAACTCTTGTGTTTTGGGTATATATATATATATATATATATGTGTATATATATAGAGAGATATATGTATGTATGTATATATATATACATATATATATATAGGTATGTACATGTAAATTCATATATAAAATGAATCAATCAGCAAGCATAAATTAAGTACTTACAATAAGCCAAGCACCATGTTAACTGTTGGAGATACAAAGAAAGGAAGGGGACAGGGAATTATTGCCCTCAGGGAACTCATATTTTGTTGAGGGAGATGGCACTGACATAACTATTTATTGTATATACAAAATATATACAGGGTATGTAGAAGATCATCTCATAGGAAATGCTCTGGTGAGTGGAGAGAGAGACCTGGAATGACCTCTTCCATAAGGTGTGATTTAAACTATTATATGTTTCTTCATTTCTCTAATACTTAAGTTTTAGAAATAAAAGATTAATTAAAGATAAATACTGGTTTGATTTTTTTCTTTTCTTTTTCTTTTGTATTTCATTAATTTATTTAGTATTTTTCTGCAATTACATTCAAAACAATTTTCCCCCTTTTTTCTGAGGCTGGGGTTAAGTGACTTGCCCAGGGTCACACAGCTAGGAAGTGGTAAGTGTCTGAGGTCACATTTGAACTCGGGTCCTCCTGAATTCAAGGCTGGTGCTCTATCCACTGTGCCACCTAGCTGCCCCTAAAACAATTTTAAAAATTTATTTTAAGTATTTTTGAGTTCTAGGTTTTCTTCCTTATTTGTACCCACAATTAAGAAAACACATGTGAAGTTATGCAAACTATTTCCATAAAAGTCAAGTTATAGAAAAAAAAAAACATAGCTTTCTCAAACCTGATCAAAATAAAAATCCTCAAGAAAACTAAGTTTAAAAAAAAAGAGAAAGAAATAATGTTTAATTTTGTATTCAGACACAATCAGTTTCTTCTCTGGATATGGATGGGACTTTTCATCATAAGTCTTTCAAAGTAATGGTGGATGATTGTATTACTAAGAATAATAGTCATTTATAATTGATCATCCCAGAACATTTGTTCTGATACAGTATATTTCACTTTGCTTGAATTCATGGAGGTCTTTTCTTTCCAATTTTTTTTTTTTCTGAGAGCATCCTGCTCATCATTTCCCATGGAATAATAATATTCCATCACAAACACATACCACAGTTTATTGAGCTATTGAGCTATTCTCCAACTGATGGACATTCTCTCAATTTCCTTTTTTTTTCCCTGAGAAGAGAACTGCTATGAATATTTGTTGTCCATATAGGTCATTTTTCTTTTCTTTTCTTTTCTTTTTTTTTTTAAATCTCCTTTAGTATTCATGCCTAGTATTGATATTGTTTAGTCAAAGTTTATGCATGAATTTATAGCCCTCTGGGCACAGATCCTATCTTTTGATCATTTATCTATCTGGGTATAGCTCTTATTTTTTATAAAATTTATTCAGTTTCCTCTGTTTGAAAAGTGCGGCCTTTTAAGAGAAACTTGCTTTGAAAAAAAAATTTTTTTTAATGATTACTCTTGCTAAACTGTGCCCCTCCCCCATTTATTCTCTCTTTCCTTTCACCCTATCCTTCCTGAAAAGTATTTTGATACTGACTTCTCCTCTTCCAATATGCCTTTGCTTTTATCACCTTTCCATCCTGGTGCCCACAAACCTTCTCTGCTGAGAGGTCCAGAAACCTTTAGCAGAGTCTCTAATTCAAAGGTCTTGCCTCACTGACACTGGGTCCCTAGTTGGTCCCTTGTTGTGCTGGCTTGACCAATGCTGAGATTGTGCGCTGGGCTCCCACCTTGGTTCCAAGGATTTTTTCTGTTGACTTTCAAGTCCTCCTTGGTGTCTTTGGGCTTAGAGGTCTAGAAGCCACCAGTACTGCCAATGATTAAGAGATTGGATCTGGGGCTGAGGCTGAGCTGGCAAGATTTGCACATTAGACTCCTACTCTGGTGTCACTTTTGTGCTGACCTTCTAAATTGCCTTCAGCTGGAAAATGTTCCTTCCATTCCATCTTTTCAGGTGTTCTGACACTCTAAAAATTTGTCATTATTCAAAGGAATTTGGAGTAGTTTGGGCAAGTGCCTGCCTTTACTCTGCCATCTGGCTGTGCCTCCCCAATTTGATTTTTTTTTCTTAAAGATAAACTAAACATTAATTTGCTTTCACGGTGCAAGTACAGAATTGCAGTAGTTTACAAAGTTCAATTTGTAAGGGTCAATGGCTGCATAACAGATGCATGTATTTCATTTTGTAACCATGGAAATGTGAAAGTTATTATATTTTAACCCTTTACTCCATCTTTTGAATGTAACAGAAATGTTTGATCTAGGCAGATCCCTGATCAATTACACTTGTTATAGTATGGTGAGCCTTTGCTTGGGATTTTAATTGTATCTTAATATCAGTAGTGTAGATATGTAGGCTGATGTTTCATTGAAAGTAAGGCCATCTCCTTAAGTGTCATTAATTTGAAGTACATTGATTAGCAAGGGCTGTTGTGATCTAGAGCCACCACTTTGTCCTGGTCAGTTTAAAATAAAATTTCATTTTAGCACTGAATCTTTTTCCTCTATTTTTTCTCTATTGAGAGAGATCTTAAGATTCAGATGAGCACAGTACAGACCAGAGACCTAAGAATGAACATTGTTAATCCCTGCAAAGTACCTTTGCATTGTCATAGTCCCTCGGGGGAATGACTGATCATTCTCACTTCAGCTCCATAAATAGCACCCACCCAACAGATGGAAACAGGGCTTCTGTGGAGTAGCAAAGATTTCTGATCTATACTGGAAGTTTTAGCATGAATTCTTAGCTAGAATTTGTTAACTTCAAAAAACAAATAAAAACTTAACTGAAAAAGAGTTTTACATAGGTGAACTGAGTTCTTTATATGTTTTCTGTATTTTCTGTGATGAAATAAAGGCTATACTATATTTGATAGTCATTGTTATGTTGAATTTTTGTGAGACTTATGCTCTCTTTTTGCATGCATCTGGGAAAACATACACAGGAATTATATTCTGAGATTTTTCAAAGCCAGTTCCATGCAGGGAAGAAATGAGCCAAAGAGATGGGACATTTGGGGTTCCAACCCACCCAAAATTGAAATTGGTCCATATAAGACTAGAGTTAATGGCATTAAGCTGTGGACTACATTTTACAATGTTTTATGAAAATGTAGCCCTTAAATGTGGGTTTTGAATTATTATACACTAATCAATCCCATGGTATTATTATATTAAGTTGCATAATGTAAATAGAATGTAAAGTCTTTGATTATAGAAACTTTTTTTTTCGTCTTTGCATTGGCAAAATACATTGCAGTTAGTGAAAAGATATGGAATATATGCTTTTAGAATTCTATTGTATAAATATTTGTATAACCCTTATTTGGATATTTGTATAACCTTTTTATTACATTGCTTTTACTTTTTAGAACAAATAATTTGAATCCCATCTCCCATTGTTATGCAAATAGTTCACCTCTAGAAATCACTTTGAATGTTCATTCAAAATAAGGTTCAATGACATGAATAAAGAGTCATGCTAATTTTTAAAAAATGGCTATTTTTTTAAAATTAAGCATGCAGTATACATATGGGAATGAATCAAAAGGAAGTTTGAATTTCAATACTTTTTTCTATTAACTTCATTTTATCTTATTTAACATTTGACAGTATACATCATTGCATGATATAGAGACATAAATTCAGAATCAGAAGACAGATGAAGAAATCCTTTATTTGAAAGTGATTAATGAATTTTCAAATAAAACAAGTGCTTGTTGTTTAGAGGGTTTTTGTTGTAGTGTTAAAATGCCTTTGGATTCTTTTTAACATCTAATATACATAAATTATAATTATTTTATTATAATTATATAAGTTTGTTATAGACAAAAATGAAACCATTTTTAAAAGGAATTTAGGTAGAAGAGAATGAAAGCACAAATATAATGTGGACAACAACTCTATAGACAACTGAGAGTGATCCATGGATCACTGTGAGCATTTAAAAGGACATATCCTCAATTTTGTGTTGTTATTTTTTAAAAATAATACAACATTAGAAATAATGAAGAGAAACTGTGATATGGAATGCCAAAGAATATTACTATTCTCATTAGTCATATTATTAATATGTGGCTGGATCCTGGTCTCAATAATCTTGCAGAAAAGGCAATATGCATCTAGGACAAAATTCATCAAAGTTTTTACTTATAAATAAGAGTGAAAAAAATCAGAGATAATTACGCTGGGAAAATAGAAATTATTGTATCATGTTAAGGTTTTCAAAAACCTTTATATGCTTTATCTCATTTAACAGCAACCGTAAGAGGTTATTACCATATGTATTACCATAATATTCATTTTATAGAAGATGAATCACTCACAGAGATTAAATGACTTTCTATGGTCACAAAGATATTGGCCCCTTTTCAGTCCTTATCTACTTGAATTCTGCAGCATTTTATACTGTTGTCCACCTTCTTCTCTAGGATAGTTTTTTCTTTTGTGATTTTCATGACATTGTACTTTCTTGGTTCTACCTGTTTGAATGTTTTTTTGGACCTTCCTTTTAAGAGTGATAATTGACTGAGAGAAAAGAGAAAAACATGCATATATAAACACCAGTAAAGGAATCATGCAAAAACAGTAGTTAATAGGTTATTAATAAATGTTGAATTAGAAAACCCTATAGAATACTAAATGAATTAGTTAATTAAATGGTATTAAATTAAGTATATTAAATAAATATGGAATATTCCCATTAAATATGCTTACAATAAACATAGTAAAAGAAATATGCAGAACCTACTATAGTCATATACAGATCATAGGATTATATGTAATTGTAAGAGACCTTAAAGAACATATCTTCCAACATGATTTTATGAAGATAGATTTATAAAGTATAAGTAGCTTTCTTAAATTCAGACTGGGAATAGAATTTGTCTCCTAATTCATCATAATCTGAGATACAATATATGCAGATAGAATGGATAGATTGACAGACAAGTCAGAAACATGGAAGATAAAGTATATTTGTGAGAATTCTTGTGGTTACTGGATGAGTAGGCCTAAACTAAAAAGATATTTTGAGTGAGTATAGAGTGCTATGAAGAATTTTCTTGTTCTAGGAATGAATAAGTGTCATATGCAATAATTCAAATGAAGAAGTATTCCAAGATTAATCTCAATTCAACAAACTATTTATTGTCTACTCTGTGCTAGATGCCATTTAGGTTTTTGGTATACAAAGACAGTGCCTGTCCTCAAAGAAATTGGATATAGTGGGAAAGGAATATTAGTAGTTCTCTAGATCAGGGAAAAATAAGTGAAGTTGTACTAAATTGTGTCAGGAGTTATATACTTGAAATATAAGAAAAATTCCTTGATACACAAGACTACCCCAATATCAGATTATGAAGGATATAAAATCTTCTTGTTATTGTTGTTGTGAGAGTGATTTTCTAAGAGCAATAGGGTTCCATCTCTTTTTAGTTTAGAGAAGTGTTCTTTTTATATTATAGAACAACCAGTTTGAGCAATTTGAGGGCATTTGGGTATTTACCCAAAGGACTGGTGATAACTGACTTTTTATTTTATTTTTTGTCTTTGCATTTTCAGCAATAAAGGATGAAACAGTAGTAATCTGTTACCTTTTAAAATCCATTTGGTTGCCTAATATGAAAATGTGCCTTTTCTGCTTTGTGATACACATTTAAATATAAATAGGTTATGTGACTTACATCTATTACCATATAACACTACACTTCTATGAGCCAGTAGCGTCATAAGTTTTTTTATGAGCAGTCTTGACTGAAGTACATTTTCACTTTTAAACATTCTCCATACTCCAGGAAAACTGCAATGCCATTCTCAATGATAATGACAAGAATGATTTTGGAAATGATTCTTATCAGAAACTAGGTAAATGACATCATCGATAAAATGGTGCTACAATTGTAGAAGCACTAAAGGAAAAAAAAAATTCAACAACTTTGTAATCATTTAACCTTATTTAATACAATCAAGAATTTTTAAAAAGCATAAAAAGGCTTTTTAAATTTTTGAATAAATTAATTTTCATCATAAATTGAAGTTTCCAAGTATCAGATGTAATCTTCCATATTCAAATAAGAATCAAATGTTGGCTAATTTCTTGAGATTGTAATTAAGATACAAAAATTCAAAGCTAATTGTACTCATGAAATATGCTACACATCATTAGTATGCACTATATGCATCAATCTCCAATTAGTAAGATTCTTCAAATGATTTTATTGACCTTTAAAATTTTGAAATGCTCTCAAAATCTATTAAAGAAGTAGAACTTGTGAAGTAATTTTCAGGAAAAAAATAAATTCAAGGTCAAAACTGAAATTTTCAGAGATATATTCTATTAAGAATAGTTTTAAAATTGTACATTTTCAATTTTTAAAAATTTTACTTGTTTCATTAATTTTCCCAATTTTCATTGAAAATTATTTTATAGTGAGTAATGGATGGGCTTGAAATCTGAAAGATCTGGTTTCAAATACTACCTCTGTTACCCTGTATACACAGGATCCCCAACAAGTTACTAAATTTCTCTGTGCCTCAGTCATCTTTATAGGACTTAAATCACATATCTTTTGTGTGTGTGTTTGTTTATAAATTAGGTTTCCTTTGAAAGTTCTCATTTTTTAATGTTTTCTTACCAATTAAATCCAAACCTGTCAGACCAATTCTTGATCATGGACAATTACTGGTATTGTGATTAACAATTACTTACTCAATAAGCATTTATTTAAAAAATATTATTTTCCGAGTACTTTGCTAAGCAACAGGAGCACAAAGACTAAAAGCAAGTTCCACTTTCAAGAAGTTTACATTCTTCTAGGTGACATATAAAGTTAAAGTTAAATGACTTGTCTATATAGCCACTAACAGGTAGAACTGGAATGTGTACTCATTTCTTAAGATATTGAATTCTGTGCTCATTTCATGCATTGCACATTTTTAATTACATTGTGTATGCTTGCTTTGATCTTTTTGGAATTTTATTTGGTCTTGAAGAGTTGAGGTTTCATAATATGATCTCATATGAAGATATAAATGTATTTTCAGCATATAAAACATTTTTCAATACCAAAAAATAAATGCTATCTGTTTAGTGATTCTATACTTAAGAGAAGTTGCTAAAATCTAGATTCTTCCTGAAAATCCATACTTTTTCACAGCTCTGTTTAGAACAAAATGTAAGATTTCTTTATTCTGACCAGAACTTATTTTTGCTATCATAGACATTGGCAAAGACATGGGTAGTTATCCATTTGGTGGAGCCAAAACTGAACTTTAAAGACTAAAGGATTGGTACTGTCCCAAATCTGTCCTTTTACAGTCATTTATTATTTTTTTTTAGAAAGAGAAGAAAAGCTACTTGCTTTTGATTTTAATATGTATCAACTTTTGAAATTCGACAGTTGAGCATTAAACTTGTTTTACTGTGCATATTTGCTTTTGTTGAATTAGTTCCAGCTTTTTTTCATTTCCCAAGGCATAAAAAGTTGGTTAAATTCCATGGGAAAGGATTGTGTTCTGGATATATAAACAGCCAGCCAGATACTTTTTAGAACTCAGAAAGAAATCACACTTGACAAAGTGGTCAGAGTCAGACTGATTCATACAGAATCAACCTCTTCCTTTAGGCAGCATATCATGTGAATAAAAATTTCAAGCCTTTTAAAAATATTTTCATCCTACTGGAATAAAATGCACATTAAATTAAAACTTGAAAACAGTCACCATTCCTAATATGTTTGATTTGGCATAAATATCTCTAGAAAGAAAAAGTCGGGCAGTAAATAAAATAAGACATGGAATATTTTAAAATTAATGGAATTACTCAAAGAAAACCACTGCTTATCATTAAATTTTGGTATCCATTTTATATTATTCTTGTAGGAAACAGAAATAAATGCAAATGGCATAGATTCCACTTATAGAATGCAAAATAAATACGCAACTTGATTTGCAGATTTGCTGTATACTTGTCATGACACACACAATCAGAAGCCTTTGGCTCAAAATAAACAAATGTGGTCATCAGTGAAAATTGAAAGCATCTTGTTTGTGAGTAATCATTTCTCAGTAATATTGCTACAAAATGGTCCAGGTTTGAGATTAATTGAAACTTGTTATTGTATTTTATCCAGGAGCTTTTCAAAAATGACAAGTAAAGGACCAGATGTTGTCTTTGAAAGAGAAGATAGTGGTAAAATTATACATTTCAGGTGACCTCTGAATGCTCAGAGGCAGAACAATTTCTGACAGATTTTTAACCTTATTTGTTAAAGTTCAATATCTGTGGATTTGGCTACAGTTACTTTAAGCAAAGCAGAGACTGAGAAAAACATGGTTGGTTTTCTGACCAAATGCCAGTCCTCTGTTTGAGGTAAATATTTTAATTCTTTAATTGATATGTGCTCTTCTGCTTTCAATATCCCAGTAGATTTTCGATGGCTAATGATTATTGTTATTTTTTTCCTCCCATTAAAAAAAAAAAAGGCACACCAGTGATTTCATTGGCATATGATACTTCATGGAAACTCTCTCTACTCATTTAGATAAGCTAATCATCTGCAACTTTTAGCTTTGGAGAGTTGCTCTAAAAGCATTGAGATGTTAAGGGATTTGTTCATATTCATGGAAATTAGCATGTGTCAGAGGTTGTCCTTGGATCCAGGTCTACTTGATTCTAAGAACCATGACTTTCCAGACTTTGTCCTCTAAAGAGTATTGTCTCTTTTTCCATATATCCACACAAATATGAGCTTTGGACATCTCTGAATTTCTGATTTTATAGAAGTTTTTATTTTCCGATATTTTGTTTCTTTGGCTAGAATATATAACATATGATTAATTTACATAAATAGTATTTAAGTATATTCCTTATTATTTAGATCATTGAAAAGAAATATTTCTAAATCTATGCATGTCCAAAATATTGATGAAGTTGTGATTATGACATGACTATTAGATAAATGAAATATACTTTACATTTTCCATTACTTTCTTATATTAAAATATGACTATTTGATATTCTTGAACTCACTGCCATAGAATACTTTAAATCCCCTGTTTGTTTTAATATCTTTTCTAGATTTAAGTATTATAAAATTCAGCTTTAAAAATTTTTATTTTGTTTATTTACTTGTGAAGTGACAAATCCATTAGGTAATCTTTTTAAACATTTATATTGAACTACAGATAGCTACAGATAGTCTTTATTCCCATTCAGGAAAAACAGAAGAGATGAGAGAATAAGTCAATTTAGCAAATAGGACTTGAGAGATAATATGGTGCAATGGAAAGAGCAATGGGATATGTAATCTACTGGACTAAAATCTCATCTCTGATGTTTACTACTTGTGTGGACTTGAACAAGTTGCTTAAATTTGATGAGTCTGTTTCCTCATCTAGAAAATGGATTGGAGATCCCTTTCAATTCTAAATTATATTCTTAAAATTTTGTGGAGCAGTAGTATAGCAGACATAAATTGCTGTGTCTCTAAAAGATTTTTGGAGGCAGAATTTAGCCCATGAAGAACTAAAAGGTCAATATTTTTCTTTTGTACACTCTTTTATTCCCCTTTCTTGTATCTGTATCTTGTTTCTCAGAGCCACTTTATCTTCTTTTTCCATGCCCTCATTTACAATCTTCTTTTTAAAGAAGTACTTAGAAGAGGGCAGAGGCCAGATGGTAAAGAAAAGGCAGAAACTTAACTGATCTCTCTCAGATTCCTATTCAAATAACTTCAAATAATGTGTCAAAAAGAATTCTGGAACAGCACAACCCACAGAAGCATGGAATAAAAAAATTCCAATCCAAGACAACTTAAAAGATCAGCAAGAAAGATCTGTCACACTGCAGTGAGAAGAGAGCAACTGAATCAACAGAGGTAGCAGTGACTTTTGGATCTCTCAGTCCCAAGATGGTAAGAGGATTGTACACTGGTCAGAAGAAGCTTACAGGGATCCCTGTTCTGGAACTGGGTGCAGAACTTTCTTGTATTGTCCATGCATGGATCCAGTTTGTTGTCCTGGGTTACAATCCCAGGGCAAGGAGGAGTGTTACATTAGAGCTTGATTGAAAGGGAATAGGGACCATGGCCACAGTTTTAGGATGATAAAGACTGATTGTGGTCACTCATAAACCAAAGCATGGGCCAGAAAAGCAGTGACTGTGCCTTTCTTTGGATAGTACCACTTTGGAAGAACTGAAAACTTATAGACCACCCAGAACTAGTTCTGAGAGCATCAGCAAGAAAGGCCTAGAGCTTGGGATGGTGTCCTCTCCATTCCAGAACAGAAAACAGTCAAGAAAAGGGTGAAAAATGAGTAAACAACAAAAAGAACCTGACCATAGCAGATTACTTTGATGACAGGGAAGATCAAAAAACAAAATCAGGAGACAACAAAATCAAAATTGGAATATCAAGGAAAAATGTGAATTGGTCTCAGGTTCCAAAATAATTTCTTGAAGCACTAAAAATGGATTTTAAGTTCTTTTATAACTAAAGTTAACTTTTTATAACTATAGAGGAAAAATTGGGAAAGGAAATAAGAATGATGCAAGAAATCATGAAAAAAATCAACAGGTTAATAAAGAAACCACAAAAATACTGAAGAAAATAACATCTTAACAAGAAATGACAAAATGGAAAATGAGATCAAAAGATTCACTGAAGAAAACAACACCTTAAAAGGTAAAATTGACCAAATGGAAAAGTAGGGACAAAAGCTCATTGAAGAAAATAATTCCTTAAAAATTGGAATTAGGAAAGTAGAAGCTAATCACTCCATGATACATCAAGAAGCAATATAACAAAATTAAAAGATTGAAAAAAGAAGTAAATATGAAATATCTTATTAGAAAAATAATGAATTTGAAAATAGATCCGGGAGAGATAATTTAAGAATTGTTGAACTACCCAAAACCTGTGACCAAAAAAGGATATAGATGTCATCTCTCAAAAAGTTGTAAAAAATAAAAAGATATGATATTTTAGAACCAGAAGGTAAAATATAAATTGAAGGACTTTACTTGAATGGGATCCCCAAAGGAAAACTCCCAAGAATTCTATAATCAAATTCCAGAGCTCTCAGGTCAAAGATAAAATATTGAAGGCAGCCATAAAAAAATAATATGTCATTGAGGCACAGTCTGAATAACACAAGATTTAGCAGCTCCTGCAATAAAGTATTGGAAAGCTTAGAATATAATATTCTGAAAGGCAAAGGAATTAGAATTACCAAGAACTATCCACCCAGCAAAAATGAGTCTAAATCCTTCAAGAGGAAAAATGGCTAGTCAATAAAATAGAAGTCTTTTAAGCATTTTGGATGAAAGGACTCAAGCTATAAAGAAAATTTCACTTTCAAATACAAGAATAAAAAAAGCATAAAATGTTTAAACAGAAAAGAGAAATCATAGGGGATTCAATAAGGTTAAACTTTTTTATAATCCTACATGAGAAGATGTTACTAATAACTCTTAAGAACTTTTTCATTATTTTCAGTGTGGATACTATAGACAGATTGAGTATAGATAGACTAAGGGCATGGGTACGAGTTGAATATTTGAACCTTACTGTCATTTGAATTGGCTCAAAGAGGGAATAATATACACATTCATTTGTGTGTAGAGATCTATAATACTCTGCAGAAAAGTAGGAGAGGAATGGGTTAAGAAAAGGCCTGATAGTAGGAAGGGCAGATTTGGGGACTCAGTGGTCAAAAGCAAAAACTTGAGGATGGACAGGTAAAATGAAAGAGAGAGAGAGTAGGATAAATGGGGGAAATGAGAAGGAGGGAAATGCACAGAAATCAAAATCATGAAAAATTATTGGAGCAAGTTTCTCTGATAAAAGTTTCATTTGCTCAACTATATAGAGAATTGAGTTAAATTTCTAAGGACAAAAACCATTCCCTAAGGATTTAATAGTCAGTTTTCAGATGAAGTAATCAAAGCTATCTATAGTCATTTGAAAAAAAAAGTTCTAAATCTCTACTTATTAGAGAAATGCAAATTAAAACAACTCTGAGGTAATACCCCATAAGTCAGACTGGGTAATAGAAAATGAAAATGACAAATGTTTGAATAGATGTATGAAAATTAAGACAATGCACTGTTGGTGAAATTGTGAAATGATTTAATTTTTCTGTATAGTAATTTGGAACTTTGCACAAAGGGTTTTAAAACTGTGCATACCCCTTAACCCAGCAATAAGACCACTAGGTCTCTCAAAGAGATTAAAAACAAAACAAAACACCCCCCCAAATAAAGGGTCTACATATACTAAAATATTCATAACAGCTCTTTTTTGTGGTGGCAAAGAATTGGAAATTGAGGGGATACCCATCAATTGAGGAATGGTTGAACAAGTTGTAGTATGTGATTATGATGAAGTACTATTGTACTTTAAGCAATTACAAGCAGAGTGCTCTCAGAAAAACCTGGAAACGCCTACATAAATTGATGCCAAGAAAAATGAACAGACCCAAGAGAAAATTGTACAAAATAACAACAATATTGTACAGTGATAATCTGTAAGTAACTTAGTTGTCCTCTGCAATACAATGATCCAACACAATTTCAGAGGGCTTGTGATGAAAAATACTATCCATCACCAGAGAAATAACTGGTGGATTTTGAATATAGATTGTAGCATATTTTAAAATTTTTTATTTTTCTTGTTTTGTGTTTTTTGGTCTTATGTTTTCTTTCCCAACATGACTAATATGGAAATATATTTTGCATGATAGCACATGAAAAACCTATATTAAACTGTATGCCTTTTCAATGAAGGTGGAGTGAGAATTTGTCACTCAAATTTTAAAAAATGTTAAAATAAATTTTTCATGCAAATAGGAAAAAATAAAATATTGAATCTCACAAAATTGCCTGTTTCTGACTGTGGGGAATGGCCATTCTTTTGATATCCTGTTCTCAAAAGATGACATATATGCTAATAATAATGATCATGATGAATGTTGGAACTTGAACTTGGATGAAATGTAGTGCTAATTGAAATTAGTATCCAGTATTAAAATTTAAGGCATTAGGATAGACCAACAGAGAAATATTTGTGGACAGTGCAGTTTTTCCAGTGATACTTAAATCATATTATGGTGGTAACTTTATTTACCCTGACTATTTTTATTTGTTACTTGAGGAAGTTTCCCTTTGGCTTTATCTGATTTCAGGGTAGAACCAATGAGATCCTCTCATGCATATAAAGTTTTATAGTGGGTGTAAGAATTACAGAGAAAGGGTAGATTTTTGTCATCTATTTCTTACTAGTATTGACATCAAAGAAAGATGACTAACACAACTATTGACCCATCTGGCTACTTTGTTAGTTGATTCAAATCTTTTTAAATAAAGATCTATGTACAATGAAGTGATGAATTCAGGATGCAGACTGAGATGTAGACATAAATTTATTTTGCTTGACTATGCATATTTATTGAAGTGATTTTGTATTTCCCCCTTTTTTTTTCTGGGAAGAGAGAAAAAGGAGAGAATTTGAATTTTTTTTCTAAATGGAAAAAATTATTTTAAAAGGCGTAAGCATAAATTTTATATTCTTTCAAATAAAACATTAAAAGGAGAGAGGCAGGCTTTTATAGATCTACTATAGTAGAACAAATATTCACAGCTGATTAAAAGACCTTGTTATGTGTATTGTTTGTTTAATTATGAAAAAAACTTTTTTTCAATGAGTTGATCAAATTGTATCCCTAAGTCTTTGTTCTAACATTGTCTTCCAGCTTCATGTTAAAATAATACATGGCTTCATGATAGATACATTTATAAAGTCAAGTATTTTCAGCAACTCTCCCAGTTTCAGTACCAGATTAGACATAATGCAAAGATGTGAATACTCCTTAATCATATATGGTAGATTTATAGAGAATGTCTTATTTAGGAGAAACTCTTGGGAGATGTTGAGTTTCTAAAAATGTTCCTGTTTGCAAATGCCTTTATACTGATGGCACCAAGATCTAAAACACTACAAATCCTCTTCAATAAGACCCAAGGTTACTTAAAAAGCAAACAATGGAAAATAAAGAATGCATGTTTCTTCGGTTATGCATATATTTAGATAGGTGGCCAATTGTTATTACATGTTGTTTAAGCATTAAAAAGAGATAATTAGACTGGTTCTGATTTGAATAGGGCATTCCCCATTCTATCTTTCAATATGAATATTCTCCTAATAAAAGTATAGAGAGAAAATTCTTCAAATAATGTACCTCAAAATTCATGTTTGTCTGTAATCCAAAGAACTTTGAATAGATTAATAGTTTGAGTAAGTAGGCTGAATGCTGTTGCTAGGAGCATGTTGCATATGAGAAATGATGTAAAAGACATTATTGTGTACAAGTATAACTAGGGGCAAAAAGTGATCCAGTCTTATAGCAAAAACAAAGGACAGGAGAGAGAGACATGACTACAGTGTTCCATCAGTGTTCATGAAATATTTTAAGAAGCAGATGGAGGTCTATAGGATATCGACAGGATCTTCTCTGAAATCTTTATTGCTCTAGAGTCTATGAAAATAGAACATCCAATGATTTCAGGAAGTCTATGAATTTGGATGAGGAGAAAATACATTTTATTTTTTACCAATCTGAAACTGAAATTTAGCATTTCATTTAATTGTAAATGCAGACAATGAACAATTTAGGAATCCATGACCCCCAAAAAGGATTGAGTTTTATGTCTAATGAGGAGATAAGGCTCACACAAAATGAAAAGTCTTAGGAGGGTTCTGGGATACATTAGTGGTCAAAGTTTCCACATTGATGAGCTCAAAAAACTTTTGGGAAACAATATGACAAATTAGAATATATAATAAGTCATAGACTCCAAATTTGAATATAACTCTGTGAAGATATCTTCTACAATTCGTCCTACTTCTAGGATCTATGCTCCATCAAAGTATATTTTATTGAGACTTTACAAATATAAACTTCAACTTTAAATTCACATGGGAACAAGGACCAACATGAATCAAATGATCTCTGCAGTTATGAATTATATTTTTATCTATTCAAATAATTCTCAAAATCTTTTGTTAATCTTAGGTCATGGTGATTATGATAATTTACTTTGGGGTTTATCTATAAAATTTTCATCCTTTTATCTTTTATGAGCAATCAATAAAATTCTTGTGAAGAAAATAAGAATCCAGAATCAAAATGTTAAGGTTAAATACTATAATATACATATCTCTTTGATTTTAATGGATTAAGATTCCCTTATATTATATCAGATTCTTAGTGTTAAAAGGTACTGCATAAGTCCTAGACCCAAACCATATTTTCTACAAATATCCCCTGTGCTGTAGTTAATCAGTTTCTGTTTGAAGTTCTTTTAATGATGAGGGATTCACTATATTACCAATGATTCAATTTTTGGACAGCTTCAATTATTAAGAAGTTCTTTCTCATACTGAAATAAAATCTAACACACGTTGATTTTAATTCTCTTTTTGTTAGCAAAAATCATACCCCTGTTTCTGCATGACACCTCTTACATATACCCTTCCACATCACTATCCTTTATACCCACTTATAAATGTTCTTTCTGTCCAAAAACAAAGCATATTCTGACTTTAATGATCATTAGCACTTAATCTGGAAGGAAGTATCTCTAAAGTGGAGCAGGATGACAGACAAATTCATATCATGGTAAGGAACAGCTACTTGTTTTTATCATCCCTTTAAATTCTCTCTGAGAAACCTTTGGAACTCTAATTTTGCCACCAAAGTCAACTTACCCACTAGTAGGAATTGTCTGTTCCTGGATATACTACCACTACATTTCCTATGGAAAATGAATAGATTGACATTTTGGTTTATTCCAGCTTCCTATGAGATTTTTTAGTGTAAATCAATTGCCCAGAGATAGCTTATAGCTGGATAAACTGATACAAATGATTTTCTGGAATGGTAAAACTCAGAAACACATTCTGGTCCCATGGTGAGTCATGCTGATGTTATTAACCATAACAGGAAATGTTTACCAAGACCTATATGGCTTTCAGCATGCTTTTTTATTAAACCTTTTAATATATGGAATCGACCACTATGAAGGCCACTTACTTTCATTTTTCTCTCAGTCTTTACCTGAACTCTGCAATGAGAAGGATAAAATGTGGGAGTCCAGGAAGACATAAAAGACCAACTTCATCTCAGACTTTGGAATTTGTGAACTGGTTAATTTTTTTAAATACGAAGAATAGATTTTGCTTCATGACAAAGCATAGGCTTCCAAGTGTGCTAACACATATTGGCACACCTAGCCTATGGCCAATATTGCCAATAACCAAGGGTAAACCTGTTTCAGACCTTGTACATCAGAAGTTATTCTATGCTTCTTTTTACTAATGCTTAGTTAGAAGGAAGGCTGGTTACCAAATTATTTTCCAAAGACAAAATTCCTCTCTTTGATGCAGGGATCAGCAGCAATCATTTAATCCATAAGAGATTGTTAATTACATTTGGTACTTTGCATAAAATTTCAATTCTATCATATAACTTAGTAAATTGACATTGTTTTGTCTTGCCTGAAATTTTCAAACACTGATAAAACAAGTTAGTTTTTTTTTTTCCTTTTCCTTTCATATTGGCACATACATTAAAGGTCAACTGCAAAATTGCCACATCATCCTAAATATCATTGAAGGAGTAGAATATTTTTCAAAATGCCAAGGCTATTTCAGTATGTAAAAAGCAATGGCTTTTTATATGTGGCAGGTGAAAGTGAGTTTCTTGCCTAAACTCTCTGGGTCCTTGACTCCGTTCTTTACTGTGCTTTGACTTAGAAGATCTGGGGTTGAAGTTAGTAATTCATCTGGGAGCAGGGAATTACTGTCTTAAAACAGTATTTTACTAAAAATAGGCCCTTTGGCTCATTATGTGCATCCCAAGAGACAAGGCTCGTGGATCTGTTTCTGTTTACCAAGATGTTATGCATTCATTGCACAGTGCATAATACTGAATGTTATTTTAACTCCTACTTCCCCCATGTCGTTTCAGTACATCACAATAGATAACGTTACATCCAGCAGAGCTTTAACGTTTACAGAGCACTTTACTTATATTATCTCATTTGAACCTCTCAATATACCATTGAAATATAGAGGGCAATAACTATTATACTTATTACAGATAAGTAAACTGAGGAGCTGAGAGATCAAGTGACATTATCATGGTCACATGGTTTAAAGTGTTAGTGGCTGTTAGAGAACACAAGCTTTCCTGAATCCAAATGCAACATTCTTTCACTATATCATTTGGTTACTCGAACACATGATTTTTCCCTATGGAGCCATACATTTTTGATGTGTACTCTTAACTATTATTGGTTCTAAAGTAGCAATTCTCTTAGGTTTTTTTCCCCCAATTATCAAAGGAGTTACAAATTGTAGACCAGAGAAAACTCAATGACAGAAAAGCAAGAGAACATTTAATTATCACTTCCATTATCTTGGGCAAATAACAGCCTGTTAAGGTCTCAGTTTCTTCTTCTGTAAAATGAGTTCTTCATCTGTACTTATCTTTAAAATATTTTTCACCTTTTAAGTCCGTTATTTGTGCTATTTTTCCATAATGATTTGGGCTGCATTTCTTTTCTGGGTGTCTCTTCATCTTATCAATTATTTGATCAAGAAAATTTCTAGTTCCTAAAAATTTGCTTCTGAAACTAATCATCAGTAAGTTAAATAAATTTGATAAATTAACCTTAGATTTGTGATTTCATTGGTGTGAAACTACTATCACCAATGCCAATTTAAACTCTTTCCTATGCAGTATCAAATGTTATCAAAAGGTCAAGGGGAATAAAGAGTAAAAAGATATTGTTATATGTTGCAATTAGGAAATCTTTGGTAAACCTGGAAAATAGATGGAAAGAAGGCTAGAATGCAGGAGATGAGGAGTAAGTAGTTGGTGAGAAAATGAAAAATGAGTCAGACTACTTTTTTGAGAAGCTTGATAGAGTGGAAAAGAGATCTGGTTTTGGGTTTAAAGGTATTTGATTTATTTTATTACTCTGCTTCTTTCTATCTATGTGACTTTGAGTAGGTCATTTAAGCTTCTTAGACCTCAGTTTGCTTATAAAATGAGGGGATTTGACAAGGCAAATTCCAAGGCCTCTTTTGTATGTATTTGTGTGTAGATGATAGATAAATTATTTACAAATACTTCTTAAATACTGCAAATAGTGTCTTATTTATTTTATGACTATGTCTCCAGTGACAACACACATTCTTTCATTTCATATAGTAGACACCTAATAAATGTTTATTTGTTGAATGTTTAGAAAGAGAACTAGGTACTAGTATTGAGAAAGTATTGTTTTATGGAGATAATGCTTTTTTGTTGCTTTTTAGAAAACAAAAGAAAATAGAGACAAGCTAAGTATATTTAGAGGCAGTGGGAAAAGAGCCATGCAAAGAAGTTAAATGTGAGAGGGGAGAAAATATGGGAGAGGGGAGAGAGGAATAGTGCAAAAAAGTGCTAGAGAATGTCAAATAGAATAAAAGTAAGAGCATAGTTGAAGATGTTAGGAAGACAGAAAGAATTAGAGATAATTTGAGTTGGAGAGGAAAATATGGCAAAAGAAATGTTTTTGAGGAGAGAAGAGAAATTGAAAGAAGTCTTTTCCAATGACTTTATTCTTATTAGTAAGTTAAGGTCAAGGCAAAATACAATCAATTCTAAAGTTTTTAAGAGAAACTTTGTGTCACATTTTCTGACTATCTTGTGAGAAAGGAGTGACTGTTAGGTATTTTAAAATATTGAAATGATTTTTCCTGCAATCAAGAATCAATAAGAGATTGATTAATAAAATAACTGCTGAGAATCCTGTCAAGTTTATCTGTCTTGGATTATAGAGAGCCTTAATAAAGTTTGCTTTCAAAACTTTCTGTACCAAAACTAAGCAGTCGAATTAATTAGTACCTGCAGAATATGCAGAATGAGATAATTAACAAATTCCCTTAACACATCTGGAATTTTCAATTCATTTGTAGGTGCCAAATAGAGACATTATACTGCATTGAGTGAGAGACACAGTGTCTAGGATATGGAAAGTATTTGTTCCACTGTATTCATAAACTAACTTTAGAGTATTGTATTCATTTTTGATCAATGCATTTTATGAAGGATGTTGATAAGCTTGAATGCATACAGAGGAAGATGACTAACATAGAGAAAGGCCTTGATAACATGCCATTTTGAGGATATGTTAAAGAAAGTGATACTGACAGTATGGAGAAGGGAAGATTTAAAAGAAATAAGATGCTATTATTAAAGTGATATACTATGGGAGAGGAGGAAGGCTTGTTATGTTGAGTCCTACATACCAGAACAAGAGGCAAAACTTGGAAATTACAAAAACATAAGAAAAAACTTACTAATACTTAAATGTACTCAGAAGTAGAATGAGCTGCTTTTGGAGGTTATGAATTTCCCCTAGGATTCTTCAAGCAAAATCCGACCATTTTAGGGATCTATTTTAGAAATGATTTTTGTTCAGGTAGATTATTGGCCTGGATAAGCTTAGGTCCTATCTAGCTGAGTTTTTGTGCTTGTTTGAGTGCTGTGAAATCAGAATTGGCATGGAGGAGAGTCAAGAAAGTTTATAGTGCTCATGAAAACAATACTGATGTGACTAGATAAGGGGAAAATGCCAGATGGAAGTTTATGGATTGGGAGTTTATAGAGAGATGCCATTAAAATCTTTATGGATGATTTTGATAAAGGCATATATGGATTTTTTTCTTTAAATTAATTGATCCCATGAAGCTGGAATAACCAATAAAATAGATTGCAAAACTGAGATCCAAAAAGATCTTTAAGAGCTAGTATAGTGGGTTACAGCAAATATGATAAAATCTGATAGGTCAAGTATAAAAAACTTAACAAATGTAGTTGATAAAGAGCCTGCGACTAAATAGTAAAAATTCATGTGAAAAATAGCTGAAGCTTTTAGTGGATGAGAAACTCATATAAATCAATAGTATTACAGCAATCAAAAAAACTAATTGTCTCCTAAAATGCATTAATAGAGGCAAAGTGTGCAGAATGAGAGATATGAGAGTCTTACTGTACTCTGTGTAGGCAATATTTCTTCCATATTTTTGTGGCATTCTGGGTGCCATATTTTAGAAGAAAATTGACATATCGAAATACAGAGTAGGATAAACAGGATAGCAGGATAGTAAGAGAACCTGAAATCATGCATTATAAAAATTAGTAAAAGGAACTAGAGATAATTTTATTCTAGGAGAGAACATTTGGGGAGCACTAGAATGTGAAGTGATATTATGTTGAAGAGGTATTGAATTTCTTTTGCTTTGATGCAGAAGGCAGAACTAAGAGAAATGAGTGAGACTTGGAGAGGCAGATTTGGGCTTAGTGTGGTTTAAAATTTTGACATTTCTTCTGGCTATTCTACCAATAAAACAATCGATTTCTTGCTTCAGGGCATTTTCCATGCCAGGGCAACTCTTCCTCCTCTGCTTTGACTACTGACTTCCTTGGCTTTAAGTCACAACTACAATACCATTTTTTACTGACAGCTTTCCCTGGCCATTCTTAATTGTAGTGCCTTCTCTCTGTTAATTGTAGGTAGCTTGTATTCTGTCTCCTTCATCATAATCAAAGTCCTTAGATAGGCTTAGACATTTTACATTCTCAGTGATAAGCTCAGTACCTGCTACAGAAATGCTTAATAAATACACACTTATTGATTGGTGGAACGGATAGATTGTTTTCTTACCCCCACAGAAAATAATAATAAATAATGGAGGACCCTCCCTCCCAACCACCCGATAAAATTTTCTTGTTAAAAAAACATTATTAAGCAACAACATCTTATTCTTTGGTTCTGATTAGATTAACTGCAGAGTACATTTAGCTTTTTCACTTTAGAGAAGTGCAGTACTATATTCACTAATGCACTTGAAAGTCTCTATGTTAATCTTAATACTTGCTAACTTTGTAAAAAAGGAATTCAATTTTCAAGCATTTATTTGCAAGCTATGAACTTACATACAAACACAGAAAGCTATTTTAAATATTTTTTTTCTCCTTGGAGCAACAAAAAAGTAGAAACTAACATTTATGTAGCACATCTTAAGATCTGCAAAGTACTTTATAGAGAGAATCTCATTTAAGTCTCATGGTAATCTTATGAGGTAATTTTATGATGCTAAGAAAGGTAGAGTGACCTGACCATGATCATACTATTAACTCCTAAGAGTTAAGGATAGATTTAGGATCCAGGTATTCTTGACTTCATATAATTGTCCAATAAAGTCCTATTTTGATATCTCATGACACAGCATGATGACTCTAGCTTCCCAAAAGCTTCCCAGTAAAATACAAAGTTTGGTAAATACTAAATATTTAGAAAGGTTCTTGGGTTTTGACTCAGGTAGGATAGGTTAAATATCTCTCAACTGAGGACTAAGTAGGGCTAGGCTCATTAAAAGTGTCATTAATGAAATTTGGAGAGTCACAGGATCTCACAACCAAAATATGGGAGGTTGTGGTCTAATTTAGTAAAGCAACTATTCATTCTGAAGAAAAAAAAACCCAGTTTGATTTATTGTAACATGAAATTGTTGTGAGTAAAGACCCAAATATTTCAAAACTCTCAGTTTTTAGTGTTATCAAGATATATATTTATATCAAGATATAAATTTGTGAAATGACTTTGGTTTACTGTTGATACTAAACATTTTAACTGTCTTGCCATAGAGATAATAGGATTAAATGCAAAAGAGAAGCATAGTAGTTTTTTAATAGATGTGCCAAGGTTTCAATCATAGAGATGTCTAATTTTTCAGTTTTCTGTAAATGATCACCTTAATTTCTCTAAAATTTAATGATGTGAATTTTTAAATGACCAACTACTTTTTTATAATGGTTAACTTGCTTCCACTGAAGTTCATACATCCACATTATTTCCAAGATTGTTGCAACTATTTTAAAGAAATATTTAGAGGAATACCAATCATGCTTGTAATTATAAAGTATATTCACAGTGAAGAGATAAAGAATAACTGGAAACTTGAGATTGTTTCCTAGGTAGGAGGAAAATTTAATCCTGTTTGCCTCAGTTCCTCAAATATAAAATAAACTAGAGATGGAAGTGACAAAACACTCCAATATCTTTGCCAAGAAAACTCTAAATGGGTTAAGTAGTTGAATATACCTGAAATTACTAACAAGCAGTAACATATACATATCTTCATATTAACATATAAAAAAGTGTGAGAGAGATAGATAAGAGGGAGAGAGAGGGAATAGAGAAGAGAAAGAGATAGAGAAAGAAAATGGAGACCACCCATGTTCAATCTTTCCAGTGTTTGGGTCCCAGTGTGCATCAAAGTAGAACTTAAAGAGTAAGAATTCCTTCAATCTATTTTCATGTGATCCCTTCTGGTGCTTTCTACATCCTTTTGCAGCTGGCATTTGTACATAACTTATATGCTCTGGTATGTACTGAGGAGAAAAGAGAGAGAATATGTTTTTATTTTAATTTGATGTGACTGAAGTTTCTTTGTTTCAGCTTAGCTTCACCTATGAAACTAATGAAATAGAACATCTCTTCTGCTCATCAGTGTATTTAGCTTGAGGTGGTCAATATCCCCTAGCCAAAAAGTGACACCTTGGTCAAGCCATCATTCTGCTAACCCATCTGCTGCTGTCAGATGGTAATATCAAGTACTTTAAAGAGCATTGCCACAGAAGAAAAGAGTTGAATTTTAAGTTCTGGACAAAAGCAGATAAAATTTGAGTAATATTTTTAAACTTGCCTAGTCTAGTGGAATGGTGTCAAAATTGGGGGTAGGAAACACTAGTGCCTGCCCAAGGTATGTGCAACATACAGAGACATAGAATGTCATGTTTCATATTTTTATAATATTCATTTCATAATTTCATAATATTTCCATATATATTCATATGCATAATTTCATAATATTTTGCTATTATTTATGTTACTATAATAAGACTTTTTTTTAAAAAAAACATGGAAATTTTTTTCTAATGTTGGTAAAAGTTTATGTTGAATTAAACAATTTTTAAAATTCTTTCCAGTTCTTTTTAAAAAAATTCTTATATTTTTAAACAATTCTGAGTCTAAGGATTATTGACTACATGGAGGCATGTTTTGAGCCCCAATTACATGAAAAAAATTTTTTTAACAAAGAACTGAATATAATAATGGTATTCAGCCATTTACAAAAATAATTGGATGAAAGAATAAATTATGTTCTGGCTAGAGTTTCTTCCCCAGCCTTTTGAATTGAGAAGATACCAGTTCTTGGTAAAAACCTGCAAATACAATTTAAGGAACTTGTAACACAAGCTAATAGAACTCTTTAATTGGTAATGGCTATCATAATAATGAATATTAATTTTAATCATACTAATTTTTAAAAGTGATTCTTTTTTGGTGGTTACATTATTGTACTCACACTCTGCTTTATAAAAATTTTAGATGCCCGGAGCAAATCTATTTTATTCATTAAGGATTGTAATGAACCAGAGGAATGCTTTGTAACTTAGCTATGGTATCATAAAATAAGACTTTTTCTCCCTTGAAATATAGTAAAATTAAAACACTAATAGTTTATCAAAGTTTTAAAAATATACTCTTATAAAAAGAAAACATTTCCACTTAATAAAAATTGTCATAATTTACAAAAGTTTTTTTTTTAATATACTCTTATAAAAAGAAAATATCGCCTCTTAATAAAACTAGCATTAACAAATTAGAGACAAGTTACTACCTTTGTTGTGGGAATTTCTTCTACAATGGAAATTCTCACAGCACTAAAAACATGAGGTCCTCCTGCCCCCAATATAATTTTTCAACAACTTTTTTTCTTTCCCTATTTCCTCCCTCCCTCTCTTTTTTCCTTCCTTCTGTATGGCCTTTCTTCTTGTTATTATCTCAAAGTTAGCTGAATTCACCTCCTAAAGAAGTATAGGTAGCACAATACTTTAACTAAGATCTTGGGCCAGAGATCAGACATCTAGGAAATCCCTGTGATTCGACTTACTTGCTATCTAGTGAAGAGAGAGGGTATCTTCCTAATTAGACAGTGTGCTATAGAGTTTGAAAAAATATAGCTAGTGGAGTCAGAGAATCTACATTCAATCCTTTGTTTTGATATATTGTCTTTGTGACCTTACAAAGTCATTTATCTTCTCCTGGCTTCTGTTTCCTCTTCTATAAATTAAAGATTTTGATTAAATGACCCCAAACTCTAAATCTAGCACTAAATCTATAATCCTATTATTATAAATTGTTTATAGGAGGGGTGTCAATTTAGATTAAAAGTGAAATTACATAAGAAAAATATTATGTGCAATTAGCACCAGGGCAAGGTTAAGAGTCATTATATGTGTGGAGGAGAGCTGAAAATGACACTATCAGACCTTGAATAGGGTAAGTTGTTGGACTGATAAAGGTGATAGTGGTGGAATTGCTTACTTCGATGGTTCAACATTGTGTTTAGCTAAGCATTTTCTAAGCAGTAGATATCAATCAAACAGAGTTCCAAATACATATATTTATGCACCCTAGAATTTGCTTTGAATTTCCTCTGAAAAAACATTCAGTCTTTTCAGTACTTGAGTTATCTATAGTACATCTTGAAAGAAAAGGATCTAAGTACTCCAAGATCTAAATAGTTTACAAGTGAATATAATGCTGTCAATAGGCAAAACTGAGAAGTCATAGCTGAAGTCAGTTTTCTCTTTCTTGTCTTTCCTCTTCGTTGTCATGTTTCTCCTACCCTATTTCCATAACATTATCCTTGTACTTCCTTCCTAATGAAACTTGCTCTTAGATCTTACACACCTTAGTGGAAATTTAACTCAGTGTTTTGCCTCTCCCAGAGTTATGTTTTGGGCCTCATCCCCAATTTTGGAATACAAAGGATTTTCTTTCCCCCTTAGGAATTTGAGGCATCAGTGAACACATGGAGGAGATACTTGGGGAACAAATCACTTTAAATGGATGGTCACCCATCCTGACCATATATGATGCTCTCCTTAAGTTCCAGTTTGTCATATTAAAGTTTTGAATTGGAAGATTACAAAGCATATTATGTAAATGTGTATTTACATGTTTATGTGTGTGTGCTCATTATGGAGACTGCGCTCAATTAAAACAGATTCAATTATGATTGATCTGAATCATTTCCAAACAGTAACAGAAAAGCTTCACAAGTATTTTTTCATGCTAAAAATGAGAAAGATGAATTTTAAATATACATGAAACCAACACAATTCTAATGGTGCAAAAAGGCAGTCTTTGCTAAAATTTATTTTGGCAGTTTA
The DNA here is from genome assembly GCF_048593235.1 of Sminthopsis crassicaudata. Lineage (NCBI taxonomy): Eukaryota > Metazoa > Chordata > Mammalia > Dasyuromorphia > Dasyuridae > Sminthopsis > Sminthopsis crassicaudata. Next base: position 172,881,550 of record NC_133618.1, on the reverse strand, counting down.
AGGGAGTATGTATAGAGAGGTTAAATTTTGATGAAAAAAAAAAGAAACCACTTGTCCCATGAGGGACTTTTTAAAAATCTTAGACATTTAGGCCACCAATGTTTTTCTTTTCTTTTTAAGATATTGCAACAGTTTTACTGTTAATGTTCTTGTTAAAAAGCACATTCTGTTGCTGACAAAATGCAAATTAAGAATTCTGAGATAATTAATTACATGAAGTTAGAGGATATAATAAAGCAAATAAACTATTATTTAAAAATAAAATTCAAATTAAGCAGGATAGTTTTTTCTATGTGAACTGAAGTAAAAATGTTGAGTTTTTTAATATTGATTTATTTTTAATGGACTTTTTGTTTTTCTTTCTGATAACTTCTTCATAGCAAAGCAATTTGCAATTTCAGTTCTTTCTATAAAGCAGGCAATTAATAACTTTCAGGTTGAGTTTTGAGTATCGTAGTCTAGGTAAGCAGAGATATAATTCAGCAGCAGTTTACCGAGAATCTCCTTTTCCCTTAACTCTGGAACAATGGAATAATGTAGGTAACTACACTCTTCCCTTTTTCCTTAGGGAACAGATCAACACTATTCAAGATATTGGATAGTGACTCAAAATCCTTTTTCCTATGCATAGCTGAGGATATGAGTGATAATTATTATAAAAATTAAAGCTTAAATTACTTTACAATTTGCAAAACCTTTACCTTTTTTTCTTTTTTATTATTTAGAATTTTTTTTCACAGTATATATGCATGAGTAATTTTTTTATATTATCCCTTGTATTCATTTTTCCAAATTATCCCCCCCTCCTTTCACTCCCTCCCCCCCATGACAGGTAATCCCATACATTTTACATGTGTTACAATATAACCTAGATACAATATATGTGTGTAAATACCATTTTCTTGTTGCACATTAAGTATTAGATTCTGAAGGTATAAGTTAACCTGGGTAGATAGATCATAGTGCTAACAATTTACATTCACTTTCCGGTGTTCCTTCTCTGGGTGTAGTTATTTCTGTCCATCATTGATCAACTGGAAGTGAGTTGGATCTTCTTTATGTTGAAGATATCCACTTCCATCAGAATACATCTTCATACAGCATTGAAGTGCACAGCGATCTTCTGGTTCTATTCATTTCACTCAACATTAGTTGATGTAAGTCTCTCCAAGCCTCTCTGTATTCCTCCTGCTGGTCATTTCTTACAGAGCAATAATATTCCATAACCTTGATATACCATAATTTACCCAACCATTCTCCAATTGATGGGCATCCATTCATCTTCCAGTTTCTAGCTACAACAAAAAGAGCTGCCACAAACATTTTGGCACATACAGGTCCCTTTCCCCTCTTTAGTATTTCTTTGGGATATAAGCCCAATAGCAGCAATGCTGGGTCAAAGGGTATGCACAGTTTGATAACTTTTTGGGCATAGTTCCAAATTGCTCTCCCGAATGGCTGGATTCTTTCACAACTCCACCAACAATGTATCAGTGTCCCAGTTTTCCCACATCCCCTCCAACATTCATCATTATTTGTTCCTGTCATCTTAGCCAATCTGACAGGTGTGTAGTGGTATCTCAGAGTTGTCTTAATTTGCATTTCTCTGATCAGTAGTGATATAGTTTCAATTTCATCATCTGAGAATTGTCTGTTCATATCCTTTGACCATGCAAAACCTTTAAAAAACCTCCAATGATATAGTTGAAAAACACATTTGTTTTTCAGATCTTTCTTAATAGCTTTTTATTTTCAAAATACAGGCAAAGATAGTTTTCAACATTCACCCTTGCAAAACCTATGTTCCATATTTTTCTCTATCCCTTCCTCCCACTCCCTCCCCTAGATAGCAATTAATTCAATGCATGTTAAACATGTGCAGTTCTTCTATACATATTTCTACATTTGTCATATTGCACAAGAAAAATCAGATCAAAAAGGGAATAAGTATGAGAAAGAAAAAAAGCAAGCAAACAACAATAAAAAAGGTGAAAATACTATGTTATAATCCAAATCCATACCTCTCTCTGGGTTCAAATGGCTCTCTTCATCACAAGTCTATTGGAATTTGCCTATATCACCTTGTTGTTGAAAAGAGCCACATTCATCAGAGTTTATAATCACATAATCTAAAGGCTATGGACAGTATTCTCTTGGTTCTACCCATTTTACTAAGCATCACTTCATTGAAGTCTCTTTCTGAAATATCTTGTTGATTATTTCTTATAAAACAATAATATTCATTGCATTCATATACTATAACTTATTCAGTCATTCCCCAACTGATGAGCATCTACTTAGTTTCAAGTTACTTGCCACTACAAAAAGGGAGATTCCAAACATTTTTGCATATGTTTTGCACATTTTTTTCTCTTTTTTGATGATCTCTTTGGGATACAGACCCAGTAGAGACACTGCTAGATCAAAAGGTGTGAATAGTTTGAGAGTCCTTTGGTCATAGTTTGAAATTGTTCTCCAGAATGGTTGGATTAGTGCACAACTCCACCAAAAATTGAAACTGTTATGGGAACAAGCTGCTAGTGGCTGTTGGGGATCTAATTGTGACTAACAGTGAGAGGATGATAACAATACAAGGAGACTGAGAGACAGTTGCATTCTCTGACCTCTGTCCTCTTCCCTCTGATTTATTCTATTACCAATTCACAAGCAATATCTGCATCAAATAAAGGCTAATTTGCAATTCCTTTAAGTGTGTTATGATTCACAGCTGTGGGGGTTTTGGGAGAACTAAACCACCCCTTAATAGTATGGTCCCCTTCAACTCTTTACAGGCTTTCTGTATTTCACACTTAGACTGGTTTTCCCCCAGAAACAACATTTTTGTCCTCATTTTGGAGAGGAGAAAAACAAAGCTAAAGTAAATTAAATGACTAACCCAAATAACACAGAAAATGGTGGAACCTAGACACAATATAATATTATTCCACTTCTAGTATAGTATAGTAGAACTTTCTGCTATCCAAGAGTCAGCTGCCATCTGATATCAAATTCTGCTCATCATTACACTTTAAAAGAAGTTTGAAGCACTACTCTATTGTCATCATTTCCCAGCATTCCTTATTCAGAAAATCCTATATCTTGACTGTTCTTCATACATGATAAGAAAGTTAAGAGAAGAAAGTTCAAGAACTCCAAACTCCATTTTTCAAATCAAAATTGTCTCTATCCTTACAGTTTTTCTTGATATTAACTCACTGTCATGTCAACATTTTTCTAAAATAATTAGGTATCCAAGGTGACATTGATCTAACAATTTTTCTCAACACAGTGAATTTTTAAATAAAAAGTATATTTAAAAAAGAAAATATTTCATATTTATTTTGTTTTAGGGAAATAATTGTGGAAAAATTTGTATAAGATCTAATTTTATTAAGAATTTCTAAGTATTAGATTCAGAGTGAAAAAAAACCACAATAAAAACCTACTTTGAGTCAAACATTTTGCATTGAGGATATACAGCAAGTTATAAGAGAGTTCTTGTTCACAATTTAATAGGGATAATGTGGGTAAATGGTTCAAGAACATTGTAGAGCCCTGCAATAGGAGTGGGAAATACTCTGAGGAAGTATGAGGAAATCAAGTTTTATTTGTTTTTATAGAATCAGTTTCTGGAGATGATGTAATCCAGGAAAGCAGCCCATCAGGCATAATTGATTTGATTAATTGATAGTAAATATGAAACTTTCAATGTGTATATGTAGTTATATGTGTGTATGTAAAGCATATCCACACATGTGTATACAATTAGTAGACTTCATTTTGTACATGAAAAGTAGAACTCCAAAGCGTTAGATTTCTTTTAGAGCTTGGCCCTGAAAATTATTCCTATTCATTTCAGCACAAAATAATGAATGCTTATAATGTCTAAATTTAAATGAAAAGAATTAGTAAAAATTTCAGATTCATATATTTCCCCTACACATTTGTGTTTTTAATTGGAAAAAATAATTTGTAAAACTGAACAAGGTACTTATGAGATTTTATTAAGCAACAAAAATGTATTATTAAATATATAGCCACTTGTATCAATGTGCTAATCTTGTTTTATTAAAAAATTAATTTTTATGCAGAGTATATGCATGGGTAATTTTTCCAACACTGACCTTTGCAAAATTTTTTGTTCCAAATATTCCCCTCCTTCCTTCTCTCCCCTAGCTGGCAGGTAGTCCAGCCCACCTCCAACAATGTATCAGCATCCCAGTTTTCCCACATCACCTCCAACCTTCCACATTATCTTTCCCTGTCATACTAGCCAATCTGACAGGTGTGTAGTGGTATCTCAGAGTTGTCTTAATTTGCATTTCTTTGATTAATAATGACTTGGAGCATCTTTTCAAATGGCTAGAAATAGTTCCAATTTCTTCATCCGAGAATTGTCTGTTCATATCCTTTGACCATTTATCAATTGGAGAATGGCTTGATTTCTTATAAATTAGAATCAATTCTCTATATATTTTGGAAATGAGGCCTTTATCAGAACCTTTGACTGTAAAAATGTTTTCCCAGTTTATTGTTTCCCTTCTAATCTTATCAGTATTAGTTTTGCTTGTACAAAAATTTTCAGTTTGATATAATCAAAGTTTTCTACTTTGTGATCAATAATGATCTTTACTTCTTCTTTGGACATAAATTCATTTCTTTTCCACAGATCTGAGAGGTAAACTATCCTATGTTCCTCTAATTTATTTATAATCTCATTCTTTATGTCTAGGTCATGAACCCCTTTTGATGTGACCTTGGTGTACCGTGTTAAGTGTGGGTCAATGCCTAGTTTCTGCCATATTAATTTCCAATTTTCCCAGCAATTTTTGTCAAACATTGAGTTCTTATCCCAAAAGCTGGGGTCTTTGGGTTTGTTAAACACCAGATTATTAAAGTTATTAATTATTTTGTCCTTTGGACCTAATGTATTCCACTGATCAACTTGTCTATTTCTTCGCCAATACCAAATGGTTTTGGTAACCGCTGCTTTGTAATATAATTTTAAATCTGGTACAGCTAGGCTATCTTCACTTTTTTTCATTAATTCCCTTGAAATTCTTGACCTTTTGTTTTTCCATATGAATTTTGTTGTTATTTTTTCTAGGTCATTAAAATAGTTTTTTGGGAGTCTGATTGGTATAGCGCTAAATAAATAGATTAGTTTAGGTAGCATTTTCATCTTTATTATATTTGCTTGTCCTATCCAAGAGCATTTAATATTTTTCCAATTGTTTAGATCAGACTTAATTTGTGTGGAAAGTGTTTTGTAGTTTTGCTCATATAGTTTCTGATTTTTCCCTTAATGTCTTTCTCCACTCTTATTGCCAAAGCTAGCATTTCTAATACAATATTGAATAGTAATGGTGATAGTGACAACCTTGTTTTACCCCTGATCTTGATGAGAATGGTTGCAGTTTATCCCCATTACATATGATGCTTATCTTTGTATCTCTTGCTGTTCGATTTTGTTAGTGATATATAAGAATGCTGATGATTTATGTGGATTTAATTTTATGTCCTGCAACTTTGCTAAAGTTGTGGATTATTTCTAATAGCTTTTTAGTTGATTTTCTGTAGTTCTTTAAGTATACCATCATATCATCTGCAAAGTCTTAGATTTCAGATTCCTTGAGGGCAGGGATCATGTCTTTTGAATGAACAAATAAAAAAAAACAATTGGTTTCAAGGGGACTGGCTAGAAGATGCCTGGGAAATAAATTTTATGTCTCTCTGTGTCTACTTCCTTCTGCTGGAAATAAGCAGGATTTAATAAATGATTATTGAATTAAATTACACCAGCAGTCTATTCTTCTCTTTCCATTAGCAGATAGTAAACATTAGTGCTCACAAAGGTTTTTGGCTGAATGATAATTGAATCATGATTCATCCATATTTCAGCATAAAACCCAAATGAAATGTCCAGGATAGGCCAAGTTATACTGATGATTCTATCAAAGATGCAGGAGTAGGGCTCTGAAGTATAAAGTGTTAGTGGCTGGGAGTATTCCATAGTGATGGTGGTCATTATCAATCCTGCCAGACCCCACCCTGGGCTGGATAGTCTTGAGGTGTGGTAAAAGCAGAGTTAATGTTCCAAGACAGAAATGGGATGAACAGAAGCAAAATGGAAAAAGAAGGAATCATGGAAGGAGAATCAAGTGGAAGCAATAGAAAGAATAAAAGCTAAATAACCTTGAGTTCATTTTATTAAAATGTTTGCCATCATAAAACTCTCTATTTTGGCTATTTATGCAGAATATCTTATTTCTTTCTCCTCATCCCATAGTTTTGGTGATTTTTTTATTTAATTAGTTTTTTACATTTTGATATATATTCAATTATACAATGAAGAGTTATACTGTATTAGGGAAAAGTTTAACATCTATATTTTATACCATCATTATTTCAAAAAGATAAGAGTATCATAATGATTGGGAAAGGGCTTCAATATCAGGAAGACTTACATTTAACTTGCATTTCTAAACACATATTAGTTGTGTGATCCAGTGCAAATCATTCAACCTTTGTGTCTCTTAGCTCTCTATTGCTAGAAAGTGGATAACAAGTGCCTGTCTTTAATAATAGGAAGAATTTCTTAAGAAAATCTTTATACTAATAAAATCACAGATCCAGTCCAAAAAAAAAAAATCATTGTACTTGAGAAGTTCCTAAAATTGATCATTTCATCTGTGTAGGCACTTGTACTGATTAAAAATTGGAAAAGTTATTGTTGCAGAAAAAAGTATCACTAATTTAGTATCCAAACTAGTGCTGATATTGTTATTTAGTCATGTTCGATTCCTTGTGATCCCAATGGGGTTTTTCTTGACAAGAGTTAATGAAATGGCTTGTTGTTTCATTCTCCAGTTCATTTTTACAAATGAGGAATCTGAGGAAAACAGGGTTAAGTGACTTTCCCAGTGTCATACAGCTAGAAGGTGTTAGGCCAAATTTGAATTAAGAAACAATAGCCTTCCTGAGTTTAAGCCCAGCACTTGTTATTTAAATCCTTTCTGCTGAAGACCTTTTCTAAATTTGGCTAGGCTGAGAGACAACAGATTAAGAGTTTATTACCTAGCGCATACTTAATGCTTTTTCAGTTTATGGAGACCAAGAGCTTGTACTCTTCTCCTTATCAAAAGAAGAAAACAACCATTTGTTGTTCAGTTGATGAGGTATGATTATGTTTTCTTTTGATTTGTTTTTGCTCTTTTTTTTTTTTTTTTTTTTTTTTGGTGTGGCATTGAAATGAGAAGATAGATTTAACTCTCAGTCTCTGATGTCCCTTGATAAAGAAATATAAAACCCTATTACAATGTTGTTTTATAGGGAAAGTCGTGTTTCTTGTGTTTTCCATGTTAAAGTAAAAGATGCACATTACATTATTATGTTGGGAAAATGTAACTGAAACTACTGCCTAGCAAAGTAAAGTACTTTATTATGTTTTTTTTCTACTAAAAGGATATTGACAAAATGCTAAACCATTCATTTTTTATTTAGCAGTATCTTTGGAAAAACTGACTTGAAGATGATTAATTTTCATTTTATTCATTTGGGATAGATTTATTGGTATTTTAAATGCTCTTTCTTTAAATGTCTTAGTAACAATACACATAGAAATTAGTTTAGTCTAAAAGGATACATCTATCATGAAATTTAGTTTTCCTTAACACTAGGTATTCAATTGTTTGTGAGATTAAAGTGTGAATGATCCCCACTTTCTTAAATACAGAATAGAAATGAACACTCTCCTTGTGCTTATTTCTGGAAAGGTCATCTTGTCCAGTAAAATAGCTAAGGTTGCACTCCTTGGGAAATAAATCATCCTGTGTTCCTAGAACATAGTTATATATGTTTTCACTACAAGTATTTATTTCATATCAACTGTTGTTCTATAATGTATTATATACAGAATATTATGTTCTAATATAAATTTACAGAAATAGCATAATCAAAAATATTGAATTTAACAAATTAGGTTTGATCCATTAATTGCATTAATTGTACAGGATTATGAATAGAAAATCCATTTCTCTTTCTCTCTTTTTTTTTTTTCAGAGTCTATATCACAAAAAAAAAAGTTAAATTCTAAATGTTTGGGAGAATGCACTCACAGATACAACCATATCTGCTTAAATTTCTGGAAAGAAACTTTAAGTTTCTCTGAGCAGTTTTTTACAGGAGCTACTTCTCTTTGAGTAACAGCTATGTCTTTCCCTGTCTCCACACCTGGATTTCACAGGAAATGATCATATCCCAGAAGGGAAGAGTAGTGTTGCGTTGTTCAAAAAGTCTGGTTGTTTCATTTAAGTTATGAATTAAGAGAAGGGGTTAAAAGACGCAGTTTTATACATAATGCCAAGCCAAAAGCAGTGAAAGTTATTCTAATGTACTGATCACAAAGACCCCTCCATTGTGGACCTTTACAAACTGAACCTCTTGGTTCTAATTTGTAACATGGATTTGATTTCTTTCTTACATACATACTTCAGAACTCTTTTTGAAAATTCCCTTCTCTGTGGTACCATTTTACCTGAAACTTTCAAATATTTATCTTAGAAATAAATAAGACTTTATGTGGAAGTATTTAGTGTGAAAATTTACTACAAAACTTTCAGGTGATTACACATGTTATTTTAGAATAAGATAATTATAAAAATGAGTTGATTTATTAAGGGGCCTTCTTCCTTCTAAGAAGCAAGATCATATAATGAAAAAAAAAGATTAAAATTCATTATGTTTGTATTGTAACTGAATAAGAATCTTTATCTGTGTATACTAAAACATTTTTTCCTCTGTACATAAGAATTATTGTGTATGAGAGGACTAGGTCAGTCCTCATAATTGAGTAGATATCCCTTTTCTTGTATCTCCAAGAAAAGGGCATATAGCTTCTTCTCAAAGATCTGTCATAATAAGGAGCTTAAAAAGGAGCCTTTTGAGGGAAACCATTCCACTTCTGAACAGCCTGAATTTTTAGGAATGTTTTTTCTTGATATTGAAACAGATCTACCTTTTTTTAAACTTTAAAACACTGATCACATTTCTGTCCTCAGGTCTAAGCAAAGCAAGTTTAAATCCTGCTCTACAAAATAATCTTGAAGACAGCTATTATACCTTCTATGTTTTCTCTTCTCCAGGCTAACCACCCCTAGTATCTGGATCAATATTTTTATCGCTGCTATTTAGTCAGCATTTGTTATCTTGATTATATTTTTCAAAATACATACCTAAGTTATCAACATTCCTTTTACAATATAGTGCCCAGAACTAAGTAAAATACTACAGAAAAAATATATTGAACAGGCAGAATGAAATTTTCTTCTTATTTAGCCTGGAGTTTAAGATTCTATTAATGCATCATAAAATTGTATTTTTTTTCCAGTCATCACACATTCATATTTTTTTTTCTTTCTCCTTCCTGACTTCCTTCATCCACCGAAGAAAAGAAATAGAAAAAAATCCTATATCACATAAACTATCAGTCAAAATTAATATTCCCTTATTGGTCTTATCTAAAATTTATTTCTCATTTTACATAAGTCTATCATTCCTCATTCATCAGTCTTTTGATGTTATCACTGATCAATTAGTTGAACAGAGTACTTACTGTATTTTATTTTATATGAAGTATTCTTCTGACTACTCATTTTATTCTGCCCCCAGTTCATACATATTTTTCTTTGTCTCTTTGAAGCCATCTTATTCTTGATTTCTTACATTAAGACTGTATTTCATTTTTCCTTTACCACACTTTGTTCAGCCCTTCTCCAATTTTTTTCTCAACTTCTACAAAAAGATCAGCAAAAAGTATTTACTTATGTATAGTATATGTTTTCCTCTTTCTTTTATATCTTTGAATTTTAGCCTTAGGGGTGATAGATCTAAATCAAATACTTTATACAGTTTAGTAAATTTTATGGCAAAGTTCCAAATTGCTTTCCAGAACCTATAGCATATTAAAGTGCCTGTTTTCCCAGAGCCCCTCACATACTTGCCATTTTGGGGCATCATCTTTGTCGGTCTGAAGATTATGAGGTAGAATATCAGAATTGTCTTAATTTGTGTTTTTGTAGTTAGTGTTTTTATATATTTTTAAAATATGGCCACAGATAGCCTGATTTTATCTACCTACCTGCCTCAGTATATTGCATTTCTGTATTTGAATATGTGTAAACACACACATACACACACACATATACATACACATCTATTCTTCATAAATTGGTAAAACTTTCAGCTTAATTGATCATGTTAATATCCAAAACAACAAAAATCATATTTTTTTTTATCAATAGATGCAGAAAATGCTCTGGAAATTTGTGCCACAAGGCATGGAAAAGAAGGAAAAATAGAAGCAAGCACTTATTAAGTACTGTTTTGTAAATATTACTGAGGCAGAGAGAAGTTAAGTGACTTGGCAAGGTGTTACAACAGTTATGTGTCTGAGGTTAAATTTGAAAATGGGTTCTCCTGAATCTAGGGTCAGTGATTTATATACTGCACCACCTAGCTCTCTCTAGGTCCAAGCAGGTTTGCTTATTGCACCAGTTTAAGAACTTCTAGAAGTCTAAGTGGTAACAATCTGATATAGTGATAAGAATACTCACCTAGGAGCCTTGCAGTTGAGTTTCTAGACTCAGTTTTGATGGAAATTTTTAGTCTTACGAGTGGACAATTAATTTTTTTGAGCCCCATTATTGTTAACTGTCCAAATTCAGATGCCTAATTAAATATCTACATATCTTGGTTTGTTAAAGTGTACATTCTAGAAACCAGGAAGTATTTCAATTTTATATTTTGTACCCCCCCATTACTAATTCAATGTTTTATACTCAGTATATATTTGCAAGACATTATATGAATTGAGCTGGTGATTATTTTGTTATGATAATTTTTGTTACAGATAAGATCTCTGACACTGGTGAATGATTTGTGGGAAAATTGTCTCATAAATTCAGATCAGCAGTTTTACTGCAGTTTAATGTATTAGAGTCACTTGCATCTGTGAGATATATTTGAATCCTAGGTCTTTCTGACTTCAGAATTACTATATTACTATATGAAAGTGAATCATGTTTCTGTCTTTTTTTTTTAATTTTGATTATCTCTCAAGATAACTATTCAGAATATATTGGAGGTAGCCATAAGCAGCTTTTCTGGTGATTGTGAACAAGTATAAGAGCCTCTGAAATCATTGTACAAGAGTCTCAAATCATTGACCTATGTGAACTTTTTTTCTAAAGGAAGGGGATTAATATCTTGCTTTCACAGAATCTAGGGCTTTTCTTTTTCAATTGGATTTAATGGCAAATTTATGCATAGCTATTGACTGACCACTGCTGGGGCTTGTGGAAAAGGGGACAAATTTGTTGCTGAAGGGTCAAATGTTAATGCTGATCACAATTATTTCTTTGGGAAAATATAAAAATGTAGAAGTCAAAGCATTGCTAGCAAATACAATTCATTTTTTTATTTTTGTTTTTGTTTTTATGTATCTTGGCAGAGAAATAAGGAGGGATGTGAACAATTGTCTTTAGGAAAAAAGTATAGCAATATAACCTTTTGACTTCTGAGTTATATCTATGCTGAAATGGAAAGATAGGATTGCTGTTAATCCTATTTAACAAGATAATATCTCACTAAATATATCCCAGGTTTTATTCCTTAATTTTATTTTATAGTTAATGGTATATTTAACTTTGTTTTACAGATTCTATCTATTGCTTCAAAAAGATAGAGGAACTTATAAAGCACAAAAATGTGTTTCACTTCCCTTCACAGTATGCAGAATAATAACTATTAATAAAAATCCACTATGGAATTGTTAAAAATAAAATTATACCCTTGAAGAGACTAATTAATTATTGTATTTTTATGGACAATGACACATTTTCTATAATGATAATCATGATCTTGACATAAAATATCAATATATAAATATATACCAATATATAAGATATAGTTATATCTTATTCATCTTGACTTATAAAATATTGATATTCTTATTGAATGAAAAATATAAATTTCTTTTGATATGTACATTAACAAGACATTTTATGTAAGTTGTATTAGATAGTGCCATTATGTTTAAATTTGCTCTTTATAAGGTCTATCAATTGATATCCTATAAAAGAGCCTTTATAGCTTTCAGGCTATATGAATATGTTATGATGAATTACAAAGAGTTCTAGGTTAAGAGTCAGAATACCTGGATTCAAGTTCCAATTTTAACACTTAGTGACTGTGTAACTCCGAGGAAGTCATAGGCTTTTAATTTCCTTATCTATAAAATAGGAACAATAATATTTTCAATCAACCAATCAACATTTATATTAAGCATCTATTATGTGCCATCTATTAGTCACTTCACAGAATTGTTGGGGGAAAATATTTTGTAAATCAGAGTATAATTAAAAAGTATTGATTTTGTTTATGAGGGGGATAATATATGAGAACTGGAACTTTTAAAGATTCTATATTGTTATTAATATTGGAGGAGCAGCATCTCTGGAGAAAGGACAATAATTAGGAACATAGTAGATAACAGTGATGACCTATGCTTAAGAAATGGCATGAAGAAAATGAAGTGATTAAAAATAGATCACTGATGGAAAGAAACTTCTCCCCCCCCCCCCATAATACCAAAATCTTTATAGCAGCACTTTTTGCGGTACCAAAGTATTAGATGCAAAGTGGATACTTATTTATTAAAGAATGGATAAAGAAATTGTGGTACATGAATATAATAGAATATCATTATGCTACAAGAAATGATAAATGTTATAAATATAGAGATGTATGGAAAGATTGTAATGATCTAATATAGAGTAAAATAAACAGAGCCAAGGACCCTACTATAATAACGTAAATGAAAATGACAGCCATAATTCAATCAGTAGTAAATGAAGCAAAAATTAAGAACAAGCATGGCTCCAGAGAAAGAATAAGTGAAAACATTCCTTTTTCTACTTGTTCACAGAGGCAGAAAGTCTAAAATCATATATATTGCATATATTCAGACTTTTTCATGTATTGATATGTTTTGATAAATTTTTTTCTCCTTTACCTTAAAATATTTTTTGCTATATTTGTTGACTCTTTGAGAGGGCAAAGAGAAAAGGACACTGGTATAAAATTTGGTGATTTAGAAAAAACAAAAACTACTAATAAAACTATGTATATTTTAAAAGTGATATAAAAGATAAATGCATAGGTATAAATTCAAGATTAAGGAAACTCTTTCTGCCAACACAGTTGATCACCTTCTTTTCACCTTGTAGTTTTAGAGAGTTTCAGAGACCACAAGGAGTTTAAGATCAGAGTTACATAGTCAATATGGACTGAAGTAGAATTTGAAGTCAGATCTTCTTAACTTTTTGATAAGAAGTATTAAAGAAAACAAAGACCATATTTCAGATGTTGCCATGATCTAAAGTATGACCAGGATCTTCATTTTTGTTTTGCTTATAGATATTGGTTTTTCATTTATGATATTTAGAATAAAAGTAATATGTCTTCTGATCCACTGTCCCAGTCATTTGGCAAACATTTAGAATTATATAAGTAACCCTACTTAGAGAAGACTTACAAACAGCCTTGGTGTCAATCCAACCTGATGATATGGCAAAACAAACCTACGAAAATATGGAAGAAATTAGCCATGGCAGCATTCAACCCACAGGCCACACAATTGAACACATTGTTATATTATACTCAAAAGAATCAACAGAGTGTTCTCCCACCAGGCTTATGCCACTGATCAGTCCATTATTCAGTTTGATATATTTTCTTTTATTGGACAGTGATGTGTAAATAAACAGCTATAGAATAAATTATAATAAAGTGAAAAGAATGATACCCATGGGGACTTGTATAAAACTATTTTGAGAAGGTAGACAGTTTTATCTCCAGTGATGTTAGGGATATTTGGATTTGTTTTTCTTTAACTATGTGATCATAGGCAGTTCTCACCTCTCTGGAACTCATTTTTTTTATCTACAAAATGAAGGGGTGGCATTAAAAGTCACTAGCTTTTAAACTAATGATTCTTTCACTTCTGAAATACAGCTCTATTTGATTTATGGATTTTCTCTGTTAAAATTTAGGTGACTCAGGAATAGGTCTTCTGCCAAATTCTATGATCAGAAATCCTAATGTTACCTCTGAAGTTTTTAATGCTTCAATCAAATCTTCCTCTTCTTGTGTCAAAGATAATGAGCTATACTGAGCAAGCACCACTTTTAGGAAAAGTAAAAGTCTTAATTTGACCTTGTTTCTGACTTTAAGTTTTAACTTTATTTTAGAAGGTAAAACCCTTTTTTAAAAACTAAGGAGGGTTTTATGGAAATTAATACCTTTTGTAAATGTATGGAAAATTTTCACAGATATCATGTTGTTCAAAGACAAGAACTGGTGTATGTATCAAAGGAACAATAGCCAGAATATAAGCTAAGCATACATTTATGAATAGTTGGAATAATATTTTTTAAAAAGCAAAGCAAATTCTCTTACTTTCAAAGGGAAGTTATCTTTTAAAAATGTAAAATTAGATCCTGGTACTGTCAGAACAAAGCAAGAATAGAAATAAAATTAATATTTATGTAGGTGTACAGGAATATGCATCCTACAACCCAATTATATAACTAAGACAAAATAAGTTAGTCCTGGCATAACATTACTGGGACATGTAGAATAAGAAGCATAGTTGTATAATTAGACTCCATTTTGCAAGTCACACATTCCACCTACACAGTACTGCAGAAAGAGAGAAATTAAAAAAAAAAAAAGGATTTCTAAGGAATAATGACTAGCAGCTGTTTGAAGTTTCATCCTTTGAAACTTTATTTCTTATATCATGCAAAGTGTCATTTGAGTAACTAAACAGTTACCTTTCTCTTACTCTTTTTGTGAATATTTATAACTTTATGAAAGATTTACTAGCTCTGTTGTTCCTTAAAAATTCCATTACAGAAGTCAAGGAAATAAGAGTTTGCTCTTTTAGACAAAACTTTTAGTGTTATAGTAGCAAATTATAAACTGTATGAGAGTACACATTGTTGTGTAATGATTTTTAAACTAAGTGCTAATGCCACCATAAAGATATGCAATCTTTTTATTAATAATAATAATAATTCACTCTAGTCAATTTCAGAGTATTTAAAATTTAGCAAGGCCAATGGGAAAGGAAAATGGAAAAGTAGACAGCAAAATGGCACAATAGATGGAGCAAGAGTGCCCTTCCCTTTTGCTTTCTAGATACACACTTTTGTTTGATACCATGGGATAACTCACTTCCTGGCTATACCTATGAACAAAGATAACCTACCTGAATTCATTCCTAAATGATTCACATACTCCTAATTGATCATTCTCTTCCCTTCCCAGTGATTCTGAAATTTGGCTGATTATCATTGTTCAAACTTTTTTCTTAGCACTCCCCATGAATTCTCGATTTCTTTTTCTTTAATGTCATCATCCTCAACCCCACCCCACAAATGTTTCACTCTAAATCATTTAATTCCTTCTATCATATTCTTTGGAATACTTGCATCTTCTATAACAAAATGCATTTCAACTAATCCACCCTGTCTGATACATACAAAGATGTTTTATACTCTTCTTGGTCTTGCACTCATTCATACACACATCACTTCCATCTTCATTAACTCTAAAATATATTTTTATGATCACAATCTACTGTCACTCAACTTCTCCATCTGTCTCAATTGACATTCCATTTTCTGAATTTTGGCATTTGTGTTGACAGTCCACTGGGACTCTTATCTTCTTGCTGCTGTCTTCTGGCTTCCTTGATTTCCTTCTAGTGTTAGCTTGAATTTATCCTGTATATATCTTATTTCTACATAGTTATCTGCATGTTGTTTCACCCATGAAACTCAGAATTTTTTGAGAACTAATACTTTTTTTTGGCTTTGTTTCTCCAGCTCTTATTATGGTATATGGCACTTAGTGGACACTTAAAATTATTAACTTACTGGTTTTAATTTTATGAGTATTTCATGAAGGGAACATATACAGATTAGAGGAAAGAATAAATTTCCTCAAAATGTATTACAAAAGTTGGTCTAAAATAATTGCTTTATATTTACTTTAACATGATCAGGAATTTTTAGATAATCATACATCAATTTTTCAACTATGATGATTGCCTAGAAGTTTTACTCTACTGAAAAATTACCTTTTTTAAAATCATGGTTATTCATTTGTATTCCTTTATTTCTTTTTTTTTTGTGACCAATAAGAACCAGGTTTGGATTTTGAGCTGTGTTTGAAATATATATTTTACTGTGAAGCATAGCACATATGAAGATTTTTTTCACATCGGCATGTGACTAAAATTGTTTTCCATTGTCTTTTATATACCTATTTTAAATCTGCATGAAACTGAATTTTGTGTGATTTTGAAATCCCTGTACAATCTAACACAGTATTATGTTTGTGTGTGTGTTTGTGTGTACAAGACAAAAAATATTCTTTATTTTTCAAATTCTTCAGTTCTGCCATTAAGTATTCTATTTCACTAATGGATCCAACATAACCTTTCTTCCTTATTTAGCATTTGAAATGGGATGAGGTAAGTTTCCTCTAGCTAATATTATAGCTAACTCTCCTTAAATACCATCCATTTGTGAAATGAAACTTCAAGCTCCAAGCCCTAAATTTTTCTCCCAGATTCTTAGTAGGGGCAAATTGCCAAATATATCAGTAATATTGCACACTGTGGCAGCACTCCAACATCAGACTTAGTTTGCTTGTACTGATATAAGTGGGAGTAATCATAGAATGTTGTGAAGACTAACATTGCTGTAAGAAGTTGATTCTATTATCACCCAAGCTTCAAACTATTTGTTTTTCTTTTTTTCTTTTTCTTTTTTTTTTCTGGCCCTGCAGTCATAAAATCATTCTATAGTTGTTTACTAAGCATGTGATCATTAGCAAGTTACTTTATCTCCCTGATCTACAGTTTCCTCATGTAGAATATTATTTAAAAATTACTCTGGAGTCATCTCAGAAATTTTTTTTTCCTCTTAAAGAGTGAATAAGATATTACCATCATTATAATGACAAGGATGACCCAAAAAAAGGAAAGGAAAAAGATATATACTTTTGTTTCAAGGCATAGAGGGGATATTTTAATTATATTTGATGATGATTTGTAGTCCCATTTTGTTAATATTTACTAAACATAGTAACTTTTTGAAGTTTTAGATTGGTAAATCCAAATAACTTAAGTTTTTAAAACTAGACAATGATAGCCAACATGAAGGTTTTCACATATTCCTTCTGCAGTCTTTACTTTGGTTTTGTTTTAATGCAGGTAATACATGCTATTTATAGATTAGCAGCTGTAACCTTAGTGAAAAATCTTTCATCCTAAAAGAATTGCCTCTTAGTGATAATTTTGGCCACTGAAGTTCCTCATCATGCCTGCATGAGAGTCCTTGACTTAAATATATAACTCAGTATACTACAAAGTCAGTATGTTTCAAAGTTTGTATATTAAATTAGAAGAGTTTTGACAATGGGCCTGATGAAAGGTGTGTTTCCAAAAACCTGTCTAAATAAATTCAAAGCGGCTTGTTCCCATAAAATTGATCACAAAGTGACTCAATTACATCCAACATCTAATAAATAAATATCTACTTTATGCAAGATTCTGAGCTATGCTATGAACTATGGGACAATTCATTTATTGTAATCTGTAAAAAAGAGACAAATATAATACCAGACAGATGTAAGAGATGACTTTAGATAGTTCAGCCATACTTCTGTGGAATGTCAAAAATGTATACATTAACAATTTAAGGAAACTATATATAAAACCAGCACCATACATACCAAAGGAACTGGCAAACAAGTAGCCCAGACAGATGCTAAAGTAGACTTGAGAAATAGCATGTTCGTCATGTAGAAAAGATGACTACAATGTGATGGGATGCCTAAAGTGGGACATTAGTAGTAGCTTTCCTAAAGATTCCTAAGTCAATTTTTTTTGCATCTTTGTGCTTGCCAGTATCTCCTATTTCTACTTCTGTTATCACTTATAGGCTGAAGGAGAAATAAGATTCACACTTCACTGTCTTTCCTGTTGTTGATGAATTCTTATCTTTCCTTTTTTGTCTTTCATTTCTAAGAATTTTAGTATTTATTTTAAAATTTTGATTTCCAGATTTGCTTGTCATAAGCCTTCCCCTACACTGACAAGGCAAGATTATCAGTCCATTATATGTGCTAACTCATGTAAATTAATATTTTCATGTTTAATAATATTGAAAAAACCAGAAAAATATATTTCAATCTACACTCATAATTTACTGGTTCTCTCTCTGGAAGTAGATAGCATTTTTCATCATGAGTCTTTTGGAATTTGGAATTTTTCAGGATCATTGTTCTGAGTAGATAAGTCTTTCAAGAGTTAATTATTTTTATATTGCTGGTCCTGTGTGCAATATTCTGCTAGTTCTGTTCATTTCATTTTGTATCGCTTCAAATGTTTTCCCCAGATTTTCTGAAACCATCCCCCTCATTGTTTCTTATAGCACAATAATAATTGATCATAAGCATAAAAACAATTTATTCAGCCATTAGACAACTGATATATAGCCATTCCATTTCCAAGTCTAGGTTGCCACAAAAAGAGGTTTTTTTCCCTTTTTCTTTGGTCTCTTTGGGAGATAGACCTATTAGTGGTGTTGCCAGGTCAGAGACTTGGTACCATTTAATATTCCTCTGGGCATAATACCAAATTGTTTTCCATAATGGTTAGATAAGTTCAGACCTCTAGTTCATTAGTGTACTTTTTTCCCATATCCACTGCAGCATTTGCTGTTTTCCTTTTCTGACATGTTAGTCAGCTTAATAGATTTGAGGTGGTACCTTAGTATTGTTTTACTTTGTATTTCTCTAATAATTAGTGATTTAGAGCATTTTATATGACTATAACTTGATTTCTTTTCTTACCTAGTTTAACTTGTTCAGATACTTTAAGAAAGAGGAAAACATCAAGACACATGATAATACTTAAAAATCTTAAAATGTTTTAAAAGTAGTGTTTATTGAAAGTATGGAAAGAATAATTATAATAACATTCTGAAAATGTTGAGTATCTTTCTCTTTCTTTTCTAAGCTATTCTGTATGGATCTCTCAGATCTACAACCCAGGTATATAACTAGCTCTCTTCTTTTCTTAACTTGAATTATGCAAACTATATGAATGAAAGGACTTTTCACTTTTAGTAACAAAGTATCAAATTTTTCTGCTATATTGCTCTTTGCAGGTCACTTGATTTTTGTTGCCTTGGAACTATTGTTAAGTAACTTAATTAACCCTGATAAATTTCCCTCATTGAGTTCTATAAAATAAAAATCAGGGGCATTTATGCTTACCTAAAGCTCCAGTGGTGGGAAATGCATATATTAAAGGAGAATTGTCCTATTAGTTAAAAGTATAAACATATATAATGGATTTTTGTCACTATTTCAGAACATGGAACTAATGAGGTCAATGTCGTGGGAGTTAACTTTTCTCAGTTCACTTGCTACAAACAACCTCTAATTCCCATTATTAGTATTTATAATTGGACATTGTTAGTTCTAAAGTGAAAAAGGAAGAGGGTGGGGGTAATTGATTATATAACCATCTCTTCTTCTAAAAATGTCTTTTTTTAAACACAGAATCTAGCTTTATAAGATCAGTACAAGTTTCCATGGAAAGAAATTAATACACATGATAATAATTTATGTTGTTTATTGAGATACACATGGTTAAGGAACTATGTTACTTAATGGATTGATTAGACTTGTAAAATTATGATGGAAATTGAAAATAATGACTTTAATCCCTTTATTACATTTATTTCAATGCGAGTTAATAGACATTTTAAACTAAACACTCTGATATAGTGATATACATTCTGACAAGGATATATATTCTGACAGTCTGAGGATATGTACAATTGTATAACATAACCTTGCAAAATTCTTTTATTTTTTTTTTGAGACTATTTCACCCTAGCTAAAAGTACAGCAGCTATTCATGGGCTTCACCCAACTGGTGATTGACATAGAAGCTTTAATCTGCTGTGTTTTTAACTTGAGCTGGTTCACCACATTGATGCTTAACTCAATGTAGAATCTTGATGCACTTCAACTGCATGCAGCTCAGAACTGTGGTGCTTCAGTAATCTGCCAATTTTTGTCTCCCCACTAGCAATGATTATCATGCTTAACTTGAGACAATTTAAAGGAACTAGATAAGTTAGAGATAATGTGGTTTCAAATCTGCATTAATTGTGTAGGAATTGAGAATAATAGAAAGGAAGCTTTTGGTATCTTAGTAAGATTTTCTAGAAGTCATTGGACTTATAAAAATCTAAAAAAACTGGGAGTTGGCCAGCCCTCTTTTTTTTTTTTTTTTTCATAAGAATATGTGAAATAAATACAGTGCAATTCTTATGGAGTGCTAACAGCTTTGGGAGTAATGGGAAGCAAGAAAGTTCTCATGTTTTGAATGAAATAGGGATTCTAAAAAATAAGTATGAAATGGAAATATATTTCAGTGGGAACAGGGAATGGAGAAAGGTGTGAGGAAAAGTACTAAGGAAGTCTGGTAGGCTAGATTGTAAACTGCATGAAGGAGAATATGGAAAGATATTTTGGAGTCATGTTGTAAAAGGCTTTAACTATTAAATACAAAGAGGCATTTGTATTTGATCTTAAAGATCCACTGGAGGGTTGGTTTGATTTTGCATAGGAGTATCATGGTCAGATCTAATATTAAAGGAAATCACTTTGGCAGTTCTATGGACAGCATTGGCAATTAAATATTCAATCTAATTTCATAAACATTTATTAAGCACATTACTGGGCACCATGCTATATAAAGAAAATAAAATTAATAATAATAAACAATTTAATAATGATAATAATAATAATTTTTAAAATATAATTCCTGCATTCAAGGAGTTTACACTATAAAGAACTGGGTAAATTATTTAAATACATTAATTTATATAAATCTACTTATTGATATATATATATATATATTACATATATATATATTATCATTATATTCACTCAGTAAAGAGAATTATTTCTGGGTTTTATAAAATGATTCATAGAATATATTGGTATAAAATTTATAGCTAAAAAATTTAGATATTACTTATTCCAATCTCATCCTTTAATACATTTTTTAAAAATCAAAATTGAGAGTGACCTTGAATGAAATCATACATCTGCCACCCAGCAGAACCAGGTGTGAAATCTAGCTACATAAATATTTTTATTTGATAATAATATTTTCATGATATAAGATTCAGGTTTTTGTCAATTTAGTTGACTTGCTCAAAGGCACAACCTCGCAAGTGGCAGAGCTAGGGCAAAACCCAGTCAATCTGATGCAAAACACAATGCTTTCTGCACTAAATCCAAATGCCAACTTAATATTTACTTCAAAGTAGGAACTTTATTTACAAATTTTCTCTGATATCTAAATAAATGGGCCTGAAAATTTTGTTTTATAACAATTTACAAAATGTTTTCAAATGAATTTACTCCTTTATTTTATTTATTTATTTTTACTTTGAATCTCATTCTCAGACTGAAAATTGAATAACCCAACTAAAATTATAGGATTTCTTTTTTCCCCATTTCAAAGCATTCCAAATTAACTTTGTCATTTAGATCACATGTCTGACTTTATAATAATGCTATTTCATGTGGAAGATTCTCAAGTGAGAGTTGGATGTGCCCTGGAACATAAGAAGATTAAGCTATCATATTGAGACAATGTTGCTTTATTAGTAGTTACAACAGAGTTGGTTCATATCCCCTTAGAGGTTCTTTATTTTGAATTTCTCTCAGACACCAAGAAATAATGACATTTCAAATAATAGGTAAGATGTCATAAGTAATGAGTATATACACAAATAAATTAGTATCTCTTTTGAAATTGGCCATTTACCTCTCCATGGAGAAATCTACAAAAAAGGCATTGATTTTTTAAGTTTCCACAAGTGATAATTTTGATTCCCAATTGCTTATATCTTTATGGTCTTTAATCTAAAGTCACTGCAAGTTTAGATTTAATTAAAGTTCATAAATTAGACCCATAATCTTTCTTGAAAAATGCTTTTTCCATTCCTCATCTTTTTGTATTGTTTATCTGGATGCCTATAAGAAGAAAAACAATACATTTCAGTCAATTATCCCAAGAGAGTTAAAATGATTAAGAGAGTTGGAGAAAACTTAAAGTATTTACTACTTTAGGTACAACACATACCTTAAATAATTGTAAATATCATGAAAAAATATAAATAATTAATATTTCATAACAATGCTTTCACATTTATTGTTTCATTTGGCCTTTTAGCAACATTCTAAGAAAGAAAACAAGTATTATTATCTTCATTTTGCAGGAAACTAAGGCCCAGTTAAATGTCTACAGTCACCTGCTACAAAGGTAGATTTAAAACACAAGTCTCTCTCTAAGTCAACTCTCTTCATAGTGGCATATTGGCTCTTCATTCATAGAAGCAGTATCTTCACCTATTAGCATCTATCTGTCATCTAAACTGATTTGCAAACAGAAATTTTATTTTTTATTCATATTTCATTAAGTACAAATATACTTATTTTTCTAAAGTGGGAGGACAAAGGAAATCAGAACTCGCCAAGTTGAATCAATCATGTTTTATTCTCACAAGACTCAAATACTAACCTTTCACTTCCCTACCATATATTATGTCCAATTTAATTCATTATCTCTTCTTTCTAATTCTTGTTGGAAATTATATTAGGTAAAAGGTAGGGGTTTGGGGTAAGAGACTACTTTTAAGCAGGAGAATTACCTTTAAGTTAGAACAAGGAACTCTAGTTAGCAATTATTATAGGATTTACATGTAACTAGAGCACATATGTTCATCTTTAGTTGAGGAGTAGAAAACTATTCCTAGTCAGTTTCTGTTCCTAACTCTTCAAGGAGACAAGAAAAGACAGAACTGGACAGAATGACTGATAGATCAATGAGTGCATTCCTCCCTCTGACACCAACCACTGATACCCATGCTTATCTAGATGACTCACCAATGAAGTATTTAAAAGGTGACTGGAGTATTTTGGTTGGCTCTACTTGCTCTCTTGAATGTAAAATAGGGCACTCAGCTTCTAACACTACTCAAACCTCTCTCATACAGAAGTAATATCAGGATTTCCTAGACCAATAACTTGTGCTTCTTTCCTTCAGAAGTATCAGAATGGACACCCACAGAAATAGGTTTTAAGCAGAGCAAATTGTAATGTATCATTGAATCCTTTCTGTGTGTAACGTTGAAGGTCTGTATAATTAATAAATCTCTAGTACTAAATGAATGTATGAATGAATCGAGTAAGTAAAACTGTTTTCTTATCCTCTCAGTAATCTCTATGAAGTTGGGGCTATTGAAAACCTAATTGTAGCTGTAGAAGTTTCTTTAAGTGATGAGAATTAGATGAAGCTTAATTGATTGCTTCCTTAAGGGAAAACATTAAAAGTAGATACCATGAATAAGATTAATGTTATCCAATGCATTTTGTCAACATGATAGTTGTACTTGGAGGCTACTCAGTGAGAACTGAACAAATTGGAAGACAGTTTGTCTTCCTCATAGCTATATCTCCTGAGAATTATAATGCTATCATTTTATATAAATCACCTGTCATGAGCAGAGAGAATATAAGATATATATATATATATATATATATATGTGTGTGTGTGTGTATGTAGATTAGATAGATATATAATCTAATCTATATATAGATATACGTATATATATACATATAGAGATCTCTCTCTCTCTCTCTCTCTCTCTCTCTCTCTCTCTCTCTCTCTCTCTCTCTCTCTCTCTCTATCTATCTATCTATATCCTGCGTAAATGATATGGTGATATGGTAGTCATTCAAATGTTTGTTGACTTGAATTTGATTGGTTAACTGTGCTATGCTCTCTTTGCCTTAATTTTTTGGGATTCCAATCAAAGTGTGATAGCAGTCAACCACGATACCCCTTTTTATTTTTCAGATAAATGTTATAACCCATAGATATTCACAAGAATT
Source organism: Sminthopsis crassicaudata (assembly GCF_048593235.1). Classification (NCBI taxonomy): domain Eukaryota; kingdom Metazoa; phylum Chordata; class Mammalia; order Dasyuromorphia; family Dasyuridae; genus Sminthopsis; species Sminthopsis crassicaudata. The sequence goes on along the minus strand of NC_133618.1, from coordinate 172,857,430 downwards.
TTAGGAAAAGTAATATCTTTTCATATAAAATATTTTTGGGATTTCTATTCTGAGGTATTAATGGAAGTATAAGAGAATTCAAGAAAAAAGTGAGAACAGTGTTGACATTTACTTATAAAATAGAACATAAGGTTATATTAGGAAATTTTGCTAAGAAATAATCCTTTCCAACTATCAAAAGACAAAAGAATACTGATAACTGTACTTGTTGAGAGACTAGGAGAGGCAAGATCACAGAGGGATCTAGCTCTATGGTAGTATTACAGTCCTACACTGGCTCTTATATAAGAACCAATCTTTCAATATTGCTGAGGTTATCTTGAGCAGAGTAGAGGAGAGCCAACAACGCATCTTAATTCCCACCATCATCTTTCCATTTGGAATGATGAACACTTATGAATATTCTTCCTCTAAGATTTTTCCAATTGGACATTCTAAAAATCATCTAGGGAGCAAACACCTCAGTATGCCTTCTGTTTGTGGAAAATTAAAGAAATGCATGGAATGAACAAAATGTTCAATGTTCTTTCTGCATGAAATCCTGTCCCTTTTTTCAGTGATGGTACTGACTGTCTGACACCCTACCCCTATCCCAACACATCCCACGTCTGGAATGCAGTATCTTTTTACCACTCTCTTTGATTCTCTAACTTTCTCACAAAACTTAGCCCAGAGGCCACCTTCTACATGAAGATTTTCCTTATCCTTCCCCTAACTAATAATTCTCCACCAATTATTCCTGAATTATTTTTATATTTGTTTTTACTTATACATTTACATATTATTTTCATTAGAGCAGATATTGTTTTATTTTTGCCTCTGTATCTCTAGCATCTAGAGTTTTTATTTATTATTTATTATTATATTTTATTATTTATTTATCTCTCACACAGCAGATGCTTAATAAATGTAATAAATGTTTGTGGATTGTTTCCTGCATTGTAGTGTAAAGAAAAGGGAACATCAATTTTAGACTATCAAAGAAGGGGCCTAAGTACTAGTTTCAGATTTACTACTTCTGGAATTTATTTACTTAGAAATGATTCTAAAGCAGCCAAAGCGGAAAGTCCTGTGGTTATAAACACATCTATTGACATGGCAAGTGGTTAATTTCAGACTACTTTAAAGAATAACAGAGGAAGAAAGGTTACTTATGGCTGCAGGTGACTCTAACATCAGTGGGGACCTCTAGCTTATTTCTTGCCATAAAGGTGACCTTTTCTGGTAAATAAAACCTACCTGAAAAACAAAGCTGTCCAGGAAGACAGTTTTGCCATTAGCATTGTATGCAATGAAAAGTGTGCTGAACTTGGAATCATAAGACCTGAATTCAAATCCTAGTTCTGTCCTTTAATATTTGTGTGACCTTGTGCAAAGCGCAGATTAGATAATGTCAAAGATTTCTTCTAGTCCTTGATATTGAATGGAAAGGAAGTGAAAACAAATCCATGGGAAAAGAAAAGAAAAATGCCTAGAAGGAAGAATGTTGATTAAGTAAGGATAGAACATGATATTTATGAAAGGTTTGTAAGGACTCATTAAAAATAATATACATAGAAGCCAAAATGAATACTCTATCAATATTCTTTTCAACTTGCCATCCTAGAAGAAACACATTTTGTTTTTGCCTTGTATTACAAAGTATGCTATGTCAGCTAGAATTTAGTGAAGTTTGGTTATTATCAGCCCCTGTTCCCAACATAATCTATTTAATGAAGGAATAACTACAGGAAGATTATGTTATTATTTAATTTGCCTTTTGTTATAACCAAATCCATAGTATCAAACAGAAGAGAATTGGAAATTTTGAAACCGATTCATCAAAATTGATTTCTTTGTCTCATTCAGTATAATTTATATTTATTTTTTTGTATTGCATGGTTAAGGGTTTCTTTGGTAAAATTAAAGGTGTTTCTTATTTTAGATTTAAATAACAAATCTGCCAATTCTTTATGGGAAAACTATATTAATTTGGGATGTGGATGATGGAAGCAAACAATGTCTGCTGTAGAGTCCAAGGTACCTGAAGAAGAAGAAAACCCTAAAACCCAATAGAAAACCTACCTTTAACTAAAACCAAATAAAAATAACCATTTTGTATCAATAGGACACTATTATGTCACAGCCACTATTCTTCACCTTGCAGGGGCCTAAACCTCAATTCACTTCGAAGTGCAATACTCTCTTCTATTTCAAGAAATGTAAAACCATGTCCTAAAGCAGGAAATTATTAGGAAGAAAAATGAACATTTTGGGATTGATTAAAATTACACATCTATTGAATTTTACATAAAGATAAAACCTGAATAATTATTGGGAAAATTTCCTTACATATTTATATGTTTCTTTATGTCATATCTTTACCACAGAGGTTTGAATATGGATATAAATGTCAAATTCTAAACATGAAAGAAATAATTTAGAGTTAACTAATTTCTGCCCACTGCTCTTTTTGTTCATTCATTTCAGTCATGTCCAGTTCTTCACAATCCAATTTGAGGTTATCTTGGCAAGAAAAAAAAAAAAAAAAAAAGGACCAGTTTGCTATTTTTTTCTCGAGTTAACTTTACAGATGAGGAAATTGAGGGAAAGAGGGCTAAGTGACTTGCCATGGGTCGCATAGCTAGTAAGTTCTGAGTACAGATTTGAATTCATCTTCCCAACTCCATGTCTAGACTCCTATGTACTGTTTCACTTATTTTTCTTCATTACCTTACTCTTAACCTAGACTTCCAGTTATCGCTAATCAGTGTTTTTCTACTACAATTCAGTTTTAGCTGCTAACTTGGGTACTGTTACTTTAATGATTTTAGTTATCCTTTTTACACTGCAAGCTATCATTCTATAATCATAATAGTTGTTTATTTTGACTTTTATTAAGAACCTGTATTGCTTGTGAGTATTTTGTCCAAAACTCTGTCATCTTGTAGATAGGAAAACTTTACAATAGTGTATGCATTTTCAATGTTATAGCCATGTTCTCTATATATAACCTTAAAATATTTTCTTATTTCTTGTCAGAAATGATAGATTGCTGAAAAATCTATTAAGTGGTGCAAGTTCTTTAATGCAATTCTACTATTTTGCATCATTTTGATATACAATTATTTATTTTCTCCAGATGATTGTTATTAAAATGAAATAATGTTTATATTCAGTATTTTTAACAAATAATCCATTTGTATATAGGCAGAAATTTTATTTACATATGTATGTATGTATGAGATAGGATTCAGACTTCAGTTTCATGACTCAAAATCAAGCATTCTTTTTACTACACTGTGAAGTACAGGGGCTCCCTGGAAGGTCTCAGGATCAGCCAGAGTCAGGATAAATCAAAGTCCTCCATCTTTCGGGGGGGAAATGAAGGAGATAGACAAACTGCCATGAGGCTCACCAATGATGTATCCTGGGTTCTTGAGTCCAAAGTCACCAACTTCTCTCCTCCTTATCCTACTGTAAAGTGCCTCTGGCCTCTCTCACCCTCTAATCCTTGACTATGATTATCTTTACACCAAACATTCAGCCAGCTTCAAGGATGAGAAGAGCCATTTATCCAAACATATACTAATAGAGTCATTGTCTCATATTGAATAGGTAACTAACCTTAAGTGCTCAGTTGTCTGATTCAATTACACTTATTCAGAGTTTCAGCCCTCTGTACTACATTACATTGTCTCTTTCCTTTTTTTGGCCAAAGGAATCTTTTTTTTTTCTTTTTAAAAAAATGATAGCTATTTATTTTCCAAAATACATGAAAAGAGATTTTCAACCTTCACCTTTGCAAACACTTGTGTTTCACATTTTCCTATCTATCTTCCCCTTCCATCTTCTCCTAGATAGCAAATAATCTAGTCTGTATAGGTGAAACATGTTAAATTCTTCTAAAAGTATTTCCACATTTATCATGATGTGCAACAAAAATCATATCAAAAGGGAAAAAAGGAGAAAAAAAACTAAGCAAACAACAACAACAACAACAATAAAGGTGAAAAGCACTATGTTGTAATCCAAATTTAGTCTCCATAGTCTTTCTCTGAATATGGACTCCACTTTCCATCACAAGTCCATTGGAATTGCCTTGAATCATCTCATTGTCGAAAAGAGCCAAGTCCATTACATTGATCATCACATAATTTTGTTGTTGTTGTGTACCCTGTTCTCTTGGTTCTACTCACTTCACTTAGCATCTGTTTATTCAGTTTACTTAGCATAAGTCTTTCTAGACTTCTGACCTCAGCCTAATCATCATTTCCTATAGAACAATAATATTCCATTCATTCATATACCATAACTTATTCAGCTATTTTCTAAGTAAAGGGCATCTACTAGGTTTCTAGTTCCTTACTACTACAAACAGGGATGTTATAGACAATTTTGCACACGTGTATCCTTTTCCCTTTTTTATGATTTATTTGGGATACAGGCCCAGTAGAGACACTACTTGGATCAAAGTGGATGCACAGTTTGATATTCCTTTTGCCCAAAGAAATTATGTTGAGGAAGATTTGAGGAAGTAATTTATGCAGGGGAGAACATGGCTTCAGAATATGATATTAATAATCTATAGATGTCTTTTCTAATTAACTCTTTATTTTTATACCCAATGCAACTATCCTAAGATTGAAAAGAATTGTTTTTTTTTTTTTTTCCCTTGATATATGACTAATGACTGAACAGGGTAATTTATATAATTTTTATTTATATTTCAGTCTAACTTTTAAGTAATTATACAAAACCATTTTTTCTTGATGCTCATTCAATGTTTATGTAGATTGTATATATATATATCATATTTTAGTTCTTTTTACTAAATGAAATATTAATTTAAAATAATATTGTCATAAATCTCATTTTCTCCTTAGTTTTTTTGTTTGTTTCTACTTTTTTCTTTTTCCATTATATGAATAGATCTCAGATAGTTGGCATTTTTTTCTTATAAATATTTGGATTTTTTAAACACAAATACCTATCTGTGGGAATAATGGGACCTTAAAAGTGTTTCCTGTACTCCCATGAATATGAACTTATAGATTGGCTTTGGAACAGCAGGGAGATAATAAAAATATAGAAAAAACAGTCATGATGCATTCTTAGTGTTAGCATTTATATATCTCCTTAGAGTTTTAAAACCTTTTGTGAATTTTATTTCAGTTAAGCAAAAATTTGGTATAATGAATCTCTGGCTGACTTTGGAATCAGAATGAACTTGGCTCTGATATATTGTCAATGTGACCATAGTCAATTCACTAAAGCTTTCAGTGGCCTCGGGCAGTTTCCAAGACCAGAAAACAATAATAATGAATAATAATAATAACAATAGCTAGCATTTAAATAACTTTTACTATTTATCAATCACTATATTAATTACTTTACAAATATTATCTCATTTGATACTACATCCTTACAAGGCAGATGGTACTATTATTGATCTACTTTGCTATCTATATGCTGATTTGCAAAGGTAATGGGACTTTCCATATGTAAAGTTCTCTACCCAGATGAAATCAGAAATCTTAACTCTCTGCTTCTACTCCTTAAATAAAAGGAAAAAAAAATATGTCATTATTTCCTTTTACCTAAACTAAAAAAGAAAAGACAATTTGAACAGTGGAGGAAATTAGAATCCCCATGTAGTTGGAAGAGAATCACAGAAAGGTTCTGGATCTTATTTTGTTTCAAACAATAGAATAACTTTTCAGATATCATCTCATTTAGAAGGTTTTTTGGTTTTTTGTTGGTTTTTTTTTTGGCGGGGAGGAGAATTTAGGAGTCATACGCTTATGTACTTATTTGTATGAGAAATTGTTCAGTGGAAATATCATTATTGATAGTGACCAATCTTGTTCCTAGAGAAGAGATATTGAAATACATTTCCTTTATCTTAGTAAAGAGGAGAGTGATATTGTATACACTGTGAGATGCTATTACATTTGTTGTTCATTTTGTTTAAATATTTTTCTTTGTTACAAGGGAAGTTTCAGTTAGAAGATAGCTGTAATATAAAATAAAAGTTATCATTAAATATTACCAATGGAGATAATTAAATTAAAAACCTTTCTTCTTTCGATGCATACGTTATATGAAATCTGTAGCCAAATGTAGTCTTTAGAATTTCAGTTGTATATTCTTTTTTTTAAAGGAATGTGAGTATATCTAATGGCAGCTATCTAGGACTTGTACATAGAGAATCACTGGCAAAATTATTTTTCTTAATCCTTTATAATAAAATAATATCCTTGTTCTCATCTCTTCAGGTAAGATGTTAATACTGAGAAATGAAATTAAAGGGATTGATAATATTATTATTAGGTAACCAGAGATGAAACAAATATATAGCTGGACTAAATAAGCAATTGGTTAGGAGAAACCCATTAAGTAACATAGTCTCTTTAATTGTATATTGATAAAATTCTGAAAAAGAAACTAAAGAAAATGAAGAAAGGTAATTTAGTGCTTGGTAATAATAATGAAAACCACTGCAGGATAGCTGAGAGTAGAAGTTATTGATTGGTAAAATGGCTGTGAAAGCTTTTCCAAGATTCTGATTATGTAGCATTATTAATGCAAGATTGGCTTTAAAGATTTTAAAAGGTGGTGAGTAGTGACAGCTTTTAGAAATAAAAGGAAGACCTTTTCAAGAATGTTTGTGGTAGATTACTTGGCTAAGTGCCATTATTATCTGCGGATGATTCCTGTGTGATGTTGTCAGCTCACTTTACCATAACTTTGTTTCTCTTTTAATACTGAGTAAACTATTTATGGTAAATGTCTCATTTCAAGCCTACAAACAAGTGGGGTATCATCTCATCTTCTCAATAGCTTCCATTAAGCTCCAAATAATGCCAACACATTATGCCTTCTAGGATGTGAGAAGAATTCCAGACATACTAATAGAATTACATAGGAGTATTAGACGGCATTGTAATGGGGCCATGACTACCCCCATGGAAAAGATCTATATGACCATATATTTAGAGGTAGAAAAGACCTTAGTAACTATTTGGTTCAAAGCTTCTTAAATTGTGTATCACAACCTCATATGGGGTCATGTAACTGAATGTGGGGGATAGCAAAATTATGATTTATTATCAGTAAATGATTCATATAATTATTTTATTTTATACTTTATTTTATTTATACTTCATAGTAGAATCTGACAAAAAATTTCTTAGGGGCAAAAGTGTTGAAAGTAGAAAAAATTTAAGAAATCTTAAGTTCAATCCCCTTATATTAGAGATCTTAAAAAATCCTGAAGATCATAGAAGTTATTTCTTGCTAATTTTCACAAGTAAATCATGACCAAACTGGAATTAAAAACAACATCCTCTAATTCTATATATAATCTTCTTTCCATGGTACCGCATTGACCAATATAAAATTACATTTTATATTCCCTATGGAAGAGATGTTCCAAATGATATTCCAAACGGAATCTCCACCTAAGAAATGTTACATTCATCTTATTTATATTATACAAGAATAACATAGTTGATTTCAAGTTAAATGTGTGGTCTTATTTTTCTGAAATTTGAGCTGTAGTAGCTATCTGGATATGATATTGAGAGGCACTAATAGCAGAAGTTGTACCTAACACATGCTAGATGTGTTACTCTTGGTTTGTTGCTTAACTTCTTAATTCCTTAATCGACTAGGTCATGCAGTGTATAGAACACTAGACCTAAATTCAGGAAGACAAGGTCAAACCCAGCCTTTGAGACTCTGGACAAGTAGATTAATTTTTCCTCAATTACAAAATGGGGGAAATAATAACATAATAACATCTCCATATGTGTGGATGGATTTTATATATATATATATATATATATGTTTGATAGATCAATAGATGGCTTAGCATAATGCCTGCACAGAGAAGGTATTAAATAAATCCTCCCTTCTTTCCTTCATTGATTTCATCCTTCATTTACTTAACAGCAGTTAGACTATGAGCTATGGAACAGTTCCTGAACTGAATTAATAGAGGAACTTTCCTCATTGGTATTTGCCTATAGGAATGAAATTGCACTTTTAGATTAAAAAAGCAAAGACAATGTAGCACACAGCCCCTGTCTACTGTATGGTAGAGTCTCAAAGTCAGTAAAACTTGAAGTCAAGCTTTGTTTCTGTTATAAATCTTTGTAACAATAGACAAATAGCTAAATGCCTCAGCATTTCAGGCATCTGATCATAAATTAAAAATGACTTTTTAGTGTGTATTTATGGAAGAAGGTTCTACAGCAGGAGATATGTACTCCAATGCAATCACAAATTTCACTGGCATTCTCCCCTACCTCCCCAGAATTAAAAACAAAACAAAACAAAAAACAAAAGCTGACAAATAGCATAGGCTTGAATCTGTGATGAATCAGTGAAGGATTAATTATCTAGTGTTTTGTTCCATTGTGCTAGAATGGTATTAAAGATTTGGAATTGGTTTTATGGATATAAAATCTCTCTAATATGCAAAAATTCACGATTTTCACAGTAGATACATGTGTTTACAAAAATGAAATCTTGTATATATTTATATGAACATAATGCAACTAAAAACTTTCTATGTCTAGCTGTATATTCTCCCTCTTATAATATGCCACTGTGGAATACATATGCCCTACTGAATTTGAATTCTCTTTAATCTGGAAGAAAGCAATGGCAAACAAGTAAGTTTGAGGTTTTTTTCCCCTAACAAAAATAAACAATTAAAAATGTTGTGATTCATTTATCCTTTAATTTTCTTCATTCAGTTAAGTCAACAAGCATTCAATATGTGAAGCCCCAATGTAGTTCCTAATGCTAAGTATTACTGTGGAGGCAAAGAAAGTTTTAAAGATATAAGACAGTATCAAAAGCTCAATAATTTATAGAATCATTTTTTACATTCTGTCAGAAAATATCTCGAGAATCTACTATGGCTGGGAAAACTTTATTACTATGGAAAAATACAATACTTTTGTGAGATTCCAAGCAGGTATCACTTGCTTCTGTGTTAAATTAGTACAACATTAATTAAAATAATTCTTCCAACATCAGAAAGGTCTTCAAGGTTGGAAACTTCAGAAGAATATTGACTCTTAAACACCACCAAAAAACCAAAAAAAACATACATGAAATAGATAGTGTCAAAGTTAGCTGCAAATCACAAGCTAGTTCACTTTTATTTGCCTATGGCTAAAAAGTCTCAGCAGTTAATGATTCTTCTAAAAACAGAGCAGAGTCATTGATTCTTTCCTTTTTTTCATCCAGTTACCTAGGTTCTATATGTGATTACATATTGTCTTCCAATTCTGCCTCCAAATGGACTATTAGTCTTATAGAGTTTTGGTGAAAATGTTTGATCTCTGCAGAAAAATCCCCATTGCTGGAAAAAAAAAAAAAAAAACAGCTCCCTGTGCATGCAAAACTGATGGTAAGTCAGAAGCACCACCTTTCTATACAAAGGACACCATTATTTATTCATTTTCAGTGCATTAGTGCCACAGAAATTAGGATTAAATTTGAGCTGCCTTAATATAGTAACAAACCCATTTGCCTTCTCTTAATGGATATTTTCTTCAGAATAAATCTAGAAATTAGATGATATTTAAAAAATAGCTACTTTTTATTTCTCAAATAATTTAATATCATTATAAGATCTAGTGAAATGGGTATGAGGAAAAGAGAAGAGAATCTCCTATAATTATAGTTAGCTGTAATGCTGATGGGATTTCTAAAATGAAACTAAATCTTTCAAGAGGCAAGTAGGGTTCTTGAAGTGTGAGCTAGTTCTCTTCTGGTCATGAAATGTGAGCATAAAATAATATGAAGCAATTGCATTGTAGAACTTGTAAGGCCCTTGAAGGTACATAATGGGGGCAAATGTCTAGGTGACCTATTTAAAAAAGGAAACTGGGGGTCACAAGTGATTTATCAAGTTTATATTTAGTTAATTACAGAGGTTAATATTTATACTTTGGCAGTAGTAGAACCTGCCATTTAAAACATTGGCTCCCAGACAATGTATTGATTGTCTCTCTGCCAAGACATGAGTCTAGTCATCTGGATTCTTCCGGTTGTGGTTGAAGAACATTTTAACATCAAGAGAAGAACAAAGAAATCAGATGAATCCTTTTCTTTACTTGCTGGTCATGGAATTTTAGCTGTGGTTTGTTTAGTTGTTTTATTTCTTCATATGTCACCATATCCCCTATCAAAATCTGTTATTGTGATGTAGATTTGATCACAGACTATCAAAGACTATACCATCACAAGAAATTCTGGAAGGTCTTACCAAGCTTGAAAATCTTTGAATATAGAATCAACAAAGCATTATTTTTTTATATTTAAATTCTCAGTTAATTTTTGGAGGCATCACCATTTTTGTTGACTATTAGCTTATGGCTATTTTTGATAATTGGAACTAATGAAACAATTTGCTATATTATGTAGAGTTCTTGATTACTAGAGCTGGAAAAAAATTTGGAGATTATCTAATTCTACCTCTTAATTTTGACAGAGAAAACAAGCCCAAAGGGTTATATGACTTATCCAAGATCATGCAAGTAGAAGTTAAGATATAAGATTCAAATCTAGGTTTTTTAATGCATGGTGCATTTTCTGTTGCATAACAGATTGATCCAAGAGCACCACTTGTTAAGATCACAACAGGGACTCTTCTTAAGCTGTTGTTTGGCCTAAGTACCCTTGAGGTTCCTTTGAATTTTGAGATTCTTTGATACTATAACCTTGACAGGTCCTCTGACTGTGGATCTAGTGTTCTTTCTATCAATTGATATTTCGGTACTATAGACAATGTGATTAGCATTGTGGAAAGAGATTTCCATGTTGATGAAATCAGATACTTTAAAGTTTGGAGGAATTAAAGAAACTAATATATATATATATATATATACACATATATATATGTATATATATATATATATAAATAGATAGATAGGTAGATACATATATATATATATGTTTGGAGGAATTAAAGAAACTAATATATACATATATAAATAAAAATATATAAAATATATATGTAAAAATATATAAATAATATATACATACATATATATATGTATATGTATGCATATATAAAGTCATCATTTTAACAAGCCTCAGAGGCCATCAAATCCAGATTTTATCACTATAAGTTATGCTGTTTTAATCAAGAGGCTAAAATTAATCTAGATAATCTAAAAAATACCATAGAGCCTTAGATTCTGAAAGAAAAATGGGGGGGAAATCTAACATTATTATATTACCTTAGTTTGAGAACTAGAAATTGGGGTCTTTCTTGGGTGCTTGGAGGAAGCAGTCAATATGGCACATTTAAAATACAAATAATATTGAAATAGCATGCTTCTGGACTATATATCAGCTCCATTAACAAACTTTTCATTTCTGCATTCTGTGCCTGATAGGTATTAGTTACAAGAATGGGTACTTGGAAGAAATTAAACAAGCTTATTAGAGGAAATAAGAGAGAAGGGGGGAATATTCTTTAAAATTTGTAGACACTGGGCAGCTAGGTGATGCAGTAAATAGAGCACCAGCCTTGAAGTCAGAAGGACCTGAATTCAAATATGGTCTCAGACACTGAAGATTTCTTAGCTGTGTGACCCTGGGCATGTCACTTGATTCTAATTGCCTCAGGAAAAGAAAAAAAAATTAATGTAGACATTTCTTTCTAATGTCTTCCTGTTCCCTTCAACTAGAGATATCCTTCTTGGAAGCAACTAAACTCTGGCAATGTAAAAAGGAACAACTGCTTTGAGAGACCAATTTTAGCTCTGAATAAAAGATAGGCTGCTATAGTACTCTCAACATCAACTAAGGACCAGTTACATTAAACCAAATAAAAACTACAATTTCAAGTGTTCTAATCAGTGGTGGAGAAATAAAAAAAATTCTTAAGTCTCAATGTGATGCCAAAGCTTAAGATATTAATATGCCTATAGGTGATGCATACATAATCTCAATTAATCAAGAAATTCACTCACCCCTCTCCTGCTTTGTAAGCACCCCAATAAAATTGGTTCTTTATTTTCATTCTTACTATATGTTTTACTGCTTCTTTTACAAAGTGTGGGAGCAATGGGGAGATATGAAATGAGGGGAAACCGCTAAGGAAATGTCTAGGTATATCATTGTTTAAGTGAATATTTTGTGTTCTGACACAGGAATATTTTTTTCCATTTGGCAAAAGTTGGCCTTTCCAAGTGGCTAAAATCCTACATATGCACCACAACAAAACATTTTAGTACATTGTTCAGCTCATAGAGGATGAGAACAACAGGGGGTACTCAAAATGTTGTTCATTGAACCTCAAATTGGAGACTTTTTGAAAATGATTTCAAAGTTCCAGCAGTTGTGTCTAAGGTTCAAAGCAAATACCTTTTCTTCCACCATGAAAACCTTAATTAATTTCCAGCTGGAAACAAACAATTGCCAATAAGCTATGGATTGAAATGGGTCTGAATGCCAAAGGCCAGGTGAATAATATTTCCAGTGAATAACATCTCTTGCTGTTTTCTTGAAAGATCATCTTGTTCTGTTAGGAGAACCAGTTCAGTGTCACACAAACTGCCAGCTATTCTTCCCAGAAAGGGAAAAACTGGCTAGACAAAAACATAGTTTAATAAATTCTGATTTTTTTTAGAAAATGGAGTCAAAATCTGTGGCATTCTAAAACTCAGAGAATCATTGAAATTAAAGATATATCTAGTTCCTCATCATTATTAATCTAAGTATCAAATACTCATTTATACACATTTGGACCATAGAGTCATGGTTTTATTTTTATTTTTCTTATTGTTTATATGTGGATTTTGTTTTCCCACTTACAACCCTTTTGAGACCAGGGATCGTGATTTCTAATTTCTCTAGTATCACCAATAGTATTCAGTGAAGTCCAAATCAATTTATTAAATGATCACCATACCAGACAATTAGAAGAAAAAACCAAACGAAACCAAAAAGCACAAATCTAAAAATAGTACTTGCACTCATGGGGCTTACATTCTACAACTGCATGGACTTCATGTACACAAATAATTGTTTGTTGGGATGAATAAATTTGTAATGGTCATGCAAAAGATGCTATCTAAAGCATTTTAAAGAGATAATATGTCTGCTTCTTTCCAGTAACTCCAGTTTCCAGTAATGTTAATGATTATGTTGAAGGTGTGGAAATAAAGGTGGCAGGGATTAATAGATGCAAAAGTTATATGACCCCAAAATCCAATATTCTGGATCTCCCATAGGCCTTCTTGATCTACTCAACACCTATATATATATATATATATATATATTTTTTTTTTTTTCACCAGGCCTTCTGCATTACTGAGGCAAACTTTTGGGGAAGGGTTTTAGAGTTATTTAGAGTTCATTTTCAGTATTTCTATATTTCAATTGATAGCTTGATAATTGTGTTGACAGTGAATACTATCCTTCAGGAAATTCCATGGATGATTGTTTGAGAAGGACCAAATTATATAACTTAATAACCCACCAAGAACAATATCTTAGGAACATTGTCTTTATAAACGAGTGTTTTAAAAAGAAAAAAAGGCATCTGAGCTCACATTAAATATACTCATCAACCTTACTTCCAAAGGACATTTGGTAAATTAAAAAAAATATCACTTCCCTTCTTTTATCAGAGACAGTGGAGGATCACTGTGATGTAATTTTGTGTATATTGCATATGTTTTCAAATTAGGTAACTGTGGGGAATGATTTTGATTAATTTTTTTCTTTATTACAAGAGAGAGTTCTATGGGAGTGGTTTAGAAAACAACTGTGACATTTAAAAAAAAGAGAGAATCATAAAACTTTAAAAGTGAGTATGTGGATTCTATGCTTAGAAATAGCCTCTCTTTCAAAAATATAATAACCACAAGAGATTATCATTTAAGAACAACATCCAATTCAATTTATAAGAGTTAATTTAATCATCTTGAATTAAAGTAATATCAAGTACTATCTTTGAAAAAAAGCTTATGCTTTTTGGATACATTTTATGAGTTCAATTAATTTGCAAATACTTATTTCTGTTTTAAATCTTTTAAATGACTTTAGAAACATAATGAGGACAAAGCAGAACTAAATGATTCAGAATGCTAGATCTGCTAAACCATTGTTTAAAATGGGGCATTCACTTGGTATTCTGCAAGCTCCTTAAATAGGATAGGCTAAAGTATCCATATTTCAAAAGCTTAAAATAGTAATTGTTGTAAAACCATCAGTAGATGTAGTAGTTCTGTTTTGGAGTTATTATTATTTTACTATATGGGATCAATTAAAAGACTTTCTGGGCTTTTGTATTTTAGTGAAATAATTTGAAAAAGAATCAGTCATGACTTTCTTTTATCTAGTGAGATAAATTGTATAGATTGTGTCCCCAGATGCTATATATTTACTTCTTTTTGTAGTCTATTAATAATAATTGCCAGCTAAGATGACAGGAACAAATAATGACAAATGTTGGAGGGGATGTGGGGAAATTGGGACACTAATACATTGCTGGTGGAGTTGTGAAAGAATCCAGCCATTCTGGAGAGCAATCTGGAATTATGCCCAAAAAGTTATCAAACTGTGCATACCCTTTGACCCAGCAGCGCTACTACTGGGATTATATCCCAAAGAAATACTAAAGAGCGGAAAGAAACATATATGTGCCAAAATGTTTGTGGCAGCTCTTTTTGTTGTAGCTAGAAACTGGAAGATGAATGGATGTCCATCAGTTGGAGAATGGTTGGGTAAATTGTGGTATATGAAGGTTATGGAATATTATTGCTCGGTAAGAAATGACCAGCAGGAGGAATATAGAGAGGCCTGGAGAGACTTAAATCAACTGATGCTGAGTGAAATGAGCAGAACCAGAAGATCACTGTACACTTCAACAACAATACTGTATGAGGATGTATTCTGATGGAAGTGGAAATCTTCAACATAAAGAAGATCCAACTCACTTCCAGTTGATCAATGATGGACAGAGGTAGCTACACCCAGAGAAGAAACACTGGGAGGGGAATGTAAATTGTTAGCACTAATATCTGTCTGCCCAGGTTGCATGTACCTTCGGATTCTAATGTTTATTGTGCAACAAGAAAATGATATTCACACACATGTATTGTACCTAGACTATATTGTAACACATGTAAAATGTATGGTATTGCCTGTCGTCGGGGGGAGGGAATAGAGGGAGGGGGGTAATTTGGAAAAATGAATACAAGGGATAATATTATAAAATATATATATATAATAAAAATAAATAAAATAAAATTAAAAAAAAGAAAGAAGAACAAGTAATCCCCCCCCAAAAAAAAAATAATAATAATAATTGCCAGAGGTAGCTAGGTGATAGATGGGATAATGCATTGGATCTCATTTTAATCTAGCCTCAAACATTTATTAGTTGTGTGACCCTGGGGAAGTCACTTAATCCTTTTTGATTCAGTTTTCTCATCTGTAAAATGAGCTGATAAAGGAAATAGCAAACTGTTCCAATATCTTTGCCAATTTGTTCACAAAGAGTTGGATACAATTGGAATGACTGAACAACAAAATATAAAAATAGCCAGCAATTATATAGGACTTCAAGAGTAGTAAAGCATTCCGCATACATTATCATAGTTGCTCCTCATAACAACACTGTGACATAAATACTACTGGTATTGTTTTTCCTGTTTTACAAAAGATAAAACTGAGTCTAAAAGAGAATACATTATTTATGCATGAATACAGAATCTATTCTAAGATATGAAGAAAAAACAGTATTGGCCCTAAAATGCATGCAGGGGAAGTGACAACTTACATAAATGAGGACAGAGATTCTTGAGGAAGGGAGATCAATTAGAAGACAATTGCTGGGATCTTCAGTAGTCCAGGGTAGAGATGATGAGGGTCTAAAAAGAGGTGGTAGCTGTGAAGGTGGAGAGAAGTATGTATGTTCAAAAATTGTATAATTATGTGTATTATATTTTGTAACAGATTGATTATTTGGTATGAATAAGAAAGAGGAGTCATTGAAAGTAACTGATTGAGTTACTGAGATTGCAAATGTACATGAATGGAATAATTGTGTTGGCCTTAAAAATAACAGGGACACTCTGGGGGTTTGGACCAACAATAATATGTTTTTAGACATGTTTTGTCTTAAAATGTCCAATAATTAGGTAGTGATGAGGCATATGGCTGAGGAGAAAGTCTTGGATTTAACAATTAGATTTGGTAATCACCTGCATGATCATTGTATAGGAGCTGATGAGATCAATTGAGAGAGCATAGATTAGGAAATTTTAACTCCTTTCCTCCCCACATCCATCACTGACCACTTTAGTAGTTTGGCAAAACCTATTAATTCTTTCTGAGAAAATGGATTTAGATGTAAATCAAAATACAGAAAATTAGAAACTTGATTATATTGAAATACAGTTATTATTTTTTTAAGTTCATGGATTCAAGATTAAGAACTCCTGTTATGGAAGGAAAAGAGAAGAAAGCCAAAGGCAGAAATTTAGGATATGTCCACAGTTATATAATGTAACATTGATGAAGATGTAATAATTAAGAGTAGCAGCAAAAGGAAGAGTAGGACCAGGAGAAAATTGAGTCATAAAAATCCAGAAAGTATTTTGGAGCAGAAGAAAGTTGAGAGTGGCAAATGCTGCAGAAATATCAAAAAGGATGTGGACAAAGAATAGGTAATAAAAAAATCACTTGCCAAGTCTAATCAGTTCTACTTTTTTTGTAATATCTCTCACATAGGCCATATTCTTTCCTCTTGACACTTCTTCTCACCTACCTCAAATGATTTTTGCTCAGTCCCTTCTCCAATCAGCTGTCAAATTTATCTTCCTAAAGCACAATGTCACCTCCCCATTCCCCCCATTTAATCTACTCCAATGATTCCCAATCACCTATATCACATATATAAAAGAAAGAAAAATAAAGAGGAAGTAATCCTCTACTTGGCTTTCAAAGCTCTTCATATTCTGCTCCTTTATACCTCTCCAGTTGTAGGATCATAATCACCTTCACATACTTGGTGATCCAGTGGCACTGGCATTCTTATTTTTTTCTCCCTACAGACAATAGTACATCTCCTGACTGCTTTTTCACTGATCCTACATGCATAGAATTCTCTAACCTCATTGTATCTGTCTCCTAACTTCCTTCAGATCATATTCCTATTTTCTGTAAGAAGACTATCTCAGTTTTCCTTAATTTTAGTATCTGTCTTGCTTCTAGAATTATTTTCAATTTACCCTACATAAATCTTGTTTGTATATGCTTTCCCCCATTGACTGTGAGATCCTTGGCTTTTTAAAAAATATATTTTTAATTGTATTTGCTAGTGCTTAGGAGGATTCTTGATCCTCTGTTATCCTTGCCAGTAGAGCCTATCCAGACTTGGCAAATTTGAGAGTTGATGGTCTCATTTCCTCATTAATATCATATTAACATTTCAAAATTGATTCTTAGTTTCTTTAAACTTTTAATAATCTCTTACCTTATATTACCAATTTATCTTACGTATTATGCCTTATATAATTCTTCTATTTTTCTATTAATTCTCAAGTCTTTCATCTCTTCTTTTTTTTCTTCCTCAACCCCTTCTTTTAATTACTTTTTTGTTTAATCTGAATTTTACTTTTTCATATTGAGTCATTATTTTTAAGTTCCAGGTCTCCTCTTTCTTACATCTTTTCCTTTACTTTCTTCCCAAGTCCTCCCTTAATAAATGTATACCGATTTTGATACCCAAATGTCCCATCTCAAATTCATTTTCTGAACTTCTTTACATTTCTAAAGACAAGTCATCTACCAAACCTATTCAACTTCATTTATCTTCATATATTTCACATAATCAAAGTTCTTCATTTTTGTTTTTTTGCTTTTTTTTACTTGTATAATGAAGTGTTTGAAATAGTTAATATGTTATTGGCTGGTTTTTAAATTTGAATGGTTTGAATATAGAATTTTCAAAAGTTTTAATCCCAGCAAGAGGCAGCAAGGTGTAGTGGATAGAGTGCTCACTTCAGAGTCAAAAAGACTTGGTTGAAATTCTCTTCCTGAGACATCATGATTCTGTAACTGAACAAATCTCTTAGCTACCCACTGTTCCAGGAAACTATGTAAACTGAGACTGGAAGATGCAGAGGAGATCCTGATATGCATTTATAAAGAAAATTTTTCACCATACACTAATGGAATTATTGGTCTCGTTTTTGCATACATATGCACACATATAACCTTATACTATTAGTTTCCAATATAAGAAATTGTTTGCCATCTTTTACTTCTTGAAAGAAGCAATATAGAATTCCTCCCAAGCCTTGAAGGAAAGGGAAACCTTTTTAAACATATCTCCTAATCCCCTTGCCTGGCTCTAAGGGCCAGCCAAATATTTAAGTGAAAAAGTTGTATGTAATGTTGTAAGAAGATATTCCTGAAACAAAACTGCTTTAAAACCTGTTCCCTAGGGGAAAACAAAAGTTCATCCACCAAAAAAGTCTTACTCCATCCATCTAGTTATGATATTCCTTTTTCTTAAAATCCAAATTCCCTATTGAATACCAAGGAAAGCTCAAAAGCCTTAATTTATAATTCAAGGGTTTTTGTAATCTGGTGCCAGCCTACCTTTCTTACCTCATTTTGATGAGGTCCTGAGCAGTGGATCTAGTTATCAGAGAGGGGCTGGGAGAGGCAGGGAAGGGCACTGATAGGGGAAAAAAATCCTACTATCTCTGGAGATCATGGGCAGCTCCATCTTGCTATGTCTGATCAGAAATCTGAGCTATGTCACCCTATGAACCTTAAGGTTCAATTTCCCCTATAAATTTGTCCATGGCTTATGCCATTTTTGCTGAATACCTCTTGGGGTTATAGCCCACCACAATACTCTGCCTCCTGGTGTCTCCCTTCTCATCCTCCCATGCTTCATCATACCTTTCTACATATTATAACTAATTAACTCTTTTAAAGTTCCTCTATAGATTTAGTCTGCTGGCTAAGGGCATACTCCAACATTATGGAGTATTCCTTTTTTTCCTGGTTATATGTGAGTTTCACTTAGGAGACTTGTCTTTTCCATCACTAATTACTAAAGCCCTTTTCCTTGTTATGTGCTCTTCCAATTCCATTTCATATTTACCATTCCTTGTGTCTATTATATATCTTTATTTTGTGTGTAACCTCTTCTCTTAAATAAACCTACCTTTTGATGAAGAGAATGACAATTGTGAATTCTTCACCTGATCAAATCCCAACATTTGATGCCTGTTATCTCTGCATTTGTTGCTAATCCCTGAACACATCATTTGGAACCAGTAATTGCCCTCCTAATCCACATCAATTTCAATTAAAATATAATTTTCCTCCCCCAGATCCTGTCAATCTAATTGGACTTCTTGCTGATTATGCTTCTGCCATTTCCTGAGTCTTTGCCTCATCTTAAACTATGCTTTATTCCTGGAATCCTCCCTTCCCTTTCTACTTGTTAAACTACTATCCATCCCTTAAAATCTATGTCAAATATCAATTCCTCCATGAAGATCTACTTTGAATGCTATTATATTGACTGGTGATGTCAAGAAGGAACTTTTTTCCCCTTTCATATTTCACACATGTCCCCCCCTATATTTCTTATTAAATAATCATACTATTTTGTGTTATGGTTATTTGTGCTTGGCGCAAACATTTTAGAGCATTGATTGTTGAATCAAGAGCTAAAATTTCAGTACTACTCTCACTAACCAACAATATAGGTCCTAGGCCAAGCCTCATTAGGTCATTGGGCCCTAATTTGCTCAGAATGAATGTAAATTTCTGTTTTGGCTAGAAACCTTGAAGGACTTCCCTTCTTTGATTGATTTTTTTTTGATTAGGTAAAAGAAACTATTCTCTGACTCATCTCTTACCTAGTCTTAATCACTGACTGGGCAATAAATATCTCAGTCAAACAGACTTACTAAATACCTTAGCTGAAAAAAGCCAAGGTTTCTCACTGCTTCCACCATCTCCAGCCATTCTGATCTATATATTGCCACTGGACCAAATGGTTCCAAAGGAGAAAGTGAGGCTGATGACTCTGCACAGCCCATCCTCAATTGCAGGTAGTGACATCACTTCCCTGATGTCATGGTCCTCAGCTATCCATATGATTTTGGGCAAGTAACTTCACTTCCTCAGTTTCCTTATCTGTAAAACAAATATAGTGGGCTATATGGCTTAAAATCTCTTCAAATTTGTGACTTTTGATTTTAAGATTGCAATATTTAAAAATTGCAAAAATCTGCAAAAAAAGAATGTAATCTGTAAAAATGAATGACTTTGGTTTCTGAGATCTCTTTCTATTTTAGAGCTATCATCTAGAGACAAAAAACCTGCCTTATAATTTTTGATTCATTGTACTTTCTACTATGTAGTCTTAGGAAATTGAGCATTTCCTTTTAATTTTCCTTTGTACCAAATGTTAAGAACCCTTACTGAGGCCATCCAAGATACCCACATCTAGAGTTTCCTTGCTATGTGCAAGGAAATTAAATTTTTTTTCACTTAAAAATTGTCTTGTTACATCACAATAGACTTTTTCTGAAATGTGTGAGTACATTACAAATCTAGTACAAATTGTTAAAAATGCAAAATGTTTAAATGTTCACAGACAATAAATAATGTATCCTATAACAAGTAGTGAAAAGATGTGAAACTTTAATTTTCATATTCCAAAAGCTATATAATAGCAATTCCACTATTTGGAACTGCAAATGATAATGCATATCCCAGTGGTGAAATAGTCAATTGAAGTGCCAAGTTTAAATCTCCTGGTTTAGTATTAATGTAAACCACACAGTGAAAAACAATCTATGTTAGTAATCCTGTTGACAGCAGTTTTCTTCAGGCCTTGATTCATGGCTCATCTGGTTGCTGCTGATTGCCCTTAACTCAGCATTGGCATTTCTGTTTCCATGGCACTAATTAGCATACTAAACTGGAACTCATATTTTGGTGTGTTTGCTTTGCACATTGACTGTGCTAACTGTTCTCAAGGAAAGGATTAGCATGCTAGTGACTTTAGAGAGTTTGCCAAAAATAAAGTGTTTGGGGAATTATTTTTCAGGTTATATTGTCACTGTTAAGTCTTGAGGATTGACAGCATGGGTGATTCATTTCCATAGTACAGTACTAAGACTTAAAGATAAATGTCTCCAGTGAGGCACAATTTTATTTTTCCCTTTATATTATACATACTTTTAATTAGTTTCTGTAGTCCCAGAGTATTTTTTAAGAGACTGGGCAAGGTTTTTGATTTTTTTTTCCTTTCATTGGGAGAACAAATATCCAATACTTTATATTTTTTTTCCTTAAAAAGACTTGTATTGGAAAAAAAAAAGAAAAACTATAAAATATCACAACACCTAATACTACCATATTAATTTCATTATTATGTTAAATGATTAGAATGACTAATGAAAAATGAGAAGCTTTGTAGTTATTGGGGACAGTTGAATCAAAAGCAGTTACAGGCTATGTTTTACATATTTGTCATCATACACATCAGATCATTTCAGCACCTTCACTTCATGTATTCCCCAGATTTTCTGATTTGCAAAGGAAAGGTACTTGCTTTAGTGAAAGTGCCTGCATTATTCCATTGCTTTTCCAAGGATTAAGTGTTTTAGAAAATAGACTTGTACTTCATTTGAATTTTTGTTCCTTTTCTTCTTTGTGAATGGAGAGAAATGATTTCTACTGATTTTATATTTATAACTATCTGACTTCTCCAGGTAAGCTTTGTCATGATCTTCAGGCTAGTATCTTTACTGGTAGATTGACATTGCTGATTTTTTTTCCTTAATCTTTTTATGGTAATACAAGGGTATCTTGCTATTCTGCTAGTCTGCTATATGAGCCCTTTTTATTTGACCATTGATTCATAAAATGACTATCATAAGCTGGTATTTTAATAGAAGGCTAGAAACATCTGAGAAAGGTTTTTGAGATAGTGAAGTCTGATGGAAGAAATCTGTATGGAATATATCTCTAATCTCAGATTTATTTTCTTTACCAAGTACAGAAAAATACACAATAAAATAGACAAATACCTAACTGTAATTCTATATGCTACTCTTATCCTCCACTAAATCTTTTGTCCTCAAGGACCTTGTCACAATATAGAGATTAAAGGCCAAGAGTTTGGAAAATCATGAAGAATATGGTCTGTTGACTGTTGACCTAATCCAGGGTAGTTCAGGAAATTTTACTGGCAATTTTTAGACAGAAAAAAAAAAAACCCTGAAATGTTTGTTGCTTCCATTAGAATTGTTTTAGTCTTTATGTCTGTTATTTTGTTAATACTCCTTGACTACTGAAAAAGAAATATATATTTGAGTTTTTTGTATGAAATTATAATAGAAATCCATAGAGATCCAGTTAGGTATACTGAAGAAAAAGTTTCTATCTTTACAGATTGAAAATAGGAAAAAGATAAAAACTTTATAGACAGAGTCAGAACCATCCATTTACACTAGAGCCCTTCTTAGCTGGGTATTCTGTCATATAAGATAAGATCTGAGTCACTCCAAACAAAGTCAAGGATATCATTTGGATAGTTTAACTAAATTAATTATAATTAAGGCAGTAAATATGAAGACTGTTAGTATTCACCAGTAGCTGGTTGTCCAACTCTCATTCTATAGAATTAGAACTTATTTTAGTTTTGTAATTATCATTTACAAAATAAGAAGTTGAGGCCTTACGAGTAAAATGGAATGTTCTCTGCTTCTTCATAAGACAAATATAGTACTCTTACTATGGCAAGCTCATTTTTTTTAATAATAGCCTTTAATTTTCAAAATATATGCAAAGATGATTTTCAATATTCAGCCTTGCAAAATCTTGCATTCCAAATTTTTCCTCCCTTGCTTCCCTCCATCCCTCCCCTAAGTAATCCAATATATGTTAAATATGTGCAATTCTTCTATATTTAGTTCCACAATTATCATGTTATACAAGAAAAGCCAGATCAAAAAGAAAAAAAATGAGAAAAAAAATAAAAAGCAAGCAAAACACCAACAAAAATGGTGAAAATACTATGCTGTGATACATTCAGTCCCTATAGTTCTCTTTCTGGATTCAGATGGCTCTCTCCATCACAAATCTATTGAAATTGGCCTGAATCACCCCACTGTTGAAAAGAGCCATGTCCATCAGAATTGATTGTTGTCTAATCTTGTTATTGCTGTATACAGTGTTCTCTTGGTTCTACTCATTTCACTTAGCATCAGTTCATGCAAATCTCTCCAAGCTTTTGAAATAATCCTGCTAATCATTTATTGTAGAACAATAATATTATAATACTTTCATATATTATAACATGTTTAGTCATTCTCCAATTGATGGGCATTTACTCAGTTTCTAGTTCCTTGTCAGTACAAAAAAGTGCTGCTACAAATATTTTTGCACTTGTAGGTCCTTTCCCTTTCTTATTATCTCTTTGGGATATAGACAGACCCAGTAGAGACACTGCTGGATCAAAGGATGTATGCACAGTTTGATAGCTCTTTTGGCATAGTTCCAAATTGCTCTCCAGAATATTTGGATCAGCTTACAATCCACTAACAATGTATTAGTGTCCCAGTTTTCCCACATCCCCTCCAACAATTATCTTTTTTTTTTCTGTCATCTTAACCAATCTGAGAGGTTTGTAGTGGTATTTCAGTTGTCTTAATGTGCATTTCTCTTATCAGTAGTGATTTAAAGCATTTCTTCATATTACTAGTAACAGTTTTAATTTCTTCATCTGAACATTATCTGTTCATATCCTTTGATGATTTAATCACTTGGAGAAAGGCTTGTATTCTCACAAATTTGAGTCAATTCTCTATGTATTTTAGAAATGAGGCTTATATCAGAGTGCTTCGATGTAATTTTTTTTTGGCAGTTTTCTGATTCCTTTCTAATCTTGTCTGCATTGGTTTTGTTTGTACAAAATCTTTTTTACCTTAATATAATCAAAATTTATTAATTTTGCATTTCACAATGTACTCTAGTTCTTCTTTGGCTGTAAATTCCTTCCTTCTCCACAGATCTGAGAGGTAGACATCCTTTGTTTTTCTAATTTGCTAAAAGTACCTCTCTTTGTATCTAAGTCATGAACCCATTTTAATCTTATCTTAGTATAGAGTGTTAGGTATTGGTCAATGCCTAGTTTCTTCAATACTATTTTCCAATTTTCCTAGGAACTTTTGTGAAATAGTGAGTTCTTTTTCTAGAAACTTGAGGTCTTTGGATTTATCACATACTAGATTACTATAGTCATTGACTATTGTGTCTTGTGAACCTAACCTATTACACTGATCAACTACTCTTTTTCTTAGCAAGTATCACATGGTTTTGATGACTGCTGGTAAGCTCACATTCTGAAAGACATAGGAACAGCTAAGAAAATGGCATGGTGGTGATATCTTTAGAACAAAACAATTAGAAACCATTCATTAGAAATTTTGTATCACCATATGAATTTGAATATTGACCTAATTATTTTCAATGTTTTTATAACCCAGAGAATCAGGAAAGTGTTATGTCTTTAAATTACAACTCTTTCCCAATGATGAAATAATACTAAGATTCATTACCCTCCCACATATCAATATAAGGGAAGAAAAATTAGACAAGTCTTAAACATTTTTCTTCTTATATTTTCTATTATATTTTAAAGGCATCCTTTACACTCATTCCATCTGTAGACATTTCAATGGCAGTACCAAATGTGGAAAGAATGTAGACTGTGCCACTAGTTTAATACAAAAACACACTACAGGCTTTATAGCCCTGTGGGAACCAAGTGCCTCTGCATTACTTCTTTAAAAACTGACTGTTTCAACCTGCAGTGGAATCATTCATTGCAAAATGTGTTTGAAGGTGTCACAGCTTGTTTTGTTTTTTTTATCTAGAAAAAGCTAGCATTGCTGAGGCAGTCAGGAAAAAAGCCAAACTATTTACTCTTAACCATTACTTACTTTTAAAGCGCCAAACTGAAAATGGCAGATATAAAAAGGACATGTTTGCTTTAAGAATGGTGCAGAGAAAAGAAGGCAGGCTTTTCCTTCTTGCGATAGAGGCTTTGGCATATGCTGTAGCATGAGCTACTGAAAACAAAAATAATAAATATATCTGCATGTATATACACTTTCAAACAGAGGCATGCAGAAATAAACAAGTAATGCTGTATAAGATAAAATCCTATCATTTTTTTTTTGTCAAATGCTTAATGTACCAAACGCAGAGTAGTTAAGGAAACCATACATTTTCCCCATAATATTTCAATACTAGATGATCCAAACAGATTGGTTTGATCATTGAACCCTGAATACACTTTCATCTCTCTTCCTTTTCTTTCTTTGTATATATTATTTCCTCTCCCTAAATATATGCATATATATGTATTTATAATAACCTTATATGTATACATCTATCTATCTGTTTGTTCATCTATCATCTCTTTCTGTTTCCATCTGTCTCTCTTCTCTTCTCTCTCCTTCCCTCTCCTTTTCTCTCTCTCCTTGTCTGTTCTCCCTCTCCCTCTCCCTCCCCTCCCCCAGACCTGTGTACTATGGTTCTCAACATGTATACATACATATATGAATGATGAATATGTGTGTATGTGTGTGTATATACACACACATACGCACACATCTACACACACGTACAATTTTTTCCTGGATCTGAAATGTTTTTCCTTAGTGAAGAAAACTTTTGGTGAAGTAATTCCCTCCAACATATCAGATCAGTAAATACTCTGCTCAGGCTGAAGCCTTAGCACACTATACATATGCACACATATAAACATATACAACACAAATACCCCTATAGACATGTATATATGTATTGAAAATGTATATCTGTATGAATGCATGTGTGTGGATATATGTATAAGCAAATATGAAATTTTGTTTGAAAAGCAGATTGGGATTAGTGGATACAAAACTGTCTTCATACTAAGAAAGACCTAGGTTAAGGTCATTCTCTGTTGGATGTTGGTTTTATGATTTTGTGCAAGTCACTTAACTTTCTAATGCTTTGGGCATGCATCATCTGGAAACTTTCCATGCCAGTAAAATGTCTTGTCTAAATTTTGACAGTATTTTCTGTCTCTTCTCAGATGATCAGTGTGATTGCTGATTGATTTGTTAATTGTTTCTTCCTTTTTCTCTATATACACACTTTGTGTGTGTGTGTGAGTGTGTGTGTGTGTGTGTGTGTGTATGTGTGTGTGTGTGTAAAATCTACTGCCAAATCTTGTCATTTTTGGCATTTCTTGTATCCATTATATTGCCTTTCCACCTACATATCCATTGTCCTGGGTTCAGGCCCTCCTTAATTTTTCATATGGACCTCTGCATTAGCCCTTCAATTGGTCTTCCTGCCTCAATCTCTACCTATTTTAACCTATTCTTTATTCAACTAGCAAAGTGATTTTCCTTAAGCAAAGGTTTAATCTCATCAGTCTTCTTTCTTCCTTCCTTCCTTCCTTCCTTCCTAACTTCCTTCCTTCCTTCCTTCCTTTTTGTCTTTCTGTCTGTCTGTCAAATTTCCCCCTCCCTTCCCACTCCCTTCCTCTAGATAGTAAGTAATCCAATATAGGTTTAAGATGTATTGTTTTGTTTTGTTTTGTTTTTGGCTGAGGCAACCAGGGTTGACTTGCCCAGGATCACACAGCTAGAAAGTATAAGCATCACCTCAATTTTCAATAAACTCTATAGTTCAATCAACAGACCTCTACTTGATATTTAAAGTGTGTTATAATTTGGCCTCTCCCTACCTTTCTGCACATCTTATGCTGTACTCTCCTCTGTGCATACAATGACACAACTATCTTGTCCTACTTGCAATTTCTTGCATGTGATGCTTCATCTGGAAAACACTGTTTGATGATTGAATAATCCATTTTCCACATCCTTCTCTGCAACAAAGCTATACTCTTTGACCCTCCCTCTCTTCTATGTCATTTATATGTAGCTACCACTGGAAAAAATTGGATAGAAATCATCTCTGGAAATCTGGTGAAAAGCTACTTTTAGGGAATAAGAGTGCCTTTTGGTTTGTCTAAAATTTAGTACAAATTTGACAAAGTAAGTAAGCTATAAATTTGTATATATGTACATATATATGCATGCCTATATATATGTATATATGTACATATATATGCATGCCTATATATATATGTGTGTGTGTGTATATATATATACAAATATAATATAGCATTTAAAGCTAAAATCTAAAAAAATTTTGTGCAATGAAAGGAGCATCAGATGTAGAATGAGAGAACCTGGTTCTAGTCCTTCATCTGCTACTTACTAGGTAGTAATTAATTTTGCTATATCTCAGTTTCCTCATCTGTAAAGGGAAGATATTAGACTAGGTAATACATGAGATCCCTTAAAATTCTGAATTCATAATGGTTATCATATTGTAAAGGAGTAAATAGCAGTATTCCAAGGTCAGAAGGTGAGGTCAGAAGCATTCTAGTGACAATGATAATGATGATAACAACAATAGCTACCATATATATACCATCTTAAGGTTTGTGAAGCACTTTATCAATATTATCTCATCTTTGCCTTACAACAACCTTAGAAGGCAAATGCTATTATTGCATTTTACAAATAAGAAAGTGATTAACCCAGGTCATATACTTAGAGGCATGATTTAAGCTTCAGTCTTCCTTATTCCAGTTCCAGCATTTTATTCATGCTTTAATGGTCATACCATGCAAGAGTTTGAATATTCACAAAGTGTTTCTGTCTCAGCAACCATAAGACACTTTTTGATGTTAGTTCCCACCTTGATGTGGTAGAATGAGTACCATAAGGTGTGATTACTATAACAGACATGTGACATCTCCAAAATCTTAATGAATAAATTAGAAACAAATGAAACCTAAGATAAAGGAAATTTATGATGAGTGAAGTTTACGGCCCTGAGTTCAGATCAAATAGTTTACATGAATGCATGAACAATGAACAAGTTTGCACTGTGATTTCTGATTTTTTTTCTCAGTTATCTCATTGATAGAAAGAAAGTTCTCTAAGGCTAGCTACAAGCAAATGTTCTATTTCTTTTAATGAAAAGAAAGCATATTTTTTTCTTAATATTACTGCTAGAAATATTCTAGTTTCCTATTGAATAGATTGGAAATGATCATTTAAATTCATGAGCATTGATTTAGGCTATATAAATCATTTGCCTCATTTTACAAACAGGGAAACTGAGGTTGGGGTTAAATGATTTGCTCCAAGTTATGGTGGTAGTAAATTGAGTTCAATTTCCAAGACTGATCCTATGATTTCCAATATACTCTGCTTCATAATATTGCCATAGACATGAAAAGCAGCCATCACACGATCCAGTGTAGGTCATTTAGAATCCTATGATATACAAATCTCATTTCAGGATGTAATAGATGGAGTATACTTGGATTTTAGTAAGGCACTTGACAAAGTCATTCATAATATCTTGCTGAACAGGATAGAATCTATAACTGATTTTGTGACCATTTCTGAAGAGAATATCAGTTTTTAGAGGAAGTAACTATCTGTTTGGCAAAATGGTTTTAGTTAACAGGATCCTTTTTAAGACCATCTCTTGTTTTTGTAACTTAGGAAGATAAGTCTTCCAGACTCCAGGCCTGGCTAGCTTCAAGTGCCAGCTTCTTTCCCCAAGTCAAAGAATGACACTGTAAACATACACACAGATATACACACTTACATACATACAGATCTAGATTTGTATACATACCTATACACATGCACATATGATTGTATGTATATATACATATATATACATACATATACACATACTCACACAAATATGTATATACATAAAAATGGAACCAAGAATGTAGCCTATTCCTGAAGAATACTGTCAAGAATGGCATAACAGAGAGTAAAAATAGGAAATAAGTGCTAAGTATTAAAAAGGAAAGAACGCTGGGAGCAAGAACAAGATAAAACAATAGTTATCAATTGTAAAGGATGGATATAATAAGAATAGATAACTTAAGAGGAAATATAGTATTAAAATAATTAACAGGGAGTTGAAATCCATTACAAATGAAAAGTGTTAAGAAAATACTAAAGTATTATTAATAAATTTAAGTTGCCTATCACAGACTAATTATATCCCAGAGTTCTCTAAAACCATGTGTAGATTAGAAAGAGGTGCCACATGAGCAATATGAGCAAATACTGTCCTGATTTAAAAAAAAGAAAGAATATGTTAAATTCTTTGAATTATAAGCTAAGAGTCAAAACTTTAATTTCTGTCAAAATTAAGAACTCATTAAAGTGGTAGATATGAACATGTACAAAACAGAATGGTGATCACTATGGACACACATAGGTTCTTTGAGTAAACATTTAATCCAATTCACCCCATTTTCTTTATTGAAAGATATAGTTATCTTGTTGTGATATACTTGCATAGTATATATATATATATATATATATATATATATATATATAGATAGATAGATAGATAGATAGATATTTGTATATCTATCTATCTATATATATATCTATCTATCTATATATATATATCTATATCTATCTATCTATCTATCTATCTATCTATCTATCTATCTATATATATATATATATATATATATATATATATATATATATATATAAAATTTCATTAAAGTAGTTGACTATCTCACACAAGATGGACAGACATGAGCAGCATGACAGTATAGTTAAGGGAATTTTAAACTGGTCAAATGCCTATTCCAAAGAAAAAGTAAATGATGATTTTATGCCAACTGGCATAATTGGAAGTTTCTAGTGTGAGTGTGGGAATTTCTACCACCACTTCAATTAATGTAATTACCAAAGGCTGCCCATTTAAAGGATTGCAATGTGTGCAGCGGGTGGTTTGGAGAGGAGATTAAATATAGTATAATTTGCATCAGAAGACATAACTTGAATCACTTGAGTGGAGATTAAAAAGAGGCAAATTTCACTATAAGATAAAGAAATTAATATTTAAACAGTCCTAAAATAAAATAAGCTTTTTTTAAAGTTATATAAAGTCTTTAAGTGTAAGCTTTTTTTTTTCTAAAAAGAGATTTATCCTTTATATGTTAGTTGAACTAGATGCCTTCTCTTGTCCAATCTAATTCTAAGATTTCATGATTCTGATTTATCCCAAATCACAAAGCCAATTAGTAGCAGAGCCCAAAACGCTCATTCTCTGACTTCAAGGTCACTGTTCTTTATGTTATGCCACACTGTCTTTAAGCCTCACAATGATCAGCTGAACCTTAAAGAAAATTAGCATAGTGGTAGAGGGAGTCCCAAGTCTCTGCATAGTTGCTCAGAGCTCTTGAAGCTACAAAGGTCAATGTAAAACTAATGAAACTGATTATTTACATGTTAACTATACCCAATCACAGAATTCATAAAAAATATGACCATATTGCTGAAGTATTTTGCACCAATCTTCCTAATGATATGTAATTTTTACTAAATTTTCCAATTATACTCTTGGTAGAATCTTTCTTCTTGAATAAGGACTGTACATGCTATGTTGATATCTGGCAGTGCTCAATATCACTACATGAATAAATATTGGTCAATTTTATTCTTTACATGCAGAGGAAACAAAGAACAGAACAAGTTGTCTTGAATCCTGTGTAGATATCTCTTTTACTA